>NC_025995.2:53873126-54092146 GCF_000442705.2 Elaeis guineensis | reverse complement strand
CTTTTGAAATTTCAAACGGAGATAAGTTTTAAATTATCCACGCCCATTAATCTCTTGCGCCATTCTTCAAGTTGGCGCCATCTATCTTGGCCATTGGATGGGCTTCCTTCCAGATCCAAAGGCATGGGTTGATGGCGCCAATAAGAGAAGCTTCGTGACTTCTCATCTGAACACCGTAAGTTAAGATCGATGAGTCTTCCTGAAATAAGGCATCTCTTCAACCCAATTTTGATGTACACATGGCATTTCTTAACTTATGAGGCGTGAGAAATAGACAAGAGGCGTGAGATAAATTGTAAGAGGGCGTGAGATGTTTTGGATTGCACCTTTACGTGCAATATAAATAGGGGTGCACGCCGAGGAGTCTCGGATATTCAGAAATCTTCTTTCTTTCTTACAAGAGGCTCTGCTTGTCCAATTTTCTTTATTCTTTCTCTCTAGCCTAGATAAGGTCCTGATAAAGGACAAGAAATCTTCCAAAAGGCTTAGAGAATTGGAATAAAAATTAAGGAGACAAGGAGCAAGAAAGAAAGGGAAGAAAAGGTCCAACAGTGTGACAACAAAGCCAAGAAAGGAGGTTCTGCCCAAATTACATTTAAATTCTGATAAATCAGAATTTAATTACAGAGTATTTTCTAATAAGTGCTAGAGAGTTGATCGAGTCCCCGTGTGGATCAACGTTGGAGGGTGAACACGTGGGCACCTTGTAGAAACCCAAACAGATTGCTGCCGGAAACTAAGCACAAATCAGGGTTTAGCGATAAGAGGTATGTTTCTATATCTTTTATTTGATATTAATGTATATTATATGGTTTAATTTCTGATAAGGTGATCTTGGAGTTAGGTTTTTTTTTTATGATTTCATAATAATTGCTTTGAAATCCGTACTTCCACCATTGTATCAAAACTTTTCAAATTTGACCTCAACGATCGTCAGTGAAGGATCGAGAGGGAGAGGGGAGGCTTATTTATAGAGGGCCCTAGGGTTTTAAGGGTCCTAGAACCCTTCTCCGATCAGGATTCATCGGAGAAGAAGACTCCCAAAGGGAGTCTTCTTCCGTCCCTTTTTTTTTTTTGATTGCGGGCTGATTCTGGGCCCAATTGGGCCGGGTTATCACATTCTACCCTCCTAAAAAAAATTATCCTTGAAATTTAATATACCTTCATTTTCTAATAAGTATGGATATCTCATCTTCATATCATCTTCAAGCTCCCATGTAGTCTCTCTCTCTTCATGATTACTCCAGTGAATCTTCACATACGGAATGATGCGCCGTCTTAGAACTTACTCTTTTCGATCAATAATTCGAAGGAAAAATTCTTCATAGGTTAAATCTTCATGAACTTGCAATGGCTCATACTTTATCACGTTATGTGGATCAGGTATAAAAAAAAAAAATTTTTTTTTAGTAGTGAAACATGAAAGACATTGTGCACTTTAAATAAATCTGATGGTAAAGCTAGATCGTAAGCAATATCTCCTACTCGGTTCAAAATTTCAAAAGGTCCAATATATCGTGGACTTGGCTTGCCATGTCTTCCAAACCTCATGATACTTTTTGTAGGTGATACTTTTAGAAAAATATGATCACTGAAGTAAAATTCTAATTCTCTTCTTTTTCTATCTGGCCAATTCTTCTATCTATCCTGTGCTGCCTTGAGTCTTTCTTTAATCAGATAGATTTTCTCTCTAGCATCATTTTATTATCAGTAAAATCTTTAGTTACAACTAACGTATTTCATAATATTTTTTGATTTAAGGGATTAATATTTCTAATCAATTCAAACCATCACGCTTTTGCTGCGCACTCTGATCTCAACTTACCAATTTATCTAAGTCTATCAAAAGTAAAAATATCTTTGTATATTAAATCAATCAAAGATAGATCCAACTTTCAGATTTCATATACAATTTAGGATAAAATTTAAGATTTTCTTATCATTACTATCTCTTAGGCATAGCACATCAAAATTAAAATTTTATCCACCTTCTATATTTGAACTTATTACATAAGCTTCACCACTCCTCAAGAATCCAATATGTCTAGAATTAATTTGAGTTAACCTTCGATTTACCTTACAATCATTTAGACAACTTTCAAACCAACTTTTCTTTGCAAAAAAATTAACATCAAAATCAGCAAAGTTATCATGTCCTTTATCCGTATAGGTTTAGCATTCCAATGTCATCAAATATACCTAACATAATATATCAATACCTCCCACTTCATTCTAGGGTTAACACTTCTCGTACTCAGGTCAACCTTGCTACTTGAAATCTAAGATATCACTCGTCAATTCTATTATAAACATCATATGCCACTTATACATAAATTTTATCATAATACCTATTGATTCGAAATCAAATTATTGAATCCTTTCTTTTATATCTATCATGTTCCTCATGATCTTAGCCTCAAGTTCATATATCACTAAAGTCACAATCCCGAATAATGATAACCTTAAGTTCAAATACCACTTAAATCATATTCTCTAATGATCATAACCTAAACTTTATATCATTCTATCACGTCCTTAATGATCATAATCTTAAGCTCTGATATTATCCATTATACTCCACTCAGTCACATCCTATTGATCATACATAAAATTTTGATATTACTTTATAATTTCAATGATCTTAAACCTAAGCTCTGATATTATTCTATCATATTTTAATTATTTATATCATTTATATCATAATCCTCAATGATTATAACCTAAGCTCTGATACCATAAAATGTCACGCCCCAAATCCGAGACATAACACGACCATGCTACCAAGGGATAGAGTGCACGATAACATGAAGCCAATCCTTCATAATCATCTAAAATCTGTCAAATAAAAAAATTTAATTCTATTATTCATCAAATAATCGAACCAATACTGGTTCAGAGCATCTAAATCCAAAAGCAAGTACTAACTCGAATCTCAACATTCATAAATAACTACAAATCCATGATTTTAAAATAAATTAAATTTTGACTGTCAAATTTTCAAGCTTGCTATACCGATCTTCAAGTTTGGATTCCTTTTGCCGATCCTAATCTTATTTCTCTATTCAAACAAAAAGAAAACAAAAAGAATATGAGCTACACTAGCCCAGTAAGTAGAACTTGCACTTCATTATCGGATCAAACATAAGTTTTTCATGATAATGCAATATTTAAAAAATAACAGGTAATACAAAATAAAGTATTTCATAAAGTATATAACAAAACAAGTTATAAACTCATCATGCATGTATAAATCATGTATATTTCACAATCATGAATCGTAAATCATTTTCATCATGTATTCATGTCATATTTCAAAACATTGCTCACAGATATTCGTGCTAATGTCACTATTATACCCGTGACAGGGTCATATTTCTTAATCGACAGAGTTCTTAATTCATGTGCCAACTTTATACCCGCTGGCAGGATCATGTTTCGTGTGGATGCTAGCTCCGGATGTCGACCTTCCCGAAGGAATTCATTCATAACCATCTGAGAGCCTTTGAAATCATTATATCTTTTTCTTAAAGCATACATATACATAGATGGAAAAACAATGAAATTCATGCTTCATAATCATGCTATTTTAATAAGACATATTCATGAAATCAATACTCATAATAAAATATACTTTTTCATATCACATATGCCGATCCTTATTTTATGAAAAATTATGATTTCATTAATAGCAATTCTTTGCATAAAAATATGATTATTTAAAAATAAATAAGAAGCATAAGATCTACTTACCTCGTTCATCTTAGATCTTCAGACTTCGTTAGAAGAATCAGCTAATCCTATTTAAAATATCAAATCATTATCAAATTCTATTCCATAACTATAACAAGATCAAATCATAAGGAAAGAAGACTGTTGACCGGATGTGTCGGACCATCTAGATACCAGGGCAATTCAGGATCTCTTATCAGAGAGTCAGATTCAAGTAACTTGATCAAAAAATCATGAAGCACAGATCGAATTAAAGTCAAGATCAATCAATAGAATTCTTTAATAATGGGTTTGAAAAATACTTGATATGGCCAAATGAAGTTAACATACAGCACGGATATTAAAGCAACATTGGATCATATTATTAGAGTTAATATGAGCCTCTAAAAGATGAAGGCATGACTCGATACAGGATTCATAGATTTTTTTAGAGAGAGAAAGTCGATCATGAGAGAGAAAGTAGAGAGAGAAAGTGGAGAAAGAATCTTCATATCCTTCAAAAGTGGCAATCATGGTTGAGATCATCAGAGGTTATATCAGGGTGACTTAATATGGATTAACCATGATCGATGTTATCAATTTCGAATAAAGATCGGATCGGGATCTATCTACTGCACGAATGTCGGAGCAGTCTCAGATCATCATATTTTCATCTCAAGTTTATCCTAGGATCTGTGATGCAATCAGAGAGAGAGAATGACCCTAGAGAGATAAAATCCATAATGAGAGAGAAAGATCTAGAGAGAGAAAATAGAGAGAATTTAGAGAGAAAATGTAGAGAGAAGATAGAGAGAGAAAGTTCAATTCTAAAGAGAGAAAGACTTAAGAGAGAGAGAGATGAGAGAAACTTTCTCTCACATGTATTTATTATTATTATTATTATTATTATTATTATTATTTTCTTTTTTTTTCTTTTTTCTTTTCTTTTTCTTTATTTTTTCTTTTCTTTTTCTTTTTCCTTCTTCCCGTGGCCTTCTTGGGCCGAAACAGGGGAAGACCGTGAGGTCCCCCCCTCGGTGGCTCGGGCTTCGATGGGGTGGCGGCTTGGACGAAGGTCTAGCAACGACGGCCGACCATGCGAAGCCGGTCGGCGATGGGATTCGGCCAGCAAGCTTTCCTTCCTCTTTTTTTTTTCGAAAAAATAGAGGATCCGTCCCCTTCTTCATAATTTTCGACCATGGGTCGATCACCGGCAACCAAACACTCAAGGAAAGAGAGGGAGATGGATGGGGGTCCGATCTCGAGGATGAGACATCGAAATCGACGGCGTCGGTGGCCGGAAAAGAGAGAAACGTGGCCGGTCAAATAGGGGTTTCACACTTCATGGATTTTCTGGTGATCCCGATGGCCGGCGAGGGGTCTAAAATCATGGAGAGAAAGAAAAGAGGGAGAGGAAGGAAGATTGAACCCTTACCTGAACTCCAGTGGCCTCCTCGACCTTCGATTTCCGACGAACACAAGAAGAGGGTGCTGCGGCTTCCAAGGGAAAAAGAGAAAAATTTGACCTCAACGATCGCTGGTGGAGGATCGAGAGAGAGAGGGGAGGCTTATTTATAGAGGGTCCTAGGATTTTAAGGGTCCTAGAACCCTTCTCCGATCAGGATTCATTGGAGAAGAAGACTCCCTTTGGGAGTCTTCTTCCGTCCCCTTTTTTTTTTTGATTACAGGCTGATTCTAGGCCCAATTAGGCTGGGTTATCACAGATGGTCCGCCCAAGAGGACCAAAATCTTCGAAGGGACGAGCTAAGGAAAGAGAGCTCTTCAAGGGGACGGACGTTCCACTTCCAACAGAGTCAAACCTCCCCTAAGCCACTCTCAGGAGTCCAAGAGACCAGATCAGAGGTAAAGCACCTGAAGAAGAGGTTGAAAAAGAGAGATAAATCATAAGCTTCTCTGGGATAAATTTATAGATCAAGAGATTTTACTCAAATATGCTGAAAGTAGGAGAAAGTGACTGGAGAAAGGAGCTAAGATCATAGCTCAAGCTTGCAAAGTGGTGTTCTTCGCGGGCTTCGAGAAGTGCAAGTCTATTGTCCAAATGCATCTTCCTTCTAACTTCATCAAGTATCTTCAAATTGACTGTCTGGACAAAGATTTACAAGTGTCATCGGATAGCTGGTCAAGATTTATAATGACATCATCAGATGAAGTGGACAAGATCGACACAACCATCCAGACCGAAGGAATCGTCGGCATCAAGGAATACCTTCCCATAGACGACAGCCCCGATAATCTCCTTGAGGAGTGATTCATGCCCTCTTCTTTTACTCTTTGTGATTCGAGGCCCTTGGTCTTATAATAGTCTCCACAGGAACAGATGTATTCCTCTTCTTTTGATGAATAAAAATCATGCTTTCAAGTATGTGAGTAAAAATCTTGAACATATGTTCGACCTCTGGCTGTAACTATAAAACCTAATTAGAGTAACTAGCTCAGGCGAATACTTAGCTTGTGCTGTGCTTCAAGAAAGGCATGAGTCGAGTTGAAGTTAGGGTGAAAATCCGAGCTGGCTCCTACTGGTTTTAGCTGTGATTAGAATTACAAGTTCGATAGAGATTGTCATTCTAATTTCGATCCGAGGCAAGATTTTATATCTATCGTACAGATTTTGACAAGATCAAAATTCGAATTGTATCCACATGAGAGGAATTGGACCACGTCTGCATGTATTTCTTCAAAAATGGCACAAAGTGCGATTCGCCTGTCATTGGCATTAACTACCATATCAGCGACAGCAATCATATCCATTCGCAGTCTCCACGTGTCGCACATATACCAGTCTTCTGTCGATGCATGTCTCTTGCAATTAATATGTCGATGGGAGGCGATTTTTGGACGTCCCGTTAAAGTCTAAGATTATTTAAAATCTCCAAACAGAACTAAATGCGGACCTCGCTAAGTTCTAATTTTCTCCTTTCACTGCGAGTTTTTCTCTTTTTCATCCTTTCGCGGCTTTTCTGCACAAGTGAGAGAGAGATGGCCACCATGGAGCCTGACTTTGTGCCGTTGGGCTTGAGATTTGAGTTGATGGAGTAGGAAATAATCGTATTGCACGAGCAATATCAAATACCTCCCACGTTCCAACTCGAAACCCCAAGACCAAATGATCGTGTCTGCCATCTGCCTTCGGAACGTATGGGCTTTTATGAGGAGTGCTTCCGAGCTAGGCTTAGGCTTCCTCTTCACCCCTTTTTTGTGGCGCTCCTCCATTATTTTAAGATATTGCCATGTACAGTGGTGCCGAATATGTGGCGGCATATCTGTGGCTTCACTGTGTTATGCGTGTTGGCTAAGATTGCACCAAATGTTACATTTTTTCATTTTCTCTTCAGTCTAAAGCAGCATCTATACTCGCACAGATGGTGGTACGTGACTTCACAAAAGAAGAAGGATGGCTTCCGTCTGATATTTTCGGATTTGCCTTCCATCGTGCATGATTGGAAGCTGAGATTTTTCTTCGTCTCGCAAAAACATCAGATGAAGACTGAAATTTTTTTTTTTTGGATGAACCCCGAGAGGCTATGCTAAAGGAGCCTTCGATGAACAAGAGCTTGGAGCAGGAGATGGTAGCTCTGCAGAGCCTTAGGATTCTGAAGTTGAAAGAGCTATTGTCGGCTCAGGCGCTGTTTAACGCCAGTATCAGTCAAGTCGCTCTTCAAGGGACGCGAGTCAGCTGTTTTGGCCTTAAATCTTCTAACCCTGTTCGTCTTACAATTTGATCACCATGATTACAGAGCTAGATGTTGGGAAGAGCTTAAGCCCGCCAAAGGAAAAGAGGAAAACTCAGCAAAAGAGAAGTGCCAAGCCCGTCATCGAGTGGAGCCTCCAGGCTAGAGTTGGGGATCTGCACAACCGACTTTGAAGGCCAGCGAATCTAAGTCTTCTCATCCGGAAGGCCATAAGGTTATGCGGGTGAGAAGTGGCTCGCCTACCACCTTAGCTACTGCAGGCGACTAGATGAGCCGTGTAGACCAAGATTTGGAGGAGGTGATTCTGAGCCTACCTGCTCATCCCAGCTCACCGATCCGACTAACTTCATCCGTTGTCAAATCCTCCTCAGATGAGGCACCAGTCGAGGTTACCGACGCATTTGGAACTACACCAGTCGGACTGAAGCTGGAGGCCTCAGTGTTGAGGGATCTCATGCTGGTGAGCGAGTTACTCTCCGAATTGCTCCTCTCTCTGACGCGAACGAGCTGTTGAGCATTCCTCAGAGGGAGACGAGGAAAGGAGCAGTGGATTGCCTCATCCGGATATGTTAGGACTTTTTTATTTAGCATTTACTGTATACTCATTTATTACTTATGAGTTTTTCTTCACTTGCCAGCTTATCCATTACTTGAATGGGTACATTGAAAGCTCCCATGAATTGGCCAAAGAGGCGAAGAAGTCTGAACTCGAAGCTGAGATGCTCAAAAGAGCGAAAAAGATGGCCGAAAGAGAAGTCGGAGAAGTCTCCATGAAAGCCGACGCCGTCGAGAGGAGCCAAAGATGCCGAGGCCGTGTTAAGGAAAGCTGTTAAGGAGAATTCTCAATTACTGGACAAGGCAGCGGAGTTCGAAGCTCAAGTGAAGAGAAACGTAGCTGCTTACAAGGAGAACTCTTGCCTATAAAAAAAAATAAAAGAACTGAAGGTCCGACTGGGGGCAGAAGAGAAACGGACAGTCGAGACCACTTCTAAGGATGTGGAGGACTTTCGGGCCTCAGAAGAATACGAGGAAAAAAGAGCTGGGTATTCTATCGATGCCTATGATGCCGGAAGGTAGTCTATCTGAATCCGAGTTGCTGTCAAATATTCGGATCTGGATTTGAATTTTTTAGATGAAATCTGAGATCCTACTGTAACGGATGTCTCAGCGACCGACACCTCAGCTCCAGGCATCGCACTGTAATTTTTGTATTTCTCTTTTTTCATATTTTAGGATCATTGTAAGAGAATTTCGAAAGCAATAAAATGAGTAGAGTCTTTTGTCATACTTCTGCTTTGTGAACTTACTCGTACCAATCTGAGGTAATTTAAGTGGATGATAATCTCGTTCTGCTTCCTTAAATACAGACGATTATGGAGAATAGCGGTCGATGACTCACCCAATAAGGCCATGCCTAGGAGATGACACGGGGTCTATGAAGATGCACCACATGGGTATATTTTGTTTTGAGAAGTATCGCAGGAATTTATTCTCACTTTGAAGAAGGCGCATCATTAACTGCTTGGTCATTAACTCTTGGGAAGCGTCGATTGACGATTGATCTAGCTGCTAGCACTTATAAATAGGGAGCCAGAGAGCAAAGGGATCTCCACTCCTCCTGTGGCAAGAAGTCTCCTGTTCCGCCTGCTACCATGTCATCACCTTCGAATCTACCACCCTTGGAGTTAATTAAAAGATGGGTGAGAGAGCGAAATGCCATTGCCAGAGATGCCTGCCAGAGGTACTTAGCCTGTAAAAGGGAGAGAGCTAGGCGGGCCAGCACATCTGCTTCTTATAGGGCTCCCCCTCCTTCGCCTCCTGCAACCAGACTCCCCTCCCAGCTTGAACACATCCCACCTATAGTTCGGGAGTGCTGCATTGCGGAGTTTCGAGATTTTGCGATGTTTCGGAGGGAGGTGCTCGACATTGCTGTCGCTGCCTTAATCCAGAGCTTTGATAATCATCTACTGAGGATAATGTCGTATCTAGAACTTCATGGCATACAGACTGACGGTACCAACGAAGAGGTAGCAACCTCGATGGATGAAAACTGAATCAGCTTATTCGAATGTTAAGAAGATGATGTACAAAGATCGAACCAGCTCACCTGACCGATCCGATGTTCCATCGATTGCAGTGGGACGTCTCTCCTCATCTCCTCTTCTTCCTCTTCATCTTCCGCTGTCCTCCTCTTCTTCTACTATCTTCCTATTCTTCCTCTTACCTTCCTCATTTTCTTCTCTTGTTCGCAAGATGGTACCTGGAGCAACCATCTTCCAAAGTGTTTGAAACACCCGCTCTTTTTATAAAGAGCTTGGAGCACTGGTTTTTTCTTTGTAAAGATTTTAATGAATAAGAAAGAATGTTTTGTTCTGAAAGTCATTGCTTCGTTTCCAACTTTAAATTTATATCTGTGAACTATGAATTTTGCTTGGCTCATAGAGAACAACACAAATAAGCGCTTAGATCAGTGTGAAAAAATGCTCAGTACTCAACTCAGTATGAATAAGATTCTAGGTTGCTCAACTTTAGCATATACTTAGAACAACTTCGATTGAAGTGAACATGTGTAGAGCAGTTTAGAACAACTTGAATGTAATTTGAATGTAATCCGACTGTTCATGAATCTAAGGTATTGTAATAATTATCTCAACACTACCTTCCTACTCTTGAGTTTAAGAGGGTACCTCAGGCGGAAGGTGTACTTGTTGAGGTAATGCCTCTAGCCGTATATTGTCCGTCTTTTAATTCGTCTTCTGAAGAGGTTGTATGTGCCGACGATGAGCTTGTGCCTATAGCATCTAAGGCTCTTCAGCGACGTTCCGAGGGTCTAATTAGTTATCCCTCATGAGTAGCGTTGTGTACCTACGACGATCTTGTGCTTACGACATCTAGCACTTCTCATCTTCATACAAAAGACAGGTGTGCCAGCGACGAACTTGTGCTTACGACATCTTGAACTCTCGATGGTATTCTGAGAATCTGATTAGTTATCCCTCTGAAGGTTTTTTAAGAATCTCCCTCCGCTTCTTGTGCGACTCAAGCTCTACAGGGATCTAGTAAGTTAGCCTCACCTCAAAATCGTCGAGGTCTTCTCAAGGGTCTGATTAGTTAGCCCTCACGAGGGGCATTGTGTGCCTATGACAATCTTGTGCTTACAGCATCTAGCATTTCGAGTCTTTGCATGAGAGACAGTGTGTGCTAGCGGTGAGCTTATGCCTACAGCATCTTGCACTCTCGGTGGCATTCTGAGGATTTGATTAGTTAGCCCTCACGAGTGGCGTTGTGTGCCTGTAGCGATCTTGTGCATATGGCATCTAGCACTTTTCGTCTTCGCGTGAGAGGTAGTGTATGCCAGCGGCGAGCATGTGCCTACGGCATCTTGCACTCTCAGTGGTATTCTGAGGGTCTGATTAGTTATCCCTCTAGAGGTTCCTAAAGGATCTCCTTCTACTTCTCGTGTAACTCGAGCTCTGCAGGAATCTAGTAAGTTAGCCCCGTCTTGAAGTCGTCAAGGTCTTCTCGAGAGTCTGGTAAGTTAGCCCTCACAAGTGACATTGTGTGCCTACAGCGATCTTGTACCTTCGACATCTAACACTTCTCATCTTCACGTGAAACGCAGTGTGTGCCAGCAGCGAGCTTGTGCCTACGACATCTCGCACTCTCGATGGTATTCTAAGGGTCTAATTAGTTATCTCTCCGAAGGTTTCCTAAGGGTCTCCCTTTATTTCTCGTGCGAATCGAGCTTTACTGAGGTCTAGTAAGTTAGCCCTGTCTCAGAGTCATCGAGATCTTCTTGAGGGTCAAGTAAGTTAGCCCTCACGTTAGTTGACCGTAGTTATAATTCAGGATCTTGAGTAGAAGGAGAAAGCAACTCTTGGAGAACTCGGGTGCCAATTACAAATTAATGGCCCATAAATTTTATTTTCATAAAAAATAATTACATCATTGGTGATATATGTGGAGATTTACTGAGCTCCATGGCCTTGATATTGGAGTCCTATCGAGCTACTTTAGCCTATAAGCTTGTAGGCGTGCCACTTCATCCACTTGGTTGGGCAATAGCCTTCCTTCTAGTACCTGCTCGGTAGGCTGTGAGATTTTGGCTCGCCGCAACATCAGGTCACCAGATCAAAGTTGATCATCAGGCGATAAGACCCGTATTTTCCTGCAAAAGATTAATTAGTCGGCATTTGATTACCTCATCTAGATGTGAGCCAATTTTCACCATCCAACTCAGATTCCAGATGACCCCCCAATAATTATATGGATTTCTCCTCAGATGGGTCGCTCTTTTTCCGCCATTTACCCTCCGTCCTGTTGTCGTTCCTATCATGCTGGTGCTTGCTGCAGCTAAGGTTGAGGGATATACTGCTGAAGTAGAGGGGACGGCTGTTGAACTCTTGGAGCTCGACGTTGAGGGACCGCTCTTCAGACAAAATGATTCAGCTGCCCCTGCCTAACAAGCCTCTCGATCTCATCGCGAAGCTGGTGGCAGTCTTCAGTATTGTGACTATGGTCACGATGGTAAGAGCAGTATCTATTTGGATCCTGACGGTGTTTCGACTTCGTTCTCATTAGCCGAGGCTCAGTAACTCAAGCCCCATTTGTAACAACACTTCTCTCTGAGGAACATTCAAGGGCGTATAGCTATCGTACAACCGAGGAGGTGATGGTTGCTAAATCTTTCTCGAGAGACTGCAGAATCGACGATTTCGACCCCCATTATTCCACCTCGGGGGTGGAGACCGAAAGCGCTAGCGTCTTCTCCTCTTGCCTTAGATGGCGCTCCATGCTGGATCCCACCACAGCTAAATTGGCAGGAATATTATCGATAAAGACTTCTTCTATACATGAATACTTCTCTGTACGTACAAGCATATCCAGGAGATCTTGAGGATAAATCTTAACTAACGATTTTTTTCAAGTCGTTCTTCAAGAGATCGCTCATCATTGTGGCCATTGCGGTCGACTGGTCCAAATTTTGGACCTCCAAGGTTGCTACGTTGAATTTGTTCATAAAAGAGCAGATTGACTCGTCCTTCTTTTGCTTGATAGTATGGAGATAGTCGGACTGCTTCTACTGTCATCGATTGCTGATAAAATAACTGATGAAAGATCGGCACAAGTCTTTAAAGGAATGGATAGACGTCGGCCTCAAACTCGAGTACCACTACCGAGCGACCCCTTTAAGAGTTGGAGGGAACACTCGATAAAGGATTACATCTGACGCTCCTTGAAGGAATATGGCTGCCTTGAAGGTCTTCACATGATCGACAGAGTCGGTGGTCCCATCGTAGACCTCCAACTGAGGTAGTTTGAAGTGCAGGGGGAGTGGTTCCTACACAATCCTCAGGATGAAGGGCGGCTGGCTATTATAATCTTCGTAGGGTAGCGTCAAGAAGCCATTATTGTTAAGGGCCTTTTCAACTTTCTGGCCAAACTGCTCACCGAGTTCTTGGAACTGTCTTTCAAAGTCAACTTCATGGATAGTACCCGCCTCAGAGTGCAGAGGAGATCGACGTTCGAGGGTCAAGTCATGGTCCGACTGTGGGCTTGGAGAACACCGCATGACCAGCTGCTGGGCCCTAAGGCGACTTTGATAAGTTAATCTCCTCTCCGAACTTTGTGGAGGTGCCTGTGGCTCTGGTTGAGGTAGTGGCTGTGGAGCAGCAGACAAAACAGGATTCTGTAAGAGTGTCGCTGTGGAAGGCACAGGCGACACCATCAAGGGAGCTCCATGATGCACCATCGTGGGGGTTCAGAGACAGCCTGAGGAGGCTATGGCACCGTTTGAAAGAGCCCGAGAAAGATCTGGACCGTTTGGACCATGGTTGTCAGATGTTGAACTTGTTAAAAGAGCTGACTAAATTGATCGACCGTGACTGGCATTGGTAAAGCCGGTTGAATCGATGGAGGAACGACCGATTGAACTGACAGAGAGATTTTTGACGCCAGCGGCTGAACTAGATTGTCAGCCTGGCTGGCTGCTTATTGAGAAGCGACGATATTAGAAAGTCGAAAAGATGTCCGTTTTTGAGCCATGAATATGAAGATTCAGGCCCCTTCCTTTATTTGTTACTGCTTAAATCGATCAAAGTCAGAAGACGAACACATGGAAACCTCGCATGATGTTACTGGTGCTGGAGTCACCTGCAAAACAAATCCCAAACTGAAGGTTGTGGCTCCGACAAGGATCCTTAGACGCTCCAGTCAAAAAAACAAAGAACAAAGAAGCAGCAATAGATTCTCTGAGAGGGATTCGATTGAACTTACCTGGATCCTTGGGGCTCTGGTTGTTTATATAAAAGAATATCGAACAGCTGAGTTGTTAACTGTGAGATTGCACGATCCCGAAATTGTCAGACCATTGTGTTGTGATCCAGGTGGTGTGCCCAAGGCCCAGGGGACCAAGGCTAAGGCCAAGGTCCATCATTCATGAGGGCTTCATGGAGGCTCTAGGGCTAGTTGGGCTCTAGGTTGAAAGGCTGTGGACCTTTCGGGTTCTTGAGGTCTAGGTTATGTGGGCCTCAAGGGACCAACTCTTTATGGGCCAGGTCTGGACCCAGGATAGGTGAGATTAGATCGAATCATGGGTATACATGGGCTTGGGTTAACCTAATCTCCCATAGAGTTGGTCAAGGGAGTTTTGGGTTTGGGTCACTTGACCCTGTGTTTATATATACATGCACTATATAGGTTTGATTAAGCCAAGGAATACGAAAACCCTTTCTCCCAAGTCTCTCTCTCTCTTCTCCCTCTCTCTTCAGCTATTCTCCATGCCCCAGGAGCAAGAAACCCTAGGGTTTTTTGCCGTCAGGTCCATAGAAGGCAGGAAAAGTAGGGGAGGCGCTAGGGTTTTGAGCCCATCCCCCTTTGTGCCGCCAACCATATTGCCTCTCCCTCTCTTGCAGCCGTCCAAACATCAGGTCCAGGACTTGGAATCTCTTGCTATGAGGTTGGTACAAGTTCCTCTCAGATCTGGAGTTGATCTGAGGTCGTTTGAGACGCGGGTGAGATCTCCATCAATAGATCTGCAAGAAAGGCTGCAGTAGGACAGATCTGCAAGGTCTGGTTCTATCTACCTTCTTCCCTATCTAGAATGCCCCGATTCGAGATTTACAAATTGGAAGACCTCGGTCCAGGCCTGATTTGGTTGGATACTAGATCTTGAATTTTTTAGATGTGATCTTAGAGGCGTTCTTCATCTGGAACGAAAGGCTGACGAAGAAGACAGCAACCAGGCTGATTTCGTCAAGAACCTTCGATCGAGTCTAGAAGTCTCCAGATTTGTTCGTTGCTGGTTCCGCTGCATCCAAGGTCCGTGGGAGGAGCCGGGATCGTGCTCCAACAGTTGGTATCAGAGTCACGGTGGTGAGGAAGCGGTTCCAAGCACGAGAAGTTGAAGATCCCAAGTGCTGAAAATTTTCAGCAAAGTACCATCAAGGTATATTCTACACTTCTTGATTTTATATTGCTTGTTTGGCTTGGATCCAGTCATGGGCAGCAATATGAAGGTCGATTTCGAAAAGTTTGATGGCAAGAAAAATTTTTTCATGTGAAAAATTCGAGTGGAGGATCTTCTGGTGCAAGCAGATCTGGATCAGGCTTTGGATGAGAAGCCTGAGGTAATGACAGATAGACAGTGGGCATCGTTGGAGAAGAAAGCATGCTCGGTGATCAGAGGATGTTTGGCAGATGCGGCGTTGTATTCAGTACTAGAAGAAAAGACCCCGAAGGGCCTTTGGTCGAAATTGCACACCATATATATGGGGAAGAATATGTGCAACAAGCTAATGCTGAAGAAGAAGTTGTACAGTCTTCAGATGCATGAGGGATCTGATGTGATTGGCCACATTCAGAGGTTCGACCAGTTGTGCACGGAGTTGATGAATATCGGGGTGAAGCTGGATGAGGAGGACAAGTCCCTGTTGCTTTTGTGTTCGCTGCCAGGATCATATGACTCTTTGGTGACTACACTGCTCTACGGCAAGGAGACTCTGGAATATGAGGACATGATCTCGATGCTGAGGTCTAATGAGCAAAGGAAAAAGTTGATCAGAGATCGGGCTCCCCAGGAGGGTTTGGCAGTAGGGAAGAGGACAGGTAGAGGCAGAAGCAGAAGCAAATCCAGGGGGCGGTCCAAGTCCAGGAAGGAAAAGAAAGAGATGAAATGCTTCAAGTGCAACGAGTTCGGACACTTCAAGCGAGAATGTCCACTATGGAAGAGCAAGAAGGGAGAAAGAAGTGGCTCAGAATCAGTGAGTGCAATTGCTGGACAGCAAGTAGAGGATGATCTACTTGTGGTATCAGATGGTCACAGGCATTACACAGAGGAGTGGACACTAGACTCTGCGTGCTCACATCACTACACACCACACAGGTCTTGGTTTGCGACATACACCAAGACAGATGAGGGATCAGTGACTCTAGGCGACAATCATCCTTGCAAGGTGGCTGAGATAGAGACAGTCAGGGTGAGGATGTTTGATGGAATTGTGAGGACATTGACAAATGTAAAGCACGTCCCGGAACTGGAAAAGAATCTGGTGTCACTAGGCTACTTGGAGCGCAGTGGATACAGCTTCAGCAGTAGGGCTAGAAGCGGAGTATTAAACATCTCCAATGGAGCTATGGGGGTGATGAGAGGCAGGAGGTTGGACAATAATCTCTATCGCATGGAGAGATCTGTGGTGACCGGAGAGTCTGATGCAGCAGTTGCAGCACAGGACCAGCAGGGGGCTTACAGGATGTGGCACTACTGCCTAGGCCACATGGGTGACAAGGGGCTAAGGGAGTTGAGCAGGAGAGGACTCATCTCTGAGCTGGAGGATGGTGCTACAGGGGAGATCTGTGAGCCTTGCCAAATGAAAAAGCAGAGGAGAGTTCAGTTCAACATCAGTACAATCCGCAGTGCAGCCCCTCTGGAGTTAGTACACATGGATGTGTGGGGACCAGCCCCAATTTCAGCTAGGAATGGGGCCAGATACTTCATGACTCTGATTGATGATTTCTCAAGAAAACTCTAGATTTACTTCATGAGAGAGAAGTCTGAGGTCTTCACCAAGTTCAAAATCTGGAGCGCTGAGGTGGAGGAGCAGGGGAGGAGCGTGAAGTGTCTGAGATCAGACAATGACAGAGAGTACACCAGCAGAGAGTTTCAGGACTACTGTGAGGAGTGTGGGATCAGGAGACACTTCTCAGTTAAGGGGACTCCACAGCAGAATGGGGTGGCCGAGAGGATGAACAGAACACTTCTGGAAAAGGCACGATGCATGAGGCTGCAGGCAGGGCTTCCAAAGGCATTCTGGGTTGACACAGTTGACGCAGCAGATTACTTGATCAATCGATCACCTCACATCAGGTTGGATGGTAGGCTTCCAGAGGAGGTGTGGTCTGGGAGGACAGTTGGGCTGGGCCATCTACGGGTATTTGGATGCACGACCTATGTGCACATTGGAGCTGGTGAGCGGAGCAAGCTAGACGCCAGATCATGCAAGACGGTGTTTCTAGGCTATCCACGAGGAGTTAAGGGATACAGGCTGTGGGATCCCTTGAAAAAGAAGGTCGTCATTAGTCGGGATGTGACTTTTGATGAGGAGTCAGTCCTACGGAGGCGAGCAAGTATGGAGGAGCAGCAGGAGCAGGTCCAGCAGGGCGCTGCTGGACAGCTTACCTCTTTGATTTTGCCTCTTGCAGGTACTACGGGAGGACATGACATTCAGGTGGAGAACCTACCTAAGGTGTCTCCATAAGTGGAGAGAACTCGGACGGATGATCGAGGCGGAGAGATCCAGCAGGAGCGAGCTGGATCGAGGACTGATATCGATGTTGCCCTACACAAGCCCAAGAGGACCATCAGACAACCGGACCGATATGACTTCGAGGAGACGCTGTCATATACCCTGATGACAGCGAATGAAGACCCATATACGTATCAGGAGGCTATTGAGAGCTAGGACAGAGAGCGGTGGGTCCAGACGATGTCCGAGGAGATGCAGTCTCTCCACCAGAACCAGACGTGGAGATTGGTGCAGTTGCCACAGGGGAAGAGGCCCATTGGCTGCAAATGGATCTACAGTCGCAAGGAAGGGCCTTCAGAGCAAGGAGGTATCAGATTCAAGGCGAGATTAGTGGCCAAGGGATACTCCCATAAGGAAGGCATCGACTTCAGCAAAGTCTTCTCTCCCGTCGTCAGACATATTTCCATCAGAGTGTTGCTGAGCATTGTAGCAGCTCAAGATTTAGAGCTAGAGCAGATGGATGTCAAGACGACGTTCCTCCATGGGCATTTGAAGGAGAGGATTTACATGGAGCAGCCACCCGATTTCAGGGATCCAGGATCAGAGGGAAAGGTTTGTTTGTTGCAGAAGTTGCTGTACGGGCTGAAACAGTCGCCGACACAATGGTACAAGCGGTTCGACTCCTATGTGCGCAGCATTAGACTTTCCAGGTGCGAGTTTGATCCCTGTGTTTATGTTCAGTCTCTTGAGGATGGTTCTAGGGTGTTCCTACTCTTGTATGTGGATGACATGTTTATAGCATGCAAGAGTAGGAAGATTGTGCAGGATCTGAAGGCATCCTTATCTCGGGAGTTTGAGATGAAGGATTTGGGCCCTACAAGGAAGATCCTAGGCATGGAGATTTTCAGAGACCGAGCCCGGAGGGTGCTGCATCTATCTCAGGGGGGCTACATACAGAAGGTCTTAGAGAGGTTCAGGATGAAGAGAGCAAAGCCGGCGGAGCTGCCACTTGCCGATCACTTCAGACTCTTAAAGACCATGGCGCCACAGACTGAGGTTGAGGCTCAGGAGATGGAGACGGTTCCTTATGCTTCAGGAGTTGGGAGCTTGATGTATGCGATGGTCTGTTGTAGGCCAGACATCGCTCATGCAGTGAGTCAGGTTAGCAGGTTCATGGCGCAGCCTGGTAGGGAGCGCTGGAGAGCTCTGAAGTGGATATTCAGAAACCTGACGGGTTCAGTTGGAGTTGGCATCTGCTACGAACAGCGAGGAGGTGCAGTGGGATACTCTGACATGTCCAGGGAGGCTCAAAGGTTGATTGGCGGTTATGTAGATGCAGACTTCGGTGGAGATGTGGATACCCGGAGGTCTACGACAGGCTTCATCTTTAGCCTGTATGGAGGTCCTATTTCTTGGAGATCGAGTCTGCAGCCTATCACGGCCCTATCCACTACAGAGGCGGAGTACATCAGGCTGACAGAAGCAGTTAAAGAGGCAATTTGACTGAAGGGTTTGTTGACGGAGATGGGCCTTACTCAGGAGGCCATTAGAGTGCACTGTGACAGTCAGAGTACACTTCTATTAGCACAGAACTCAGTCTATCATGCAAGGACAAAGCACATCGACATTAGGTATCATCGGATCAGGGAGCTTGTGGAGAATGGCGAGGTGGAGCTGGTAAAGGTACACACCAAGGAGAACCCAGCTGATGTACTTACGAAGGTACTTCCACGGGACAGCTTTCAGAGATGTGTTGAGCTGATTCGGCTGATGGACAGAGTGGAGCTGGTTGAGGCCTTGGGACACCAAGGTGGAGATTGTTGTGATCCAGGTGGTGTGCCCAAGGCCCAGGAGACCAAGGCTAAGGCTGGTCCATCATTCATGAGAGCTTCATGGAGGCTCTAGGGCTAGTTGGGCTCTAGGTTGAAAGGCTGTGGGCCTTTCGGGTTTTTGAGGTCTAGGTTATGTGGGCCTCAAGGGACCAACTCTTTATGGGCCAGGTCTGGGCCCAGGATAGGTGAGATTAGGTCGAGTCATGGGTGTACATGGACTTGGGTTAACCTAATCTCCCATAGAGTTGGTCAAGGGAGTTTTGGATTTGGGTCACTTGACCCTGTGTTTATATATACATGCACTATATAGGTTTGATTAAGCCAAGAAATACGAAAATCCTTTCTCCCAAGTCTCTCTCTCTTCTCCCTGTCTCTTCAGCTATTCTCCATGCCCCAGGAGCAAGAAACCCTAGGATTTCTTGCCGCCAGGTCCATAGAAGGCAGGAAAAGCAGGGGAGGCACTAGGGTTTTGAGCCCCTCCCCCTTTGTGCCGCCAACCATATTGCCTCTCCCTCTCTTACAGCCGCCCAAACATCAGGTCCAAGACTTGGAATCTCTTGCTACGAGGTTGGTACAAGTTTCTCTCAGATCTAGAGTTAATCTGAGGTCGTTTGAGGTGCGGGTGAGATCTCCATCAACAGATCTACAGGAAAGGCTGCAACAGGACAGATCTGCAAGGTTTGGTTCTATCTACCTTCTTCCCTATCTAGAACGTCCCGATTCGAGATCTACGAATTGGAAGACCTCGGTTCAGGCCTGATCTGATTGGGTACCAGATCTTGAATTTTTTAGAGGTGATCTTAGAAGTGTTTTTTATTTGGAACGAAAGGCTGACAAAGAAGACAGCAACCAGACTGATTTCGTCAAGGGCCTTCGATCGAGTCTAGAAGTCTCCAGATTTGTTCGTTGCTGGTTCCGCTGCACCCAAGATCCGTGGGAGGAGTCGGGATCGTGCTCCAACACATTGGGCATACCAAACTGGACGAGATAATTTAGCCCTTAAATGCTCTCATGAGATCAGAAGAGATGGTTACGCCAAATCTTATCTTATTCGGGATAGACAGCTGTCGCGCACGTCGAAAAGATAAATCGACTGAACAGCTCATATACAGATCAGACCTCAGAAACACCTCAATTCAGTATAGAGATAAACTCTTCAGCTCATACGACAGTCAGCGATCGTATTGATGATCTGAGAGCTTAACATGTATTATGATATAACGCTGATTCGAGATACTCACGGTAATCACCGTAATAAGCGCCATTAGGTTTAAGAGATCCAAAATTGAGATGAACCTAAAATATATATGGTATCTTAAGCTAGATCATATAGAACAAGAAATGATTTACAGACTGAAAAAACATAGACTCTTGAACTCATTGACTGTTGAGTCATATCTAATCTGTAAATCATCTCTTTGAGAATATATAAACAAGCTGTTCTTTATAAGATAAGGAAATAAGACTACTGAGATACTTATCCTGGTACATATTTAATTTGCACGGCCTATTTGATGAGCCAGATATAGAATATTATCTCTACTTCATTATATTTACCGATGATCAGATCTGAACCTTTTGAAATATTCAAAAAAATCAGATGTGAAGTAGAGAAGCAAATTAAAAAAATCCTAAAGATACTTCGATCAGATCGAGGAGATAATATCAAGTAAGCAATTTCACGATTATCTCATGAAAATAGCATAATTTCATATTGGATCCCTCCTAGTGCACCTCAACTCAATGAGATATTTAAGAGAAGGAATAAGACTGTATGAAATATGACCTAATCCATGATAAACTTTGCTGATTTAATCTTTATTTTTTGAGGACATACTTTAAATTTACCTATTGAATAAGATTTTTTCTAAATCTATATATATATATATATATATATATATATATATATATATATATATATAGCTTTGATCTTTGATTTACCTATTAAATATAGTTTCCTCTATATTTACCTATTGATTTAACCTTTGTTTCCTATATATATAGATGAATAATTTCCATATTCCTATACACTGAGATTAAGAACCATCACGCATAAAACCAGCCCATATTGCAAGCGAAACAAAATACCGAAGCTTCAGCAAGTTCTCCCACATAAATCCGGCTCAGAACTAACAGTAGAAGTCACACAATGGCAGAGTCTGCTGCAGCATGATAAGAGGTAAGTCACTACCACAGAAAACCCACTCAAAACTAACAATCCCACAAAAAACAATAGACATAAAATAAAGAAGAGACTCGTCCAATAAGAGAACAAATTCATCAATCTTCAACATCATGCTCTTGGTGTGGTTTATAAATTGAATTGAGATGTTAGACCAGAATAGTTGATTTATTCAAGGTCTGAATTAAAAATGGGTAATTGAAGTTTCATGTCAGTAATTTATACTTAGTATTCCCCCTTTTGGTTCAAAATAACAAGATATCAATATATCCATGAGAGCCTCAATACTCTAAATTCATGAATTTTTTTTTTTGAAAATACAAAAAAAACATTAAACACTCCCATTATTAAAGAAAGAGTAAATTATAATAACCTCTCTCGAAATTTGAGATAATTACAGATTCTCCACCCAATATTTTAGAAATATATATTCTACTATTTAACTTTTGCTACATACATGACACGTAATCCTCTACTAATATCTTTCTGTTAAATAAATTATTGATCTTATTGATATCATCACTATCTAACCGATTTGAATCTTAAAATATCTTATATTTTTTATTTTGATATTTTTTTATTTTTTAAATTTTTAATTTTTATGTTTGACTCGAGTGTTCTGTGTCTATTTTCGAAATGTTGGGTGGATCACGTCATTACCACAAACCTCGAGAGGGGTCAGCATAATTTACTCTTAAAAACAAAAAAATTGTACAAGAAAGATAAAACGAAGAACAAAAAGATTAAAAAGAAAAAGATAAAAAAAAGATCCAATAACTGATATGCATATGTGAAACATACAAATTTGGGAACAATGCTTAGTTATTCGGGAACTTTGAGCACCAACAAATGAGATCCATATCAGATGAAACAGTATTTATGAGAAAATCTCATTAGCTCTAGAATTATATGGAAATAAATCCTCAATAAATGATCAAAATAAGCGGAAGAAGAACTTACAATCATTCACCTGTAAAATCCAAAATGAAGAAAATATGATGCAATAGTTGAATTTGGAAGTAATACGGCCGCTAAAGTTCTTAAGAAATGATCAAATAATTATCTAGAAAAGGTTCTACAAAGAGGCATGACTGAAACAAATTTAAATATAAAGATTTACTGAATTAAGATATCATATCATCAGAAGTCAAAATGGCTAATTTAAAATTTGCCCATTATGCACCTATGAGACACATTCCCACTAGATATGGATGGATTGTTCATTAGATGCTTATTCAATCCTTAACTAGGAAATCCACTCCTGAAAGCCCTAAAACTTTTAATCAATCAAAACACTTAAAGAAGCCCCAACAAAGACTATATGCTGCTTACTCCAGAACCAAGAAGATGCAATTTCCATTTTGCGTGCATATATAAGTTCAGGAAGAATTCACTCTTCAAGATTCTAATAGGATCATGCTTAACTAATCCTGATTCCCAAGCAAAAAACATGCATCACAGGGTAAAAGTAAAAGAAAATACAATCAAAGGACAACTGGCAAAAATGTAGAAGTTGTACATGTGAAATGTCCAAGTAAAATTCTGGGCATTGCTTTTGTAAAGTATGATATGTTGGCACAAACATATGGAAAAGATAAACTAAGATATCTTTATAAGAGGTTCATTAGGAAGATAAACATAACTTGTCATCAGTTATACGATGGAAATAGTCCCAATAAACAAGTGCATAAGGACCAAACATAAATGCAACCATTACATTTCTCTTCCATCCTGATGCAGAAAATCAGAAGCTATCTATGAATAGATCAATAGCAAAGTTATTTGTTAAAAACCTTAAGGTTAAAAAAAAAGAACAAAAAAAGAAAAAGAAAATCAAAGAACAAAAAAGAAAAAGAGAAAAGGCATCCAATGAATATTGAGAATAGCAACTCTAACATGATATTCTGACTCTGGCAACAGTGCTACTCAATAAACCATTCATCAAGCCCAATGAAAATGAACCATATAAATGTAATATGTACACTCCATAACCAAACAACAAGAGCTTATTTTCAAGATAGGATAAGGAGCACCACACCTTACATCACCAAGAGATTCAATATGAGAATGATCACAAATGGAAAGGAAATACAAGAGTAATATGAACAGAACCAAGCTCTCCAGTTTGTGCATGCTCAATATTCCCTTCTTCTAGCAGCTTGTAGATTATCTAATCAGAACTTCAGTATTCTACTTAACATGAATACAAGGATTCACCAACCCCAAATGTTGTTCACTTCATATCAGCATAAAAATGGTTATAAGCTGCTTGTATAAGAGTGATAAACAATGAATAAGTTATGTGCATGAAGTATTAGATAAACGTTCTAAAAGACATATTTTGACCATTCTACATATAGATAGGAAATGCACATTGTCCTTGACCACATTTGCAAATAAAGAAAGCAACAAGCACCATGCAGATGGGTAATGCATTGCCTTAAAATAATACCAACTAGCACACTATTTGTGAGGCCAACTATTTGGTAAACAGAATCTCCAAAGTGAAGATAAAAAAAAGAATATCAAATGATAATAAAAGTCTCAGAGTGACATTAAGAGAATATAGGTCATGTACAAATTTGCAGCAAAAATCACTGACATACATTAAGTTATGGTAGGTGATGATTGAACAAAGAATAAAAATGGCAACAATTATGTGGGAACCAATGGGCTTTGATAGATAAACCATGGATGCTATAGAAAAATGAAAGAAAGAATTTAAATAGAAGAATACACTAAACAGCTACTACTGACCTGATAAAGCATATGATAAAGTATCTTGAAATGTAATCTTTCTGATGCAAATGAAAAAGAAGCATAATTATACATGTTCACATCATAGAAGGAATGGCATCAGCTCAAAAAACAAAAGAAAATGAAAAGAAAAATGTCACAAGCCATTGATCCAAGCTAAATTCTTGGCTGTAGTAGTTCCAACCCCATAATCTTCACCTATAGCATGAATGAACTTACCGTCAATATCTAGGATGCATGCTAGCGTGTATATAAAATCAACATAGCTAAATTGCACATTGGACTTTCAAGGGATATTTTGGAGTACAGAGCTGTAAACATTCACAAGAACGAGAAAAATAAAAATGTAAATTTAATATGGGTCAATTAGAAAAGAGACTGCTATGGTGAAGAGATACTCACTGGCGATCCTTTTTGATACTTTAGAGACATATCTAACAGGAAAACAAAAGTTTGGGAAAAAGTGTAAGTTACTTGCACAACATCATATGATTGTTGTGAACCTTTGAGCCTCAAGTAAATATCTTATAAGACAACAATGAAGTCCAGAATGTTGTATCGACTGGAATATTGTGAAGAAAGAGGTTCCAAGTAAAAATTGTCAAAAAATGCAGAGGTCGAAATGTTGAGGTTGGTATTTAGCGGAACAAAGAAAAATGCTGCAATTTATGAATAAAATGGTGGAAAATCAGCAAAGGTGCTATTTAAACATTGCAACAAAGATTTAAGAAAGTCTAAGGGTGGCTATTCAGATTTGAGACAACAGAGAAAGAAAGAGGTGAACCCAAGATAACGTGGATGGATCTAGTGATATCCCTTATCAAGAATGAATTGCAGAAATAAATTCACTAAAGCAGGCCAATTGTAGATGTAAAAATTATCAAAGTAACTAAACTTATAAGAGAACTTCAAGCACATATTAACTTCAGCAAAAATTTCTGAAAGCAAGTAACTTTTCCTGCACGCAGAAGATGAAACAGGCATATGCAACATCAAACTGAAATACTTTTCATCAAGCTAAGACACCGTCCCAAAGTCATATTCTGTATATTTACTTGTTTAATCAAATTAAAAATTTGATATGTTCTCCTTTGCATAGCAATGAAGGAAAAAAAAAAAATCAACTGCATTACAGACACAGAACTCCTCCAGTCAATGAAACAAGTCACATTCCATACCACCAACAAAATCAGTAAATAATCGGTTGGTCTTCACTAGCAAAATAATCCATTTCTACCAAGGAAATTATATTCATATAAAACAGAATGAACATGTTTCATATAACTCAGTAAGAGAAGTACAACTCTAAAATAATCATACTATAACAGATTATCTAAGCGGAGAATTGAGATACAAACATTCAACACACTTAACAGATAGATTAAAGAAACGAAAGGAAAACAGGTTCGAGAAGAGATAAGGGGGCTCTACTGCAGGTTGCCGCCGCTCTGCTGCCAGAGATTGATGATATCGGTGGCCTGGTTGAGGAGGATGATCATGCGCTTCTGGGAGATCCAGGGCTTCTCCTCCAGCTTGGACTTGAGCTCCTCCCACGCGTCCTTCCTAGGCCAGAAGTAGTAGGGGCTCAGCGGCACGCTCCCATAGCCCGGTATCACCTGGTCCAGCGCGAGCCCGATATTCTTCTCCATCCATATGAACTTGAGCACCAGCCTCGGCTTCTCCATCGTCTTCACCACCACTCCTAGCTTCTAATCCACACACCCGTTTCTCTAATTTTTTATAACCCCACTCAAGAGAGAAAGAAAGAAAGACAAGCAAGACGTTTTTTTACCTCTTTTTGTTCGACTTGGACCTCCTCCTCCACCGGCTCGGGTTGGTCGGCATCGGAGGAGGTCTCGAGGGCTTCCGCGGCAGCGGCTGATGCGGATTGACGGAGGGGGGTGAGTCTCTTGAAAAGGGTGGAGGTTATGTGGGGACAGGAAGATGAGAGGATGAGAGGAATGGGGTTGGGTTTGGAGAAGAAGAAGAAGGGTTTGGTTGTTGGGAAGAGGATTTGGTTCGAGGTGGGGGGAAAGGTGCTTTGGGGATTAAGAGGGCTCAGGTTGCTGCCTTGAATTGAAATGGAGAGCATTTTGATTTGCTCCGCTCTGCCTTTTGAGACGAAGTACTCTGGAGTAATGCAGCCCAGGAGCAAGTGGGAAGCGGCTGCGCAATCTTTTATCGCCACGACGCCGGTGGTTTCGGATAAGGAGCGCGCCAACGAACCGGGACGCTGAACCGGTACGTATAGAGGTTCGTCCGGTCAGCAACCCGGGCGCTCAAGAAAAAAAAAAATTGATAAGAAAATAAAAATAGACAAATGATTTGTAAGTACAAAAATTAATTGGAATATTTATCAGATAAATTGATCTTTTTTTGTGTCAAAATAAATCTGTAAATATTTCATGCTATAATATAGTAATAATAAATTTTATAATGATATATTTTTTTATAACCAATATTTAAACAATTTTGTCTTATCTTCATAATAGAATGTTTCATGCCTCTGATCCAAGATTGCAAGACAGGTTACGATGACTAACATATATTATAGAGAACTCTTCCTACAAGTATACAAATATCTTATCATCATATAATAAAACAATAGTAGAACAAATTTAAACAATTAACGTTCAACTTTAATTTAAATAATTAAAATAAATATCTCATAAAATAATATTCCATAGTTTTATATCAAATTTAATAAATCTTAATACAAAATAAAAATTCAAAGTTTGCCTCTAATTTGTTCTGCCATGATGAATTTCGAGTTAAGTTAGCCTTTTGAATCTGTAATAACAGTAAAATATAGAATAATGAGCTAGATAATCTAGTAAGTAATATATCCTTTGACTAGATAAATCAAGCAATATTATGTACTAAAAAATAAACTTACAAAATGTATTAATTCAAATATATAGCACTAATCAAAATAAGATCCATGTAAATTCAATTTTTTCAAAATTTATGTTCAAATTCATTTCCATTAATAAATCATTTTTTTTCAAAATATATGGTTCATCTCAACTATCATGAACTACACTTGTACCTTGATGCTAGGCTAGATAAGTTCAGAATAGACAAGGTGCCAATATATAACCCTCAATAGTAAGATATTGATATACTACTATATAACCTCCACTGGTAGGGTATCGATATATTAGCATATAATCCCCACTTAGAGGATATCATATATCAACATACAACCTCTAATGATAGGGTGTGGATACATCAGTGCACAATCCCTATTGGTTAGATGTCGATATATCAGTAACAACTCCTACTAGCAGGATGTCGGTGTAACAACACACAAACCCATGATATGATATTGATGTACCAATGTATACCCCCAATTAGCAAGATCTCAATGTATAATCATACTGTGAGTCAAGATTTATCTCGATTCAAATCTTTCTTTTCAATAAAATTAATTTTATATTTTAATTGAACAATATATAAAACTATTTGAAATCCAAAATCAATTGATCACAACTCCATAATGAAATCAATGCCTCTGATAATGCATTAATGGTATTCTATAATAGATTTAACAAATAAATATCATGTATCATATTCACAAATCACAAATAATACAATTCAAAAACCAATGATATAAATACTAGATAATTTTTTAATAAATGTAGAAAAAAAATTATATTACTTACCTCACATGTACTCCAACAAATTTATGCAATTCCAAAATTTTTTTTTTAAAGTCTTCAATTTATAGATCATATCACAGTGTCTCACTACTGCACATCTTCTTGTTGAAACAATTACACTCCTATATATAATTAAATCCAATAATCAAAAAAGACACGAATAGTTAAGGATGACAAATGAAGGGTAGTCGCATCCAATAGTCTAAATCTATCTGATCATGATAATTTTATTCGATCATGATCAAAGTAGATGGTTCAATAGAGATCAAGAATGATCAAATCAGTAGTATCTGATAAGTGTCAAGGTGGAGGCCAATACGGTGCTCGGCCAACAAAGATTAATTCGATCAAATAATTTTATTTAATATAGATCATTTAAGATACAAAGATAAGGTAAGGACTAATGAAAATTAGATTTTATGATACTTGATAAAGGCTCGTAGGGTGCAGACATGCTAACTGATCAATATGATGGTTCAAAGTCTCTGTACTAAAATAATTTAAATTCAAAGCAACAAGACTCATGATGCTTAATTGGATTCATAAATCAAGTAGAGAGAATGCCAAAGGAGAAAGCAATTAACAAAGTTGAAGGAATGATCGCACGTTCGATCGATCAGATCAGGATGCAGCAGAATTCAAAAATTTTTCGATCCGACATGTGATTCGATCAAGATAAAATATTGATCTTAACCAAATCGATCATATATCTAAATTAAAAAAAATAAAAATTTAAAATAATTTTAAATGAGATTAATGATGATCACATCATCACCTTGTGCGGGTAGATGAACTCTATAATTCGATGATCGTGAATTTGAGATTCACTGTTGAGCCACGCACATGTCCGACCTCTATAAATATCCACTCAAACTCAGACTAGGATACTCTCTCTGTCTTCAATCCATCTATTCTTAGATGGATCTGCAAGTTTCTGGATCAGCCTTTAATCAGATCTCTAGTAGGATTCCGATCAAGGCCCGATCATAGCCTTCTTGTTCCTTCACGTATATCAGATGGAATTCGACACCTCGATACCACTCTATGGGCCGCCCAACACCTTTGGACATGGGAAATGATGAGAGATTAGAGAGAAGAGGGAGAGGAGGCATGGATATGAGAGAAAGGCTCTGGGATTTTTCTTCTAATGAGAAAAATTGTCAAACTATTTGATGGGGCCCTTTTCTAGACATTTGATCGGATAAAATACCTTAAAGTAGAAAGACTCTGCTAGGTTGCCACTTGTTGGGAATAGTATCCCAAAGTCAATCATCAGCCTATTGACGGTTGTGCTCATTTTTGTATTTGTACATGAATTATGAATCAATAAAAATTATTTTGATATTTTTCATCACAAAATATTTCATCTTCTAATGAACTCCTATGTTGTGGTGAAGTCCTTAGGACTATTTAGACTCGACAAAGGAGGATTTGTCGTTTAGTCCTTAAATCTGTTCGCGATCAAATGATACGTTGTTATCAAGGACGACAATATTTATCAAGCATAGGTCATTGTGTGTCATATAGGTTGGTTGTCCTCTTAACCAATGAGTGTGGAGACACTGGTATGGCATATAGGTGAGATGTAAGGGTACATCTGCACTGAACGTGACCGACTCCAGAGCTATTTCTGTTGTCAAGATTTGCTTCGATGGAATATGGGTATAAATATCCCTCCGACCTGAGACCGCCACGGTGACTTGCAAGCAACTCACTATACTTAGGCACTGGACTACCTGAATTTTTAATTCAGTGACGGAAGGCTGCTGGGTGTAGTCAAGTACTTGACTTGTCGGTGCGTGTGTCAAGATGGGATTGACCACTCCAGTTTAAGAGCTGTGTATAGTCGTATTTCAATTTAGCAAAACCTTGGTCAGGGTAGTCCTTGTGAGGAGTCACAGGACTGTTTGAGTTGAGCACGATTCGGATGATCTGATCAAGGTTGACAGTTTAACCCTGAGTCATCCTAAACATAGGGGTCAAAAAGATGAATTATACAGTAACCATATTCATGTAGGTTCTGAGTGTTGCGATTGTGACTATTCGACCTATCCAGATGTCGGGTACCATTGCTAGATAGTCACTTCGATTAGTACAGAAATTGGTTCCTGTGCTACCGACTTAGGTTCGAACCTGCGGGGTCACACACATTAGAGGTTCCTATCTGATCTGATGGCTGATGTAGAATCCTACATGTTTGAAACTCAGTGATCGAGAATCAAGATTCTCTGATCATGAGTTCCACACATTATGGGTACCGGGGTCAAGAGTCCCACTGATTGGAACTTTTTGATCAGGATTACATATCGATGAATTCTGATGCCCGATTGCCCATCGAATTTGGATTCAGTATTTATGAGAGATTTAATTAGTAATTTGATCACTAATTAACTCAATTTGATTGAGTAATTATTTTTGGATCAAGTCCAATTGAATTGGATTCAGTTGGGTTTGACCCGATTAGGTTAAGAGTTGACCTAATCGTCGAGATGGTTTGGTTCCTGATTTGATCAGGGGTTGGGCTTAGTCAATTCCTGATTTGATTAAGATTTTATTGAGCCTAATTAAGTCTAATTTAGTTAGATTTAAATTAGTCTAATTGGACCTAAATTATTTGGTTCAATTAGGTTGGTTTAAATAATTAAACCACCTTGACCCAATCTCCATGCGCCACCTCACTTCCATTGCACCCATTTGAATTCATGAGAAGAAACTTCTCATGAATTATTTTCTCATGCCAAGCCCTCTCCACACCCCACTTTAATATGACATATGAATGGATAAGGATGATTGGTTGGCCATTCAAATTCAAAATAAAGTTTGAATTTGAATGGGCAATCAATCTTTGCACCTTATCCTTTTTTTACGCTCCATTTATTACATGAGAAAAAATTTCTCATGAAATCACTCCATGAACAATTTAAGCCATGCCTCATGCCTTTAGTGGATAAGGGATGAGTTGGTATCCATTTGAATTCAAAATTTGATTTGAATTCAAATGTGCAATTACTCATCTTTATCCTTTCTTTTGGATAAGACGTTTGACGTTGTTATAAAAGGAGGAGAAGAGTGGGGCGTGCAAGAAGAAGATTTTTGGAGAAAATTCTGGGGCGTGAGAAGTCTTATGCGTGAGAAGGAAGTCCATATCCTTCCAAGAGAAAAAGAAAGAAAAGAAAGAAAAATGGGTGCAAGATTTCCGGTGAGTTTCCTAGAGTTTTAGCCTGGGGTTCGGAAAGTGAGAAAGTGAGCTACGAGTGTCGTGAGCCCATAAAATCTTAGAGAGATCTTCAACATCCTCTCAAGCACATCTGTTGATGATCTGAAGCATCCGAAGAATCGACAGATATCGATCGAAAGAGTTCGATCAGCATCGACCGTCAAAAGGACTCTACAACGAGCTAGCACTCGTGAGGAGTCGATCAGATCGGGAGCTTCATATGGATGATCCGCAGAGGCCAGACATACTGTGTGGCTATATCACGATGATCAGACTCTTCCGACGGTGATCTGATTGCGGCGATCTACTATCCGCACAAAGGTATTGTGTTCTGAACACATTATAATAAAGTGTTTATTGTTCAAATTTGAATTTTAAATTTAAATACATGCATGCTATATATCATATTTAGATCCTAGTGTAGGATAAATTTATATTAATTAATTAGATTAACTAATATTTTTCCACTATAAAATCATGATTTTGAAAAAAATTTAAAATTATCATTTTACCCCTACACTGAATTTCTCCATGAATGGTATCAGAGCGGGTTCTTAGATATGATATATATATTTATATGCGTAGATTAAGTTATAATCTAAAAGTTTAAATTTAAAATTTAAAATTTAAAATTTGAATTTTGAATTTTGAAAGTTGTTCAAAATTCAAAATTCAAAAATTTAAAATTCAATATTTGAAATTTGAATTTTGAAATTTAAAATTTAAAATTCAAAATTCAAAAAATTGAAATTCAAAATTTGAAATTTAAAATTTAAAATTTGATTGAAATTTTAAATTTAAAATTCAAATTTAAAATTCAAAATTTTAAAATTTGAAATTTATTTGAAATTTGAAATTCAAAATTTAAAATTTGAAATTTGAAATTTGAAATTTAAATTTTGAAATTGGTATATTTAGATATACTTGATCCAAGTAGTAAGTAATCAAATTGGGTTGGTTGCCATGGCCGTCTGGTCATAGGAGAAAAGCAGGGTTTAAAGGCCCTCTCCTCCCATTCGATGGGGTCTCCTATGACGGTAGGGGTGCCGCTGCAATTATATCCCATACAGATGAAGCAGCGAAAATAATTAATTGTAAAGGTTCAATTGTAAAATTTATCATGAATGTGTTAGAATAAATCTAAAGGAATATTCATGATTTATTTTGATTGAGTTATTTTATGTTATGTAATTAGCAATAGGATTGCTATTTATGAAATGTGCTGATCTATTTGTGAAATGAGTCAACATATTTGGTGAATAGAAAATAAAACCTTTCAAATTTAAAAATTATTTTCAAAATGCCAAACCCTGACCCATCAGCCCAAATACTTAATTAAAAGAATTAAGTATTGTCTAGTAGGTCTAGAATTGTGAATTAAGACCTAAGACAATTGCATAAACTTGTGGATCAATGGGTTAGATGGATTAGGTCCATAATTGGGTTAGACCTAAGGTTAGCTTAAAGAAATAGACTAAATTAGAGTAATTGATCAAATCTAATCAAAAGTTGAATTAGATTAGGTCAAGGATACTCTAGACTCAACTCTAATAGTTGTAGTTGAATGGGTCCATGTCTTTAACTAGACCAAGATGGACTTAATTCATGGCTACGCGGTGGAACCCTATTTACTAAGTTGATCAAATTAAAACTAATGAACCAGTTGGTGTCTAACGTAAGTTTGGCAGTTTGACCAGTGGTTTTTAAGCGGGAGCTACTCGCAGTGATTCGATCTCTGACGAGTTAACGGCTTATCCCCACCATTGATCTTACTTACCTGGCCAACCTGGTGAATTAGATTTTGATTAGATCACTTGGTGATTAGGGCTCACCCATGTCATTAGGTAAATCAGTTTGACTGATTTAGGTGCTCCTAATGCCAGCTTTAATTAAATCTTTTTTTTTAATCTGACTTGGTGAAGTCAGTGGGAGGATTGAAATTGGTTGGATATTTTCTTCTCATCTATCCTTTAATAAAATTCTTAAAAATTATTAGGTCCCTAAAAATGATTAAGTTATATTGATAACTAAGTCATAGCCTCCCATTAAGTGAGTGATAATGAGTCCATTAGTTTAATAATCATTGGAGGCCCAAAGGCCTGGTGCTTATTAACTAATAGAATTATCATTTATAATATGATAATTTGGTTTGAGTCTTTCTGATGATGATCAGGTTGGCTGGCCAAAGTCGGACCTGATCATTTATTAGTCCGATTCACCAAATCAAATCATGTTAATGGTTGGACCTAACCAGATCTTTTCAGTGGAGGCCAAAGCCTACTGATTAGGTTCTGGGGCAAAATCAATTACTAGAAGTTGTTTAGAGAAATAACTGGTTATGAGCCTACCCATAGATGCACATGGGTTGACCAACCAAAGTTGGGCTCGTATGTAGTCTGTGTGGATTCTAGTACCCACTAAGGAATTAAAGTAATTCCTCGAATTGGAAGTTGAGGCTACCAGTTCGTAAAAATACTGAGAGAAACTTTAGACTAAAGTCCAAATCTTTAGTATTTATAATTTATGTACTAATAGAGGTCTGGTTTTCCTTTATGCAGCTATGGCCACTACCCTGTCCCTCCGGTCATTATTAGATAATGACAAGCTCATGGGACCTAATTTCAATAGCTGGTATCGAAAATTAAAAATCATCCTTGAGCATGAGTGGATCCTTTATGTAGTAACGGATCCAACACCTGAGGAGCCAGCCTCGAACGTTAGAGGGACGGTTCGAGACACTTATCAGAAGTGGCTCAACGATTGTACCATCGTTCGGTGCATTATGCTGGTGGCAATGAATGATGAGTTCAGTCGTAGGTTCGAGAACGCCCAGCCACAGGAGATGCTTCAAATGTTGAACGACTCCTTTAGCACGCCTGACGATGTTGAAAGGCACAAAACTAGTTATGCCATTTTCAATGCTCGGATGAGGGATGGAGCCTCAGTCACTGATCATGTACTGTACATGATCGAAATGATTGAGCACCTAAGTAAACTGGGCTTTCCCTTGCACGAGCAGCTCGGTAAGGATGCGATCCTTAATTTATTGCCCAAGTCCTTCATCCCTTTTCCTACTCATTTTCGGATGATAAAGCCTGCAGTGAACTACCATGGCTTGTTGGGGTTGCTGCAGAACTTTGAGAAGGATCACCAGCTCCATAAGGAGTCGGTAAATATTATGGGAGGGTCTTCTTCTGGTCGTCGACCCTTTAAGAAAGGGAAGAAGAACAAGAAGAAGAAGAATAAGAAGGGCAACCGCATGCTGGGATGTCTGCATATGGTCAAACCAAGAAGCGCAAGCCCGACCAGAGCCAGGCGGAGTGCTTCTTTTGCAAGAAGCATGGGCACTGGAAGAGGAATTGTCCTCTATACATTGCCTCACTGGACCCGAACAGGCCGAAGAAGAAGCAAGGTACTTATATGATAACACCTTGCAACTTTTTCATTTGTGATACTACTGCCTGGGTATTGGATACCAGAAGCCCTTATCATATTTGCAATTCGATGCAGGGTCTGCAGGTCAGTAGGAGATTTGATAAAGGCGATAGATTCCTGAACGTTGCAGATGGAAGCAAAGTTTCAGTTCTAGCATTAGAAATCATGAACCTTGTAATCAATTCTTGAAATATAATTCTGAGTGAATGTCACTATTATCCAAGCTTTTTATTAAATATTATTTCTGTAGGCCTTTTGGCTATGAACGGTTATCAATTTTTAATAAAAGAAAATGTTTGCAATATCATTTTGAATGGTGTTACAATGTTTGTTGGACAACTTAATAATAAAATTTACTTTCTATCACAACCTGTTAATGTGGTTCAAACCTCCGGTAAATGTCCTAGAATAGATAATGTGTCAGAAGTCTACCTTTGGCACTGTAGGCTAGGTCATATCAATAAGAACAGGATAAACAGGTTGGCTCAAGAAGGAATTCTTAAAGTAGGTGATTATGAATCACTTCCAACCTGTGAGTGCTGTCTTCTTGATAAAATGATCAAATCACTTTTTATTGAAAAAGATGAGCGAGCCAGTGAACTCTTGGGTTTGGTACATTCTGATGTATGTGGACCCATGAGCTCAAGTGCAAGAGGTGGATATTTCTACTTCATAACCTTCACAGACGATCTATCGAGGTATGGGTATGTCTATTTAATGAAGCATAAATCGGAGTCATTTGAAATGTTCAAACTATTCTGAAATAAGGTAGAAAAATAAACTGGAAAGTGTATTAAAACTCTTCGATCTGATCGAGGAGGTGTATACCTTTCCAATGATTTTATGACATATCTTGGGGAGAATGGGATTCTCTCTCAGTGAACTCCTCCTGAAATACCACAACATAATGGTGTATCTGAAAGGAGGAATCGAACCTTGTTGGACATGGTTCGATCCATGATGGGGTTTGCTGGTCTGCCGATCTCCCTCTGGGGATATGCGCTCGAATCGACTTGTTACCTTCTAAATAGAGTTCTGAGTAAGTCTGTAACCAAAATACCATATCAGATATAGATAGGACGTAAGCCAGTACTCTCGCACCTTAAGGTTTGGGGGTATCCGGCTTATGTTAAACATTTAATTATGGACAAGCTTGGATCTAGGTCTGACAAGTGTAATTTTATAGGGTACCCAAAAGAGACCAAAGGGTATTACTTCTACCTAGCTGATGAGCAAAAAGTGTTTGTCAGCCTTAAGGCAATCTTTTTGGAAAAGGAGTTCCTTGGTGAAGGGACTGTTGCCTCTAAGATCGAACTTGATGAAGTTCGGCAGGTAGAAAAACTGACACAAGTTGCTGAACCTGAAACGGATTTGGTTAGATCAGATCTGGAGCTCATTATTCAAGCACCTTTAAGGCGATCTGGTAGAGTACCACATCAACCGGACAGATACTATGGCTTCTTGGTCCGGGACGGCGATCCTATCAAACTTGATGAAAATGATGAGGATCTGATCACCTACATGGATGCAATGCAGAGACTCGACTCTGAGAAATGGCTGGAGGCCATGAAATCCGAAATGGAGTCCATGAAGGTCAACGATGTGTGGACATTGGTTGACCCACCTGAAGGAGTAAAACCCATAGAGTGTAAGTGGGTCTTCAAGAGGAAGAGAGGCGCAGATGGAAAGGTGAAAACCTATAAAGCCCGTCTGGTTGCCAAGGGATATCGTCAACGTTATGGTATAGACTATGACGAGATGTTTTCTCTTGTGGCAATGCTCAAATCCATTCAGATTATGCTTGCGATAGCTGTCCATCTGGACTATGAAATCTGGCAGATGGATGTGAAGACAGCTTTCCAAAATGGAGAGCTGGATGAAGAGGTGTATATGATACAACCTGAAGGATTCACATCCACGGATGAGTCTAAGGTGTGCAGACTACAGAGGTCCATTTATGGACTTAAGCAGGCATCCCGGAGTTGGAACATATGTTTTGATAGGACGATTAAGACGTATGGCTTCGTTAAGAACAGAGAAGAGCCCTGCATTTATAAGTGGGCTAATGGTCCAGTAGTAGTATTTCTTGTATTGTATGTGGATGATATTCTCTTAATCGAGAATGATGTCCCTACATTACAGGGAATAAAGATTTGGCTGTCGTCACAGTTCTCCATGAAGGATCTGGGAGAAGCTTCCTACATCCTAGGGATGAGGATCTATAGGGATAGATTTAAAAGGTTGCTTGGTTTATCTCAGTCCACGTACATTGATACTATGCTGAAGAGGTTCAGCATGGAGAATTCCAAGAAAGGCTATCTTCCGATAGGCCATGGAATTTTTTTCTCAAAGAGGGATTGTCCGACAACACCTCAAGAGAGAGAGCGTATGGGTAGGATTCTATATGCTTCGACAGTGGGATCTATCATGTACGCCATGACATGTACACGACCAGATGTGGCATACTCACTAGGGGTAGTGAGTAGATACCAATCTGATCCAGGGGAGAATCACTGGAAGGTTGTTAAAACCATCCTGAAGTATTTAATAAATACTAAGGATCAGTGGCTTGTTTATGGTGAATCGGACTTGAGACTTATAGGGTTTACAGACTCTAGTTTCCAATCTGATCACGATGACAACAAAAGTGTGTCGGGATTTATTTTTACCCTTAATGGTGGGGCTATCTGCTGGAAGAGTTCCAAGCAGCACACAGTGGCTGATTCAGTTTGCAAGGTGGAGTATGTCGCCGCATCAGATGCTACCAAAGAAGCGGTGTGGCTGAGGAAATTCATCACCGAGCTCGGAGTAGCACCCTCCGTTGTTGGTCCAGTTCTGCTCTACTGTGATAGCTCTGGAGCCATTGCTCAGACGAAGGAATCAAAGGCACACCAGTGGATGAAGCATATTCTGCACCGCTACCATCTCATCCGAAAAATTGTGGATCGAGGTGACGTCGATCTTCAGAAGATCGATGGAAAGGAGAACCTGGCTGACCCATTCACTAAATCCATTGCGGTGAAGGAGTTCGACAACTACAAGTCGAAGATGGGTATTAGATACTGCATCGATTGGCTTTAGGACAAGTGAGAGATTGTTGAAAATAGTGTCCCAAAGCCAATCATCAGTCTGTTGACGATTGTGCTCATTTTTTTATTTGTACATAAATTATCAATTAATAAAAATTATTTTGATATTTTTCATCACAAAATATTTCATCTTCTAATGAACTCCTATGTTGTGGTGAAGTCCTTAGGACTATTTAGACTCGACAAAGGAGGATTTGTCGTTTAGTCCTTAAACCTGTTTGCGACCAAATGATATGTTGTTATCAAGGACGATAATGTTTATCAAGCATAGGTCGTTGTGTGCCATATAGGTTGGTTGTCCTCTTAACCAATGAGTGTGGAGACACTGGTATGGCATACAGGTGAGATGTAAGGATACATCTGCACTGAACGTGACTGACTCTGGAGCTATTTCTGCTATTAAGATTTGCTCTGATGGAATATGGGTATAAATATCCCTCCGATCTGAGACCGTCACGGTGACTTGCAAGCAACTCACTGCACTTAGGCACTGGACTACCTAAATTTCTAATTCAGTGACGGAAGGCTGCTGGGTGTAGTCAAGTACTTGACTTGTCAGTGCGTGTGTCAAGATAGGATTGACCACTCCAGTTTAGGAGCTGTGTACAGTCGTGTTTCAATTTAGTAAAACCTTGGCCAGGGTAGTCCTTGTGAGGAGTCACAGGACTGTTTGAGTTGAGCATGATTCGGGTGATCTAATCAGGGCTGACAGTTTAACCTTGAGTTATCCTAAACACAGGGGTCAAAAGGATGAATTATACAATAACCATATTCATGTAGGTTCTGAGTGTTGCGATTGTGACTATTCGATCTATCTGGACGTCGGGTACCATTGCTAGATAGTCACTTCAATTAGTACAGGAATTGGTTCCTGTGCTACCGGCTTAGGTTCGAACCTGTGGGGTCACACACATTAGAGATTCCTATCTGATCTGATGGCTGATATAGAATCCTACATGTTTGGGACTCAGTGATCGAGAATCAAGATTCTCTGATCATGAGTTCCACACATTATGGGTACCGGGGTCAAGAGTCCCACTGGTTGGGATTTTTCGATCATGGTTACATATCGATGAATTCTGATGCCCAATTGCCCATCGAATTTGGACTCAGTATTTATGAGAGGTTTAATTAGTAATTTGATCGCTAATTAACTCAATTTGATTGAGTAATTATTTTTAGATCAAGTCCAATTGAATTGGATTCAGTTGGATTTGACCCGATTAGGTTAAGAGTTGACCTAATCGTCGAGATGGTTTGGTCCCTGATTTGATTAGGGGTTGGGCTTAGTCAATTTTTGATTTGATTAGAATTTTATTGAGCCTAATTAAGCCTAATTTAGTTGGATTTAAATTAGTCTAATTGGACCTAAATTATTTGATTCAATTAGGTTGGTTTAAATAATTAAACCACCTTGACCCAATCTCCATGCGCCACCTCACTTCCATTGCACCCATTTGAATTCATGAGAAGGAACTTCTCATAAATTATTTTCTCACACCAAGCCCTCTCCATGCCCTACTTTAATGTGCCATATAAATGGATAAGGATGATTGGTTGGCCATTCAAATTCAAAATAAAGTTTGAATTTGAATGGACAATCAATCTTTGCACCTTATCCTTTTTTTTACGCCCCATTTATTACATGAGAAAAGGTTTCTCATGAAATCACTCCATGCATAATTTAAGTCATGCCTCACGCCTTTAGTGGATAAGGGATGAGTTGGTGTCCATTTGAATTCAAAATTTGATTTGAATTCAAATGTGCAATTACTCATCTTTATCTTTTCTTTTGGATAAGATGTTTGACGTTGTTATAAAAGGAGGAGAAGAGTGGGGCGTGCAAGAAGAAGATTTTTGGAAAAAATTTTGGAGCGTGAGAAGGAAGTCCATATCCTTCCAAGAGGAAAAAAAAGAAAAGAAAGAAAAGTGGGTGCAAGGTTTCTGGTGAGTTCCCTAAAGTTTTAGCCTGGGGTTTGGGGAGTGAGAAAGTGAGCTACAAGTGTCATGAGCTCATAAAATCTCAGAGAGCTCTTCAACATCCTCTAAAGCATGTCTGTTGACGATCTGGAGCATCCAAAGAATCGACAGACATCGATCAAAGGAGTTCGATCAGCATCGACCGTCAAAAGGGCTCTACAACGAGCTAGCACTCGTGAGAAGTCGATCAGATCGAGAGCTTCGTGTGGACGATCCGTAGAGGCAGACACACTGTGTGGCTGCGTCGCGACGATCAGACTCTCCCAACAGTGATCTAATTGCGACGATCTACTACCTACACAAAGGTATTGTGTTTTAAATACATTACAATAAAGTGTTTATTGTTCAAATTTGAATTTCAAATTAAAATGCATGAATGCTATATATCATATTTAGATCCTAGTGTAGGATAAATTCATGTTAATTAAGTAGATTAATTAATATTTTTTCGCTGTAAAATCATGATTTTGAAAAAATTTTAAAATTACCATTTTACCTCTACACTGAATTTTCCCACACCACTCACCTTGATTTTTTCACCTCATTTTGTCACACAAAACTAAGGAGAAATTCAGATTGGCTTGCACCAAAGATAAGATAGTTGTCGCCCAACTCAATCCTCCTAGATTCGAATTCAAATACTTCAAATTTGAATCCAAATTCAAATCTGAATTTGAATTCAGATGTAACCTCCTCATTTTTATCCTTGTCAGCAAGAGGATGGAGTTTATCCCCTTCTCTCTCCCTCCTTTATCTCCAAGTGGGCGACACACATATGGATCTTATCCATGTGGGCATGCGCCCTCTCATCTAGCCAAAAAAAACATGTGGGGCACCAGCTATTGGCGCCCCCTCCCATCATTTAATTCTTACATGGGTGGCTTACTTTAGGGACTCTAACTCTTGGTGTCCAAAATGAGCTTGCTTCAATTTGGTTGAGCTCTATCCAATATAGAATCCAAATCAAGTAGGAGAAAATAGATTTAACCATGTACTAGCATGATTTTCTTAAACTCAAAGCTAGGACTTTAATTAATCCTAACCTAATCAGACTATACTTAGCCCAATTGTGCAATCATAGATCAAAATCCTTATTTGTGTGACCCCATAGGTTTAATTCTGTATAGTAGTGAGACATGTTGTGATCTCTATCATTAGATGTATATCCTAGAAGCCAATATGGCTGGCACATTTTAATAAATCTATAACATAATTTTATACTTAATACATTGATTTGATTAATAAAAGGATAAGTTTAATTTTTATTCAAGAGTAATGTATCTCTGAATCATCCATGAAATTAATACCTCGATACATATTCTCAAGATGTTAAGAATTAGAAGTACGTATAATTAATTTCTAAATGCTCCTGGTCATAGTATCATCATGAGAATGATGATCAATTTAGATAGATCGATGCATAGATCGCTTTCTTCTGGATAAATAAGTCTTTGATCTACAGTATAAAAATACTAAGCGATGAGTGCAGATAGTTGTTAGAGAATAACTAGTACTGAGCGTGACCATATAAGAGATCACTTGAATTTCTAATCAATCATCAATAATCATCTCAATGCTGTAATTATGTGAATAGTCTTTTGACCTATGATGGTACCACTATTCGTAGTGAGGCTACTAGAATTTGACTGACTATAAACATAGCTTCATTGAAATTTTGAAGTAGATGTTGGCGATAGTTGATCCACTGTAAGAGTAGGATGCACATCTAGATGGAATCTATTAACCATGATAGAGAGAAGTAGTCCTATGAGATTTGAGAGGCTAAGTTCGAGAATCTGTAGCCACAGCAGTGTGATTAATGAAAAAGAATTTTTATGAGGATCACAATTAGACTTGAGCTAATCGAATCTATCATACGACTGATGATGAGATTTGATGATTTATCCATAACTCACCATCTAGTTGGGATTCATGATAGAGGGACTGAATCATATGTGAACTATACTTTGAAATTTTTTTGGTTCTACTGGGTTGCCACTACATACTACTAGGTATCACTAGTGGATTGGGAGAGCTCATTAGGGTTGTTCAGGATCAACAATCTTTGATGAATTAGAGTAAAATCATTCCGACCCATTGAAAAGAGTTTTAATGATACTATGATAGAGATCATTGTATATCTTACTACTAGATAGAATTGAACCTATGGGTTCACATAAAAAAGAGATTAGATTTGAAATAAGCAATTAGGCTTATGAAGTATCAATTAGATTTAAAGAAACTCTATTGGATTCAGGATAACTTTATTAGCATATGGTTGAACCTAATTTTCTCTTTGCACTTGAATTTTTTATTTGATAAGATTAATTTAAGTTAATTACTTGCTAATAATCTAAATAAATTAGATTCATTGGGCTCTAATTGTTGGGTATCTAGGATTTTAGATCATATGCATTAAGGGTTCAAACCTATAATCAATTTCCTAAATTGTTTGCATGGGGCACCACTTGATTTGATCAAGTTGGGTGTGCCCACTTAAAAGAGGACATGTGGGACCAACATGGGGCATCCCCTAGGCCCTATGTGGTATGTGAAAAAATAAATGTAAAGGCTCAAATAGTTGGTGCCTAATAGATCTCTTAAAGGAAGTCAAATATCTAAAGCTACAAGGATTCCTAATGCAAGTAGGACTTGTATTAAGGGACTATTTGATTTTGAATAGGATTTAAACATTTTGCCTATTGAAAGAAGCCTTCTCTAAGTCTCTTAACATCAAAATTCCAATAGTCCCCATGCCTCTTGAGAGTCCCTATGCCTCTCCCTCTCTCTTCTCCCTTCTAGTTCCAACGCCCAAAGGTTGGACATTCTCCATCTCCATGTCCTGATTTCTAGACCTTGGTTGCTTTATAATCAAAGAAAGAAGAGTAAGAGAAGAAGAGAAAAAATAAAATAAAAAAAAAGATCAAAGAATTGATCACAATCCAGACTTCATTTAGATTCACAGGGTGATTGTTCTTGGAGAAGAAAGATCAATACCAAAAAAGACTTCCAAGCTGATCCTGAGTAGATACCTATTGGTCCAAAAATCCACCTGCGTCGGAGAAACTGGAGTCGAGGGAGTCGCGGTCGCCATCGGGACCTGCAAAGGAAGTCTAAACCGGAGTTGGGGGTGCTCCGGCAAGACCCTCCGATGCTCAAATCAGTTCTCTGTCTCAACAAGAATGGAGTGCTCGAATGAAAATTTTAGCAAAATTTTGGGATAGAAATTAGAGCTTAGAGAATAACGTATCTGAGGCCTCCTTTTTATAGGCAGAGGGAGCAACAGATTGATAGCGATGTTTGTAACTGCCTAGTAGTGGGCCGCTCTGGGCCAGGAGGAGTTTATTATGAAGAGAAATGGGGTGGAGTCGTGGCTGTCACCATGGCTCGCCACGTGGAGTCTGTTGCGGAGAGTGGAGCGGCGTCCGTTGTCGCAACTCACCAGAGAGTGGTGGAGCCGCACAGAATTCGTCGTAGGAAGTGGAGCAGAATCGTGGTCATTACTGCGGCCTGCTGCGTGGAGCCTGTTATGGGGAGAGGTGGAGCCACGCAGAATCCATCGCAGGAGGTGAAGCAGAGTCGTGGTCATTATTGCGGCCTACCGCGTGGAGTCTAGGCCTATCAGCTGAAGCTCGGTTGAAGTGCCTAGCGGAGAGAGGTGGCTATCCATCTAAAAGAAGCTTGGATGTTGCTGGCGGACCGTCTACCGTTGGGTGCCTTGAGCGTTAGTACTATAGGCGAGGGCCATTTGCTGTAGGAGCCCAGTCAGAGGCTTTCTGTAGACGAAGTTCAATTTCTGTAGGAGTCCAGATGAAGACTTCCTGCAGCCAGAGTTGGGGATGAAGTCTGGCTCCCGTAGGAGTCCGGACGAAGTCTTCCTGCAGTCGGAGTCGGGGATGAAGTTCGGCTCCCGTAGGAGTCCGGACGAAGTCTTCCTGCAGTCGGAGTCGGGGATAAAGTCCGACTCCCGTAGGAGTCCGGACGAAGTCTACCTGCAGCCGGAGTCGGAGATGAAGTCCGGCTCCCGTAGGAGTCCGGATGAAGTCTTCCTGCAGTCGGAGTCGGGGACGAAGTCAGACTCCCATAGGAGTCCGAATGAAGTCTTCCTGCAGTCGGAGTCGGGGATGAAGTCCGGCTCCCGTAGGAGTCTGGACGAAGTCTTCTTGCAGTCAGAGTCGGGGACGAAGTCCAGCTCCCGTAGGAGTCTGGACGAAGTCTTCCTGCAGTCGAAGTCAGGGACGAAGTCTGGCTCCCGTAGGAGTCCGGACGAAGTCTTCCTGCAGTCGGAGTCGGAGACGAAGTCCGACTCCCGTAGGAGTTCGGACGAAGTCTTCCTACAGTCAGAGTCGGGGATGAAGTCTGGCTCCTGTAGGAGTCCGGATGAAGTCTTCCTGCAGTCAGAGTCGGGGATGAAGTCCGGCTCCCGTAGGAGTCTGGATGAAGTCTTCCTGTAGTCGGAGTCGGGGACGAAGTCCGACTCCCATAGGAGTCCGTCCGTCGTGAAGAATCTGGTCGACGCTGGTGGGATTTTATTCGTCGGCAGAACTTGGGAATGGTGTGGAGGCTCGGCCGTCGGAGAGATGTCGTCGAAGGTCGGACACTGGTAGAATCCTTGAGGGGTCACTCCTGACACGAACTTTGGCTGGAGGGGGGATTTTATACCCAACACCAGTCTCCCTACTTCCAAGTTCAAGTTTCAAACGAAGGAAGTACAAAAAAATTTTTACAGCCAAAGTCATTTCCTTGAATTCTGCACACGACCGCCCTCAGAAATCTTGGCATTCAATGCGCGCGTGCTGGAGTCTTTTTTCGATTAGAACGATCCGAAGAGTCCTTTCGGAATTTCCATTGGAGCATAGTCCTAAGCGCCACACCATAATGGTCCCGCCAGCAGCTAGCCCTACGTCACGGTGAGTGGGACACATGGCGGGCGCTGGTGGACTTAGGGATATCCGCCACCATAACTGCACCAGGCCCCGTCGCTTATTTATGCCCCCTCCTTCCCTCCAGGGGCTTCACTTCGCCTGAGAGTCGACACCTTTCTTTTACCTGAGAGTTTAGTCACTCCATCGGTGCCCTTTTCGACTCTAAGTACTCTTCACACCAGTCTTCGCCATCTCCGCAGGCTCCTCGTCGCCTTCAATCTTCCGAGCCCCTTCGAGGGGTTCTCCCGTCGGGGCTTCTGTCCCGGAGGCCAATCTCGAGAGGATGCCACGGATCGAGAGGAGTAGGAGGGGGAAAACAACGGCCTGTGAATTCTCCGACTGTCGAACTGTCACTAAGGGTTCCCACCGTCTCAAAGGAGGCTTGAGGGAGAATTCCTTCAACAACAGGGATTTAATAATGGAAACAATCGATGAGTGCATTCCGTCCGAGAATTTCAGAGTAGTTGAACGGGGTGACACCGATCGAGGGGGTAGAGTTGTCGTCACAAGCTGTGGTGGATTTCTTGACTTCGTTGGGGCCAAGGGACCAGAAGTGATCGGCACTGACGGTGGGGCAGTAGAACTTGTTGCAGAGATGGTGGAAGTAGCGCATGCCGACCTTACCGAAGTACCTAGGATGGTGATTGTTGTGGAGCACACGGTGGTGGTGCATACCTCCGGTGCCATCGCGGCCTCCGAGGTACTTTCGGTTCTTCCCGATGCAGGTCATCGTCACTGCTGCCGTCGCCGTCGCTGCCCCTTGAATTCTATCCCCCCTTTCCCCCTAGGGTTGGGGTTTCGACGATGGAGCAGAACGAGGCGGGGGGCGAGAGCTGAGGGGTTTATCACACGCTCTGAAAAATACTGCTGAGAAAGATAGAACCGGAAGGAGAAGTCGAAAGCTTGAAGTGGTCCCTAACGTGTTCCTTTTGAGTCTTGTAGTAATATTTTTTTTTTCTCGGCCCTCAGGGTCTTGTAACGTACATCTTGTTAATCGAGAATGAGAAGGAGATTTTGTTACCTTGTCCGCACTTTGCATCAAATCGTCGCCTACCGAGCTTCTTTCATTCGCTATTGTTATTTTTGTATTCCCCTCCTCTTTTTCTTTTCTTCTTCAGCCTTAAGGGTTCTGTAATGCATATTTAGTAAATAACATGAGAAGGAGATTTTCCACTACCTCTTTTACTCATGTGTTGAATTATCGTTTGCCGATCTTCCTTCGGCTTTTGCCTCACTCGATATCGATGCCATTCGGAGGTACCCGATCACCGTCGCATTGACCCGTCTCTCTGTTTGTGGCCGCTGATTTGTCTGGGACCGCTCGAGTTTGACACCTCCTTTCAGAGTTCGAGCTCGGAGGTCTAAGCTTCTCGTCGCCTTGAGAAAGCTGTCTTATCCTTGGCCCATGTTGAGAGCTCTTTTGGAGACCAGGGATTTTGATGAGAACCCCCATCCTCGTCGAGACGAGGTTCCCTGTATTTTTAATGTAAATTATTTTCCAGTTGTCACTGATGTAGTTCGTCGCTTTCCTTTTTAACCCCTCCCCCTTTCTTTTTTTTTTTTTCGAGTGAGGGTTTTCCCCCTGCTCTTAGTTCCCCCTGCTCTTAATGGGGTCGCGGGAGCGTAGAGGGGTTGCTGGGAAGGTTCCCTTTTTTCCATCCGATCTTGAATGACCAGACCTTAATTGGTGTCAGGACGAGGTTCTTCCCCAATTTCTGACGTAATCAGTTTCAGCTCTGGTTAGGATGAGGTCCTCCTCTTGTCTCTAGCAGGGCTATGGGGGCACATATGGGCGTTGTAGGGCCTCTCCCCCCATCCAGTCTAAGTGTAACCGGGCCTTCAACTTTGCTCAAGTTTGGGCGAGGTTCTCCTCCTGTCCCTAACGTGGTTGTGGGGGCACATATGGGCGTTGCAGGGCCTCTCCCCCCATCCGGTCTAAATGTAACCGGGCCTTCGATTTTGCTCATGTTAGGACGAGGTTCTCCTCCTGTTCCTAACATGACTGTGGGGGCACATATGGGCGTTGCAGGGCCTCTCCCCCCATCCGGTCTAAATGTAATCGGGCCTTCGACTTTGCTCATGTTAGGATGAGGTTCTCCTCCTATTTCTAACATGGCTGTGGGGACACATATGGGCGTTGCAGGGCCTCTCCCTCCATCCGGTCTAAATGTAACCGGGCCTTCGACTTTGCTCATGTTAGGACGAGGTTCTCCTCCTGTTCCTAACATGGCTGTGGGGGCACATATGGGCGTTGCAGGGCCTCTCTCCCCATCTGGTCTAAATGTAATCTGGCCTTCGACTTTGTCGAGGCGAAGTTCTCCTCCTGCTCTCGACACGGTTTGTTTCGATCGTCCTGTCGATATAGGCTCGTGCCAAGAGAGAAGACACGTAGATATAAGACTTTTACTTAAAATAAAGTTATCGGTAATACATTCATAAATTTTTCGAGCTCCATAGTCGCGGGAGGTCTGCTCCTCCGAGCTCCTTGAGATAATAAGTTCCGGGCCGGACTACTTCCTTGACTTCGTATGGGCCTTCCTAATTTGGGGCAAGCTTCCCTCGATCTTGAGGTTGCGAGACAGCGGCTCGTCGAAGCACTAGGTCTCCTGCTCTAAAGACTTTATTTTTGACTCGAAAATTGTAATAGCGGGCGACTTTCTGTCTGTAGGCTACCATCCAAATTTGAGCTATCTCCTACTTTTCTTCCAGCAAGTCGAGGTTGGCTTTAAGACCTTGCAAATTGTGATGTTCGTCGAATGCCACGACTCGTGCCGACGGGAGCTTGAGCTCAATTGGGATAACAGCCTCCGTGCCGAAGGCTAGAGCGAAGGAGGTCTCCCCCGTGGGCAGTCTTTGGGTAGTTCGATATGCCTACAACACATGGTAAAGTTCGTCTGCCCAAGTTCCCTTCGTCTTTTCGAGCCTTGTCTTGATCCCTTGCAGCAGAGTTCTGTTGGTCACTTCGGCTTCGCCGTTCGCCTGAGGATGGGCTACCGATGTGAAGTTGTGGGAGATGTTTAGGTCTTCACAAAATTTGGTGAATCTCGCTCCCGCAAATTGCCGCCCGTTATCAGTAATTAGGGTTCTCGGCAGGCCGAACCTGCAAATGATTGACTTTCAGACGAAGTCTTGCACTTTAGCTTCTGTGATTTTCGCCAGCGGTTCAGCTTCGACCCACTTGGTGAAATAGTCAATTGCTACCAGGAGGAACTTCCTCTGCCCCGATGCCACGAAAAAGGGTCCAAGAATATCCATTCTCCATTGCGCAAACGGCCATGGGGCACTCAAGGGAGTAAGCTCAGCGGCGGGCTGTCTCTGGATGTTGGCATACCTCTGACATCGGTCACACTTTCTGACGTATTCAATGGAGTCACGATACATTGTCGGCCAGTAATACCCTTGGCGGAGCAACTTGTGGGATAAGGATCTAGCCCCTAGATGGCTTCCGCAGATTCCCTCATGCACCTCCCACAAGGCGTAGTCAGCTTTCGAAGGTCGGAGACATTTTAAAAGGAGCAAAGAGTATGATCTCTTGTACAGCTTGTCCTCATAAAGGATGTACTGGGAGGCTTGATTTCTGAGCTTTCGAGCTTCTTTTGCATCATGAGGGAGAACTCCATCCCTGAGATATGCCACCAGTGGGTCGATCCAACTGGGCTCATGATCAATTTCCATCATGGGCCACGATTCTTCCGTACTTGGGCACTTCAGAACTTCAAAGAGAACACCCTTGGGCAATTCAGCCGGAGCCAGCATAGCCAGCTTGGAGAGAAGATCGACCCTGGTATTTTTCATTCTTGGAATCTGCCTGATGTGGAAGCTACTAAAGGCGGGGACGAGCTCCTTTACCTTTTCAAGATACTTAGCCATGCTGTCCTCCCGTGCTTTGTAGTTTCTGCTGACTTGTCCCACTATCAATTAGGAGTCACTGTGAACTTGGAGCCGATCTACTCCCAATTCTTTGGCGATCCTCAACCCTGCGATCAGAGCTTCGTATTCCGCTCCATTATTTGTTGCGGGGAACTCGAAGCGCAGAGCATACTCCGTGACGATTCCCTCCGGACTGATCAAGATCAGGCCCACGCCTGCACCCAACATGTTGGAGGATCCGTCCATGTAGAGGGCCCAAAAGCAATCGGGGGGGTCTCCTTCTTCTTAGGAGGAGTTCGGTCGGGGCTCCAGGCCATCAATTTCACCCTGTTTAGGTTCGGCTTCCTCCGAGATAGTGCATTCTACTATAAAATCTGCCAATATCTGGACTTTCACTGTCAGTCTGGGTCGATAGTTGATGTCGAATTCTGTGAGCTCGATCGCCCATTTCGCTATCCTCCCGGAGGCATCTGTCCGGTGCAGGATCGCCTTGATCGACTGGTCGGTGAGCAACATTACGGTGTACCCTTGAAAGTAGGGTCGGAGCCTCCGGACTGCGATCAACAGGGCGTAAGTTAGCTTTTCTAATTTAGTATACCTGGTTTCGGCATCTCTCAACGCACGACTGATGTAGTAGATCGACCATTGAATTTTTGCTTCTTCCTTGATGAGAACTGCTGCGAGAGCCATAGGGGAGACCGCCAGGTACAAGAATAGCTCCTCTCCAGGCTCGGGCTTCGCCAACAGCGGAGGTGAGCCGAGGTAGCTCCTTAGTTCCTCGAACGCCTATTGGCACTCAATGATCCAACAGAAGTCCTTCGGTCGCTTGAGGGTTTGGAAGAAGGGTAAGCACCATTCGGCCGACCTCGCAATGAAGTGATTCAGGGCTGCCCCCCTCCCTGTAAGGTGCTGAACCTCTTTTATCAACTTCGGAGCGGCCATCTCCTGGATGGCATGAATTTTCTCTGGATTGACCTCAATCCCGTGTCCCGATACCATGAAGCCCAAGAACTTCTCCGAGGTCACTCCGAAAGCACACTTAGTCGGGTTTAGCTTCATCTTATATTTTCGAAGGGCGCCGAAGGTCTCCTCGAGGTCAGCGACGTGGTTCATGGAAGATTTACTTTTCACGAGCATGTCGTCCACGTAGACCTCCATGTTGCGGTCGATCTGCTCCTTGAAGATTTTGTTCACCAGCCGCTGATAGGTCGCACCTGCATTTTTGAGGCCGAAAGGCATGATCCTGTAACAGTAAAGACCACGGTTAGTAATGAAAGCAGTCTTTTCTTCTTCTTCTGGTGCCATCCTGATTTGATTATAGCCAGAGAATGCATCCATAAAGGTGAGAAGCTCATGGCCCGAGGTTGCATCCACCAGTTGATCAATTCTGGGCAGAGGGTAGCTGTCCTTCGGGCAGGCTTTATTCAGCTTTTTGAAGTCTATACACATCCTCCACTTGCCATTTGCCTTTTTGACTAGGACGACGTTGGAAATCCAGTCAGGATAATTGACTTCTCTAATGAATCCGACTTTCAGGAGTTTGTCCACTTCCTCGGCTATCGCTTTCTGCCTCTCCGGTGCATGACCTCAGATTTTTTCCTTCATCGATCGATGCTTTGGATCGACGGCCAGATAGTGTTCCATGACTTCTGCGTCAATCCCTGGCATGTCTGCTGGGACCCAAGCGAAAACATCCGCATTCTTTCGTAGGAAATCAATGAGCTGCGTCCGCACCTCTTCCCCCAGGTTGGAGCCAATCTTCACCACATGCTTCGTATCCCCATCGTTCAAAGGGATCGAAACCAGGTCTTCGATTGGGCCGCCGCTTTCCTCAGCGAGATCATTGTGGGCGTCCAATCCATCAACCGGATAGATGTCAGATTGGTCACTTCTTTGCAAGGCTATGTTGTAGCAGTGTCTGGCTAGGGCCTGGTCTCCCCTGACTTCTCTGACCCCCTGGTTAGTAGAGAATTTCAATTTCAAATGATAGGTTGACACCACGGCTCGGAGAGCGTTGAGGCCAGGTCGGCCGAGGATAGCATTGTAGGCTGACGGCGCCTTCACCACCAGGAAATTCACCAAAGCCCTGGATTGTCTTGGATATCGACCAGCAGCCACAGTCAAAGTTATTACCCCCTCCACCGGGATAGCATCGTCGGTAAACCCTACCAAGGGAGAGCTAATCGGCCCCAAATGACCGTCAAGGATAGACATTTTTGAGAAGGCATCGTAGAATAAAATATCGGCCGAACTTCCATTGTCGACAAGAATGCGGCGGACATCGTAATTAGCTATATTTAAAGAAACTACAACTGCATCGTCATGAGAAAATTGAACTCCCCAAGCATCTTCTTCAGTAAAGGTTATGGATTCCTCAATCCTTTATCGCTTAAGAGGTCCGACCAATACATCGGTTGTTTCCTGTCGGGATTCTCTCGAGATGGTGTTGGCAAATCTGTCGGAGGTCGATCATCGGACTGCTCCATGCCGACTACTGTTGCCGGAGGAGGAGGAGCCTGGGAGGCCGGAGATGGGGTCGGGGCTTGTGGAGCTCGCTGAGACCTGGCCGCGGAGGCCGTTGACCGCCTGGAGGATGCCCTTCGGGGAGGCATCAGGTGGAGGCCAGGCAGGAAACTGGAGGAGAAGATGTCGGGAAAGATGACCGGAGGCGGTCCCGTTGAGTGCTCCTTTAAGAACAAGGGTACTGCGAAGACACAGCCCCTTCCTCTAGCGCCAATCCTGTTGGTGCAAAAATCCACCTGCGTCGGAGAAGCTGGAGTCGAGGGAGTCGTGGTCGCCGTCGGGACCTGCAAAGAAAGTCTAAACCGGAGTTGGGGGTGCTCCGGCAAGACCCTCTGACGCTCAAGTCAGTTCTCTGCCTCAACAAGAATGGAGTGCTCGAACGAAAATTTTAGAAGAGTTTTGAGATAGAAATTAGAGCTTAGAGAATAACGTATATGGGGCCCCCTTTTTATAGGCAGAGGGAGCAACAGATTGATAGCGATGTTTGTAACCGCCTAGTAGTGGGCTGCTCGGGGCCAGGAGGAGTTTATTATGAAGAGAAATGGGGTGGAGTCATGGCTGTCACCATGGCTCGCCACGTGGAGTCTGTTACGGAGAGTGGAGCAGCATCCGTTGTCGCAACTCACCAGAGAGTGGTGGAGCCTTGCAGAATCCGTCGTAGGAAGTGGAGCAGAATCGTGGTCATTACTGCAGCCTGCTGCGTGGAGCCTGTTACGGGGAGAGGTGGAGCCGCACAGAATCCATCGCAGGAGGTGGAGCAGAGTCATGGTCATTACTGCGGCCTACCACGTGGAGCCTAGGCCTATCAGCCGAAGCTCGGTTGAAGCGCCTAGCGGAGAGAGGTGGCTATCCATCTGAAAGGAGCTCGGATGTTGCTGGCAGGCCGTCTACCGTTGGGTGCCTTGAGCGTTAGTACTATAGGCGAGGGCCATTTGCTGTAGAAGCCCAGTCAGAGGCTTTCTGTAGATGAAGTTCGATTTTCGTAGGAGTTCGGACGAAGACTTCCTGCAGTCGGAGTTGGGGACGAAGTCTGACTCCCGTAGGAGTTCGGACGAAGTCTTCCTGCAGTCGGAGTCGGGGATGAAGTTCGGCTCCCGTAGGAGTCCGGACAAAGTCTTCCTGCAGTCAGAGTCAGAGACGAAGTGTGACTTCCGTAGGAGTCCAGACGAAGTCTACCTGCAGCCGAAGTCGGGGACGAAGTCCGGCTCCCGTAGGAGTCCGGATGAAGTCTTCCTGCAGTCGGAGTCAAAGACGAAGTCCAGCTCCCATAGGAGTCCGGACGAAGTCTTCCTGTAATCGGAGTCGGGGACAAAGTCTAGCTCCCGTAGGAGTCCGGATGAAGTCCGACTCCCGTAGGAGTCCGGACGAAGTCTTCCTGCAGTCAGAGTCGGGGATGAAGTCCAGCTCCCGTAGGAGTCCGGACGAAGTCTTCCTGCAGTCGGAGTCGGGGATGAAGTTCGGCTCCCGTAGGAGTCTGGACGAAGTCTTCCTGCAGTCGGAGTCAGGGATGAAGTCTGGCTCCCGTAGGAGTCCGGACGAAGTCTTCCTGCAGTCGGAGTCGGGGATGAAGTCCGGCTCCCGTAGGAGTCCGGACGAAGTCTTCCTGTAGTCAGAGTCGGGGATGAAGTCCTGCTCCCGTAGGAGTCCGGATGAAGTCTTCCTGCAGTCGGAGTCGGGGATGAAGTCCGGCTCCCATAGGAGTCCGTCCGTCGTGAAGAATCTGATCGACGCTGGTGGGGTTTTATCCATCGACAGAACGTGGGAATGCTGCGGAGGCTCGACCGTCGGAGAGATGTCATCGAAGGTCAGACGCCGGTAGAATCCCTGAGGGGTCACTCTTGACACGAACTTCGGCTGGGGGAGAATTTTATACCCAACAATACCCATAGAGATCGGATATTTGTATGGTTAAAAAATAATCTACACTCTTTTAGATCCAGATTTGAAGAAAAAAATTATAAAACAGGCATGTGATTCGATCACATATTTAATTTCTGCATAAAATTCAGCATATATTTCATTTCAGTATATGAAGTAGATCCTTATATTCTATATTTTATGCATACATGATTTAGATTAAAAAATATTTTAATCTTCTATTTTACTATATTATTTAAAAAAAAAAATTGAAACACACATGCATGCTCTAGGTGAAATTTCAATAGTGGTATCAGAGCCATGGGTTCATATGCATGAAATTGATATATATATTTTTGAAAAGAGTTTTAAATTCTAATTTTTCTTGATACATGAGATATATAAATGATTACTTTGAATCTAAAATTTATTTTAGATTTAATTTTTAGTTTATATATTCGATATGTGATGGCATGCATAGATCTAAAATTTATTCTAGATAGTATTTTAGTTCATGTATATATGATACATAGATGTATATATAAATTTAAAAATTATTTTAATCTAATTTATGATTTATATATGAGATATATGATTATATATTTAAATCTAAAAATTAATTTTAATATATTTCATAGTTTGTATATGAGATATATGACATCATGTTATGATCTAAATTTTGTTTAGATCTAGATTTTACATACATATATGAGATATATGCTTCTATATTAAATCTAAAAATTAGTTTCATTATTTAAAATTTATCTTTCATACAAAAAATTTATATCTAAAATTTAGTTTTAGAATCTGAAATTTATATTTATGCATGAGGATTTTGATCATGGATAAATCAAAAATTAGATCATGTAATTAGATTGCATCTAAAATTTTTGATTTGAACATAATGGATCTAATTTGATTAACTAATTGATCAAATCAAGTTAAGTATTGATTAGGATTAGATCAATTATGTTTAAAATCATACAATTATTGTTGATCAAATCAATTAAATCTTATATATAGAATCGATTAGTCTAAGAACCTAATTCGGCTCGATGGCTTGAGTCTGATTCGCTTAAGCTAACCTATTTGGACCAATTAACCTATTAGTGTTAAAGATAAGTAATTGAGAGGTGGTTATTTAATTGATTTTATTCATTGATCGGGTCAATTTATTGGTGTCTAAAAAAAGTAACGGAGGGACCCCCACTGATCACTTATCTGGTCAATTTGAAATATTGAGTCTTGAATAAGATTACTTGATGGTTTGGTTTAGCCCATACCAATTAAATTGATCATATGATGATTAATTAGATGAGTCCTAAATGTAAATCTCTCTGTAAATATTAAATTCAAAGGTCTTCCATCGTTGTAGATATGCAGGCATGGTATTGATGTTGATTTTTCTCAGCTAGTCACAGTGATTCAATTGTACTGAAAATATACAATCACTTTATTAGCAAAGAGTTACTCCAGTATAAGGATAGAGTTGGACCTAATAACTGTTAGGTGAGGGTCCTAATGATGGCTTTGCACCTACTTATGAATGGTGGATCAAATTTAATTAAAGAGTGTGATCAATAACTGTTAGGTGAGCCTATATAACTTAGAGATCAAGTCATTGTAATATGCTTAGAGAAGTATCTGGATAAAAGATTGTCTATGCATCGATGTGCATATTACCAATAACTGTTAGATGAGGTGTATGGCATTGGTGGGACCACAGCATCTATTAGAAATCCAATTATCATGTTAGGATTTTTATTTTTCATCCGAAAAGTGGAAGGATCCAAAAAAATAGTAGGAGTTATTGTTTGCTTCTTAAAGTCCCGAAAGCAAATATAAATTTAAAGTACAAAAGTCTAACTTGAATCTCTACTTTCGTAATTAAACTATATTAGCTTCAAACCCTCTAGCCCGCATCTTTGAGTCCAATTATTTAACCGAAATCAATTATAAAGACTGACTTAGAAACCTCAAGATTATCCTGACTTTTAAAAAATTAGGCCATGTACTTAATTAGGAACCCCTAGTGTTACCAAACTGTCCTACTACTGAGCAAAGAGCAACATATGAAAAGTGGATGGATGAAGATAATCAGATTAAGTGCTATGTGCTGGCTTCCATGGTCAATGAGTTGCAAAGCCAGCATGAGCATATGCCCACTGCTAGGATTATGGTCACTCACCTACAAGAGTTGTATAGTGAGTAGAGCCACACAGCGTACTTCGAAGTATCCAAGAGATTCTTCAATCTGAAGATGCACGAAAGGTAATCAATCCATGAATAGTGTATAACAGTGATCAAGAATATTGAGGAGCTTGATATGCAAAAAAAATTATAGATGGATTTGATCCTTTAATCCCTTACAAGTTCATATAGTCAATTTATTATAAATTTTTATATGAACAAACTTAATTGCACTATACCGAACTAGTTAATATGTTCGTCACTACTAAAGAAACCTTGAAGAGTTCAAGGGGTACTGTTCTCACTATGGAGCAGACTTCTTCATCCAAGAAAAAGTCGGTTGGAAGAAGAAAAGTAAACCCACGAAGAAGCAGAAGAAAGAGAGCAAGCCAAAGAAGGATGTTTCGAAGAAGGCTGAAGCAAAGGGAAAGTGTTTCCTTTGTGATGCTGAAGGCCATTGGAGGAGGAACTGTCTACTCTACTTGGAGAGCCTAAAGATCAAAAAGTATGATGAACCTTCAAAATGTATGCTCGTAATTGAATCTAACCTTATAATTTTTTCTACTTCTAGTTGGATATTGGACTCTGGTTCGAGTGCTCATATATGTACTTCAATGTAGGATTTAATAGAAAGTAGGAAGTTAAAGGAAGGTGATATAATTCTTCAGATCGACAATAGAGCAAAAATTGCTGCAGAAACCATTGGTACTTATCCTTTTCGATTACCATCAGGGTTTAGATTAGATTTGAAAGATTGTTATTTTATTCTTTTAGCTAGTTGAAATTTGATTTCTATATTTGTGCTAGCATAGGATGATTTTGATTTTAATTTCAGTAAAAGCTTTTGTTCCATTTATTTACAAAATAAATTGATTATATGTAGTCTTTTAATTGATAATCTTTATCACTAACATATTGATACGAACGTGAGTCTAAATGAGCAAGTAGTGAGTACCATAAGTCAAAAGAGATTCAGAGATGAAATTAACTAAAAGTACTTGTGACATCATAGACTAGGCCATATTGGAGAGGACAGGATAAACAAACTAAAAAGAGATGGGATCCTTGGCTCTTTTGATTTAGAGTCATACCTAGCTTATGAATCTTGCCTTCGAGAAAAAATGATCAAGTTATCCTTTATAGGACATCAGGGAAGGGCCATCGAGTTACTTATCCTGGTACATACCGATGTGTGTAAGTTATATGATGTGCAGATCAGGAGTAGTTATAGCTACTTCATCATCTTTACTAATGATCTGTCATGGTATGAATATATGTATCTAATGAAACATAAGTCTGAAGTCTTTAAAAAGTTTAAAAAATTTAGAAATGAAGTAGAGAAATAAATAGGTAAACCCATTAAGATTCTTTAATCTGATCGAGAAGGTGAATATCTTAGTTGAAAATTTCTGAAATATCTTAAGGATAATGGCATAGCCTCTCAATGAACTCCTCCAGGATCACTTTAGCTCAATGAGATTGTGGGAAAAATTCAGTGTAGGGGATAAAATGGTAATTTTAAAACTTCTTCAAAATTATGATTTTACAGTGGAAAAATATTAATTAATCTAATTAGTTAACATGAATTTATCCTACACTAGGATCTAAATATGATATATAGCATGCATTCATTTAAATTTGAAATTCAAATTCGAACAGTAAATACTTTACTGTAATGTGTTCAGAACATAATACCTTTGTGCGGGTAGTAGATCGCCGCAATCTGATCACCGTCGAGAGAGTCTGATCATCGTGACGCAGCCACACAGTGTGTCTGGCCTCTGTGGATCATCCACATGAAGCTCTCGGTCTAATCGACTCCTCACGAGTGCTAGCTCGTTGTAGAGCCCTTTTGACGGTGGATGCTGATCGTACTCTTTCGATTGATGTCTGTCGATTCTTTGGATGCTCTGGATCATCAACAGACATGCTTGAGAGGATGTTGAAGATCTCTCTGAGATTTTGTGGGCTCACAACACTCGTAGCTCACTTTCTCACTTCCCGAACCTCAGGCTAAAACTCTAGGAACTCACCGGAAACCTTGCACCCACTTTTCTTTCTTTTTCTCTTGGAAGGATATGGACTTCCTTCTCATGCACAAGACTTCTCACACCCCAGAATTTTCTCCAAAAATCTTCTTCTTTAGTGAATGGGTCAGTCAGGTTCTCCTTTCTGTCGATCTTCTGAAGATCGACGTCACCTCGATCCATAATTTTCTGGATGAGATGGTAGCAGCGCAGAATATACTTCGTCCGCTGGTGTGCCTTAGGTTTCATCGCCTGAGCAATGGCTCCAGAGCTGTCACAGTAGAGCAGAACTGGACCAACAAGGGAGGGTGCTACTCCGAGCTCAGTGATGAATTTTCTCAGCCACACCGCTTCTTTGGCAGCATCTGATGCAGTGACATACTCCGCCTCGCAAACTGAATCAGCCACTGTGTGCTGTTTGGAACTTTTCCAGCAGATAGCCCCACCATTAAGGGTAAAAATAAATCCCAACACACTTTTGCTATCATCATGATCAGACTGGAAACTAGTCTGTAAACCCTATAAGTCTCAAGTCCAATTCACCATAAATAAGCCACTGGTCCTTAGTATTTTTAAATACTTCAGGATGGTTTTAACAACCTTCCAGTGATTTTCCCTGGATCAGATTGGTATCTACTCACTATCCCTAGTAAGTATGCCACATCTGGTCGTGTACATGTTATGACGTACATGATAGATCCCACTGTCGAAGCATATGGAATCCTACCCATACGCTCTTTCTCTTGAGGTGTTGTCGGACAATTCCTTTTCGAGAGAGAAATTCCATGGCCTATCGAAAGATAGTCTTTCTTAGAATTCTCCATACTGAACCTCTTCAGCATAGTATCAATGTACGTGGACTGAGATAAACCAAGCAACCTTTTAGATCTATCCCTATAGATCCTCATCCCTAGGATATAGGAAGCTTCTCCCAGATCCTTTATGGAGAACTGTGATGACAGCCAAATCTTTATTCCTTGTAATGCAGGGACATCATTCTCGATTAAGAGAATGTCATCCACATACAATACAAGAAATACTACTACTGGACCATTAGCCCACTTATAAATGCATGGCTCTTCTCCATTCTTAACGAAGCCATACGTCTTGATCGTCCTATCAAAACGTATGTTCCTACTCCGAGATGCTTGCTTAAGTCCATAAATGGACCTCTGTAGTCTGCACACCTTAGACTCATCAGTGGATGTGAATCCTTTAGGTTGTATCATATACACCTCTTCATCCAGCTGTCTGTTTAGGAAAGCTGTCTTCATATCCATCTGTCAGATTTCATAGTCCAGATAGGCAGCTATCGCAAGCATAATCTGAATGGATTTGAGCATTGCCACAGGAGAAAACATCTCGTCATAGTCTATACCATAACGTTGATGATATCCCTTGGCAACCAGATGGGCTTTATAGGTTTCCACCTTTCCGTCTGCACCTCTCTTCCTCTTGAAGATCCACTTACACCCTATGGATTTTACTCCTTCGGGTGGGTCAACCAATGTCCACACATCGTTGACCTTCATGGACTCCATTTTGGATTTCATGGCCTCCAGCCATTTCTCAGAGTCGGATCTCTGCATTGCATCCATGTAGGTGATCGGATCCTCATCATTTTCATCAAGTTCGATAGGATCGTCGTCTCGGACCAAGAAACCATAGTATCTGTCCGGTTGACATGGTACTCTACCAGATCGCCTTAAGGGTGCTTGAACAATGGGCTCCGGATCTGATCTAACCAAATCCGATTCAGGTTCAGCAACTTGTGTTGATTTTTTCACCTGTCGAACTTCGTCAAGTTCGACCTTAGAGGCAACAGTCCCTTCACCCAGGAACTCCTTTTCCAAAAAGATTGTCTTAAGGCTGACAAATATTTTTTGCTCATCAGCTAGGTAGAAGTAATACCCTTTGGTCTCTTTTGGGTACCCTATAAAATTACACTTGTCAGACCTAGGTCCAAGCTTGTCCGTAATTAAATATTTAACCTAAGCCGGACACCCCCAAACCCTAAGGTGTGAGAGTACTGGCTTACGTCCTATCCATATCTCATATGGCATTTTGGTTACAGACTTACTCGGAACCCTATTTAGAAGGTAATAAGTCGATTCGAGCGCATATCCCCAAAGGGAGATCGGCAGACCAGCAAACCCCATCATAGATCGAACCATGTCCAACAAGGTCCGATTCCTCCTTTCAGACACACCATTATGCTGTGGTGTTCCAGGATGTGTTCACTGAGAGAGAATCCCATTCTCTCCAAGATATGTCAGAAAATGATTAGAAAGGTATTCACCTCCTCGATCAGATCGAAGAGTTTTAATACACTTTCCAATTTATTTTTCTATCTCATTTTGGAATAGTTTGAACATTTCAAACGACTCTAATTTATGCTTCATTAAATAGACATACCCATACCTCGATAGGTCATCTGTGAAGGTTATGAAGTAGAAATATCCATCTCTTGCACTTGAGCTCATGGGTCCACATACATCAGAATGTACCAAATCCAAGAGTTCACTGGCTCGCTCACCTTTTTCAGTAAAAGGTGATTTGGTCATTTTACCAAGAAGACAGGACTCACAGGTTGGAAGTGATTCACAATCACCTACTTCAAGAATTCTTTCTTGAGCCAACCTGTTTATCCTATTCTTATTGATATGACCTAGCCTACAGTGCCAAAGGTAGACTTCTGACACATTATCTATTCTAGGGCATTTACCGAAGGTTTGAACCACATTAATAGGTTGTGATAGAAAGTAAATTCCATTATTAAGTTGTCCAACAAACATGTAACACCATTCAAAATGATATTGCAAATGTTTCCTTTTATTAAAAATTGATAACCGTTCATGGCCAAAAGGCCTACAGAAATAATATTTAATAAAAAGCTTGGATAATAGTGACATTCACTCAGAATTACATTTCGAGAATTGATTACAAGGTTCATGATTCCTAATGCTAGAACTGGAACTTTGCTTCCATCTCCAACGTTCAGGAATCTCTCGCCTTCATCAAATCTCCTACTGACCTGCAGACCCTGCATCGAATTGCAAATATGATAAGAACTTTCGGTATCCAATACCCAGACAGTAGTATCACAAATGAAAAAGTTGCAAGGTGTTATCATATAAGTACCTTGCTTCTTCTTCGGCCTGTTCGGGTCCAGGGAAGCAATGTATAGAGGATAGTTCCTCTTCCAGTGCCCCTGCTTCTTGTAAAAGAAGCACTCCACCTGGTTTTGCTCGGGCTTGCACTTCTTGGTCTGACCTTGTGCAGATGTCCCAGCATGCAGCTGCACCTTCTTATTCTTCTTCTTCTTGTTCTTCTTCTTCCCTTTCTTAAAGAATCGACGACCAGAAGAAGACCCTCCCACAACATTCACCGACTCCTTATGGAGCTGGTGATCTTTCTCAAGATTTTGCAACAACCCCAACAAATCGTGGTAGTTCACTGCAGGCTTTGTCATCCGAAAATGAGTAAGGAAGGGGAGGAAGGACTTGGGCAATGAATTAAGGATCGCATCCTTATCGAGCTGCTCGTGCAGGGGAAAGCCCAGTTTAGTTAGGTGCTCAATCATTTTGATCATGTACAGTACATGATCAGTGACTGAGGTTCCATCCCTCATCCGAGCGTTGAAAATGACACAACTAGTTTTGTGCCTTTCAACGTTGTCAGGCGTGCCAAAGGAGTCGTTCAACATTTAAAGCATCTCCTGTGGCTGGGCGTTCTCGAACCTGCAGCTGAACTCATCATTCATTGCCGCCAGCATAATGCACCGAACGGTGGTGCGGTCGTTGAACCATTTCTGATAAGTGTCTCGGACCGTCCCTCTAACGTTCGGGGCTGGCTCCTCAGGTGTCAGATCCGTTACTACATAAAGGATCTGCTCATGCTTAAGGATGATTTTTAATTTTTGATACCAGCTATCGAAATTAGGTCCTATGAGCTTGTCATTATCTAATAATGACTGGAGAGATAGGGTAGTGGCCATAACTGCATAAAGGAAAATCAAACCTCTATTAGTACATAAATTATAAATACTAAAGACTTGGACTTTAGTCTAAAGTTTCTCCCAGTATTTTTACGAACTGGTAGCCTCAACCTTCAATTCGAGAAATTACTTTAATTCCTTAGTGGGTACTAAAATCCACACAGACTACACACGAGCCCAACTTTGGTTGGTCAACCCATGTGCATCTATGGGTAGGTTCATAACTAGTTATTTCTCTAAACAACTTCTAGTAATTGATTTTGCCCCAGAACCTAATCAGTAGGCTTTGACCTCCACTGAAAAGATCTGGTTAGGTCCAACCATTAACATGATTTGATTTGATGAATCAGACCAATAAATGATCAGGCCCGACTTTGGCCGGCCAACCTGATCACCATCAGAAAGACTCAAACTAAATTATCATATTATGAATGATAATTCCATTAGTCAATAAGCACCAGGCCTTTGGGCCTCCAATGATTATTAAACTAATGGACTCATTATCACTCACTTAATGGGAGGCTATGACTTAGTTATCAATATAACTTAATCATTTTTATGGACCTAATAATTTTTGAGGATTTTATTAAAGAATAGATGAGAAAAAAATATCCAGCCAATTTCAATCCTCCCACTGACTTCATCAAGTCAGATTAAAAAAGAATTTAATTAAAGCTGGCATTAAGAGCACCTAAATCAGTCAAACTGATTTACCTAATGACATGGGTGAGCCCTAATCACCAAGTGATCTAATCAAAACCTAATTCACCAAGTTGGCCAGGTAAGTGAGATCAGTAGTGGGGATAAGCCATTAACTCATCAGAGATCGAATCACTGCGAGTAGCTCCCACTTAAAAACCACTGGTCAAAATGCCAAACTTATCTTAGACACCAACCGGTTCATTAGTTTTAATTTGATCAACTTATTAAATAGGGTTTCACCACGTAGCCATGAATTAAGTCCATCTTGATCTAGTTAAAGATATGGACCCATTCAACTATAACTATTGGAGTTGAGTCTAGAGTATCCTTGACCTAATCTAATTCAACTTTTGATTAGATTTGACCAATTACTCTAATTTAGTCTATTTTTTTAAGCTAACCTTAGGTCTAACCCAATTATGGATCTAATCTATCTAACCCATTGACCCATAAGTTTATGCAATTATCTTAGGTCTTAATTCACAATTCTAGACCTACTAGACAATATTTAATTCTTTTAATTAAGTATTTGGGCTGATGGGTCAGGGTTGGCATTTCGAAAATAATTTTCAAATTTGAAAGGTTTTATTTTCTGTTCACCAAATACGTTGACTCATTTCACAAATAGATCAGCACATTTCATAAATAGCAATCCTATTACTAATTACATAACAGAAAATAACTCAATCAAAATAAATCATGAATATTTTTTTAGATCTAATCTAACACATTCATGATAAATTTCATAATTGAACTTTTATAATTAATTCTTTTCGCTGCTTCATCTGCATGGGATATAATTGCAGCGGCACCCCTACCGCCATAAGAGACCCCATCGAATGGGAGGAGAGGACCTTTAAACCCTGCTTTTCTCCTATGACCGAACGGCCATGGCAACTAACCCAATTCGATTACTTGCTACTTGGATCAAGTATATCTAAATATATCAATTTTAAAATTTAAAATTTAAATTTTAAATTTTAAATTTTGAATTTCAAATTTCAAACAAATTTCAAATTTCAAATTTTAAATTTTAAATTTTGAATTTTAAATTTTGAATTTTAAATTTGAAATTTCAACTAAATTTTAAATTTCAAATTTCAAATTTTAAATTTCAAATTTTTGAATTTTAAATTTCAAATTTCAAAATTCAAAATTTAAATTTTGAATTTCAAATTTTTGAATTTTGAATTTCGAACAACTTTCAAAATTCAAATTTTAAATTTTGAATTTCAAATTTCAAATTTAAACTTTTAGATTATAACTTAATCTATGCATGCAAATATATATATCATATCTAAGAACCCGCTCTGATATCATTTGTGGGGAAAATTCAGTGCAGGGGTAAAATGGTAATTTTAAAACTTCTTCAAAATTATGATTTTACAGTAGAAAAATATTAATTAATCTAATTAATTAATATAAATTTATCCTACACTAGGATCTAAATATGATATATAGTATGCATTCATTTAAATTTGAAATTCAAATTTGAACAGTAAACACTTTACTGTAATGTGTTCAGAACACAATACCTTTGTGTGGGTAGTAGATCGTCACAATCTGATCACCATCGAGAGAGTCTGATCATCGTGATACAGTCACACAGTATGTCTGACCTCTGTGGATCATCCACACGAAGCTTCCGATCTGATCGACTCCTCACGAGTGCTAGCTCGTTGTAGAGCCCTTTTGACGGTGGATGCTGATCGAACTCCTTCGATCAATGTCTATCGATTCTTCGGATACTTCAGATCATCAACAGATGTACTTGAGAGGATGTTGAAGATCTTTCTAAGATTTTATGGGCTCACAACACTCGTAGCTCACTTTCTCACTTCCCAAACCCCAGGCTAAAACTCTAGGGAACTCACTTGAAACCTTGCACCCACTTTTCTTTCTTTTCTTTCTTTTTCTCTTGGAAGGATATGGATTTTCTTCTCACGCACAAGACTTTCTCACACTCCAAAATTTTTCTCCAAAAATCTTCTTCTTACACGCCCCACTCTTCTCCTCCTTTTATAACAACGTCAAACGTCTTATCCAAAAGAAAAGATAAAGATGAGTAATTGCACATTTGAATTCAAATCAAATTTTGAATTCAAATAGACACCAACTCATCCTTTATCCACTAAAGGCGTAGGCGTGGCTTAAATTATGCATGGAGTGATTTCATGAGAAACCTTTTCTCATGTAATAAATGGGGCGTAAAAAAATGGATAAGGTGCAAAGATTGATTGCCCATTCAAATTCAAACTTTATTTTGAATTTGAATGGCCAACCAATCATCCTTATCCATTCATATGGCATATTAAAGTGGGGCGTGGAGAGGGCTTGGCATGAGGAAATAATTCATGAGAAGTTCCTTCTCATGAATTCAAATGGGTGCAATGGAAGTGAGGTGGCACATGGAGATTGGATCAAGGTGGTTTAATTATTTAAACCAACCTAATTGAACCAAATAATTTAGGTCCAATTAGACTAATTTAAACCCAACTAAATTAGACTTAATTAGGCTCAATAAAATCCTAATCAAATCAGGAATTGACTAAGCCCAACCCCTGATCAAATCAGGGACCAAACCATCTCGACGATTAGGTCAACTCTTAACCTAATCGGGTCAAACCCAACTGAATCCAATTCAATTGGACTTGATCCAAAAATAATTACTCAATCAAATTGAGTTAATTAATGATCAAATCACTAATTAAATCTCTCATAAATACTAAGTCCAAATCTGATGGACAATCGAGCATCATAATTCATCGATATGTAACCCTGATCGAAAAGTCCCAACAGTGGGACTCTTGACCCCGGTACCCATAATGTGTGGAACTTATGATCAGAGAATCCTGATTCTCGATCACTGAGTCCCAAATATGAAGGATTCTACACCAGCCATCAGATCAGATAGGAATCTCTAATATGTGTGACCCCACAGGTTCGAACCTAAGCCGGTAGCACAGGAACCAATTCCTGTACTAATCGAAGTGACCATCTAGTAATGGTACCCGACATTCGGATAGGTCGAATAGTCGCAATCGCAACACTCAGAACCTACATGAATATGGTTACTGTATAATTCATCCTTTTGACCCTTGTGTTTAGGATGACTCAGGGTTAAACTGTCAACCCTGATCAGATCATCCGAATCGTGCTCAACTCAAATAGTCCTGTGACTCCTCACAAGAACTACCCTGGCCAAGGTTTTGCTAAATTGAAACATGACTGTACACAGCTCCTAAACTGGAGTGGTCAATCCCATCTTGACACACGTACCGATAAGTCAAGTACTTGACTACACCCAACAGCCTTCCGTCACTGAATTAAAAATTCAGGTAGTCCAGTGCCTAAGTGCAGTGAGTTGCTTGCAAGTCATCATGGCAGTTTCAGGTCGGAGAGATATTTATATCCATATTCCATCGGAGCAAATCTTGACAGCAGAAATAGCTCCAGAGTTGGTCACGTTCAGTACAGATGTACCCTTACATCTCACCTATATGTCATACCAGTGTCTCCACACTCATTGGTTAAGAGGACAACCAACCTATATGGCACACAATGATCTATGCTTGATAAATATTGTCATCCTTGGTAACAACGTATCATTTGGTCACGAACAAATTTAAGGACTAAACGATAAATCCTTCTTTGTCGAGTCTAAATAGTCCTAAGGACTTCACCACAACATAGGAGTTCATTAGAATATAAAATATTTTTATGATAAAAAAAATATCAAAATAATTTTTATTAATTCATAATTCATGTACATATACAAAAAGAGCACAACCGTCAACAGGCTGACGATTGGCTTTCGGACACTATTCCCAACAGGGATATCATAAAGGAGGAATAGAATCCTATTAGATATGGTCAGGTTCACGATGAGCTTCACTTATTTATCTTTATATCTTTGAGGATATGCTTTATTAACAGCAATTCACCTATTGAATAGGATTATATCAAAATCTATTCCTACCACACCATATGAGATATGATATGATAAGATACTGAGTCTAGGTTATTTTAAGATTTGAGGATGTTCGGCCTATGTCAAGAGATAGATGGCTGATAAATTAGATGATAGATCTATAATAACTTATTTTATTAGGTATCCAAAAGAATCAATGGAATACTACTATTTTTTATAAGATCACAATGTGATTGTGAGTCGAAATACCATATTCTTAAAAAAATAATTTATCCAGGATGGTGGCAATGGGAGGTTAGTTGAGCTTGAAGAGAAGATCTTTAAAGAGCAAAGAGCTATGGATCCTTAGGAACCCATTATTCATGAGTCGGTAGTTGATGTTTTTCTACCATCTCATAGATCTAGTAGAATCTTCCGATCTCTAAAAAGGTATATGAGTATGCTTACAGAGGAAGTAAAGAAAATATTTTTTATGGAAGAAAAGGGTCATGATGATGATCTTAATATCTTTGACGAAGTGATGTTTGACATCGATTTCGAGAAATAGTTGATGCAACGAAGCCAAAAATTGACTCAATATACTCGAATCAAGTATGGACCGTAGTAGATCCACCTTAGGGTATAGTACTCATTGGGTGTAAAATAGATCTATAAAAAAAAAATAGATACCGATGGTAAGGTAGAGACCTATAAAGCTAGGCTCGTGGCAAAAGGTTATAGTCAGTACGAAGGTGTTAACTATCAGAAAATTTTCTCACCTATAGCCATTCTGAAATCCATCCACACTCTGCTTGCTGTTGCAGTTTATTATGATTATGAAATCTGACAGATGGATGTGAAAACTGCTTTTTTGAATGGATATCTTAAGAAAAATATTTATATGGAGCAGTCTTTGCGTTTCACATCTGGTGATGGTGATCATCGAGTCTGAAAGTTGTAAAGATCCATATATGGATTAAAGTAAGCTTCTCGAAGTTGGAATTTTTATTTTGATGATGTGATCAAATCATTTCGTTTCATCAAGAACGAAGAAGAACTTTGTGTACACAAGAGGGCCAGTGAGACTGCAATAATATTCTTCATATTGTACGTGGATGACATTCTCCTCACTAGAAATGATATTCTCATGCTGACCTCGATCAAAAGATGGTTGTACAAAAAATTCTTCATAAAAGACCTAGAGGAAACATCCTATATTCTTGGAATAAAGATCTATAGGGATAGATCTAAAAGGATGCTAGGTCTATCACAAAAACTATACATAAAGAAAGTGCTGAAGAAGTTCAATATAGAAAACTCTAAAAGAGGACTCTTACCTTTTAGGCATGGTATTCATCTTTTCAAGATGATTTATCCAACCACATCTGAGGAAGTTCAGTGCATAAGTAGGATTCCTTATGCCTGGACTATAGGGAGCCTCATGTATGTCATGCTGTATCCTTGACCTGATATTGCCCTTGTTGTGAGTGTCACGAGCAGATATCAATCAAATCTAGATGAGGAGCACTAGATAACTATGAAGAATATTCTTAAGTACTTAAGAAGAACTAAGAATTTCTTTTTGATCTCTGGGGAGATTCTGAGTTGCGAGTTGGAGGGTATACTGATTCAAACTTCATGTCTGATTCTGATGATAGAAAGTCTACATCAGGATATGTGTTTGCATGTAATGATGGTGCAGTCAGTGAAAAAATTTTAAGCAACCCATTATAGAGGATTCGATCACAAAAGCTGAATATGTCACTACTTCAAATACTGCAAAGAAAGACTTCTGATTCAAGAAGTTCATCATGGAGCTTAGGGTTATGATATCGGATGCCATACCACTTTATTGCGATAACAATGAAGCCATAGTACTTACTAAGGAGCCGAGGTCTTATCAGAAATCAAAGCACATCGAGCGGTGGTTCTATATCATATGCAACTACCTCAAAAAGAAATATGTCGAGGTGCAGAGAGTAGACTCCATGGATAATGTGGTAGACTCGCTAATAAGTCAATTGAGCCAGCCAAAGATGGAAGTCCATCTTGAGAAGATGGAATTTAGATTAGTGGCTAATTAGCTTTAGTCTAAGTGGGAGATTGTTAGATGTATGTCTTAGAAGTCAATATGACTGACACATTGTAATAAATTTAAGACATAATTTTATACTTAATACATTGATTTGATCAATAAAAGGGTAAGTTTAATTTTTAATCAAGAGTGATGTATCCTTGAATCATCCATAGAATTAATACTTTGATACATATTCTCAAGGTGTTGAGAATTAGAGGCATGTATAATAATTCCTAAATGCTTCTGGTCACAGTATCATTATGAGGACGGTGATCAATTTAGATAGACTGATACATAGATCACTTTCTTTTGGATAGATAAGCCTCTGGTCTACAATATAGAGATACTGAGCAACGAGTGCAAGTAGTTATTAGAGAACAACTAGTACTAAGCATGATCATACGAGAGATTACTTAGATTTTTAATTAATTATCAGTGATCGTCTCGATACTGTAGTTATGTGAATGATCCTTTGATCTGTGATGGTACGACTGCTCGTAGTGAGACTACTGGAGTTTGACTGATACATAAACATACCTCATTGAGATCTTATAGCAGATGTTAGCGACAGTCAGTCCACTGTAGGAGTAGGATGCGCATCTAGATGGAATCTATCGATCTTGATAGGAAGGAGTAGTTCTATAAAATTTAAGAGACTAAGTTGGAGAGTTTGTGACCATAGTAGTGATTAATGAAAAAATATTTTTTTTGAGGATTACAATTGGACTTGAGCTAATCGAATCTATCATATGACTAATGATGAGATTTGATGATTTATCCATGATCTACCATCTAGTCGAGACTCACGATAGAGGGACTGAATTACATGTGAACTACATCTTAAGGTTTTTTTTCAGTTCTATTGGATTGTCACTATATACTGTTAAGTATCACCGGTGGATTGTGAGAGCTCACTAGGATTGCTCAAGATCGACATCTTTGATGCATTAGAATGGAATCGTTCTGACTCATTAAAAAGAGTTTTAATGATATTATGATAGAAATCATTGTATATCTCATTACTAGATTAATTGACCCTATGGGGTCACACAACAAAGGAAATAGATCTAAAATAAGCAATTGGGCATATAAAGTCTCAATTAGGTTTAAAGAAATCCTATTAGGTTTAGGGTAACTTTGCTCGCACATAGTTGAACTCAATTTTTTCTTTATACTTAAATTTCTTATTTGATAAGATTAATTCAAATTAATTATCTACTAATAATCTAAATGAATTAGATTCATTGGGCTCCAATTGTTGGGTACTTAGGATTTTGGATCATATGCATTAAGGGTTCAAACCCTTAATCAATTTTATAGATTGTTTACATCGGGCGCCACTTGATTTGATCAAGTTGGAAATGCCCACTTAAAAGAGGGTGTGTAGGACTAGCATAGGGCATCTCCTAGGCCCCATGTGGCATGTGAAAAAATGGGTGCAAAGGCTCCAATAGTTAGTGCCTAATGGATCTTTTAAAGGGAGTCAAATATCTAAGGCTACAAGGATTCCCAGTGCAAGTAGGACTTATATTATGGGGCTATTTGATTTTGAATAGGATTCAAACCTTTTGCTTATTTAAAAAGATTTTTTCTAAGGCTCTTAATATCAGAATTTCAATAGCCCCCATGCCTCTTAAGAGTCCCCATGCCTCTCCCTCTCTCTTCTCCCTTCTAGTTCCAACGCCCAAAGGTTGGGCATCTTCCATCTCTATGCCCAAGAGGAGCTTGGGCATCCCTCTTTGCTTGCTGGTTTTCAAACCTTGGTTACTTCATAATCAAGATAATAAGAGCAAGAGAAGAAGAGAAGAAAAAGATCAAAAAAAGGATCAAAAAGTTGATCACGATTTAGACTTCATTCAGATTCGCAGGGTGATTGTTCTTGGAGAAGAAAGATCAACATCAAATAGGACTGTTTCAGACTGATCTTGAGTGGATACCCATAGAAGCTGGGCACTTGCATAGCTAAGAAAGAATCTACTCTCTTCTAGATCTAGATTTGAAGAAAAAAATTATGAAACTGGTATGTGATTCGATCACATATTTAATTTCAGCATAAAATTTAGCATGTATTCAATTTCAGCATATGAAGTAGATTCTTGTGTTTTATGTTTTATACATGCATGATGTAGATTAAAAGATATTTTAATCTTCTATTCTATTGCATTGTTTAGAAATTTTTTTTTTGAAACACAAATGTATGCCCTAGGTAAAATTTCAACAACATCTATCGGTAACATTATCGAAACTCTTTTTGATGGATTGAAACTCTTTCCAATTCAGTCAATTAGAATTATTGATCATCGATATAATTTTAATTGATCCGATAATCTACTAGTGACACCTAGCAGTATGTAGTGGCAACCATCAGAATTGAAGAGATGAACATCTAGGTGCAGTTATCATGTAGTTTGGTTCTTCTATCATGAGTCTCAACAAAACGTAGGTCAAAGATAACTCGTCAAATCTGTTTGTTTGTTATATATCAAATTCAATCGATTTGAGTCCATATGAAATCTTATGGAAACTCCTTTCCATCATTCACCTACCATGACCATAAATTTTAGGACTCAATTTTATAAACTATATAGGACCTCTTCCTATCTATTAGGATCGACAGATCCAATTTTGATGCACACCTTATTCCTACAATGGACCTATTGTAGCCAACATATACCTCAAGACTTTGAATGGCTAGAAGATCGAGTTATAGTACAGTCAAACTATAGTAACTTCATTGTGAACAGTCGATGCACCGTAAGTTAAAGAATACCATTGCAACTTTGAGCAAGTCACCAATGAGTGGACAGCCATCCTAGTGACTTCTCATGTTAGTCATGCTCAGTACCCTTGATCTCTATCAAGCATCTGTATTCTCATTTTAGTATCCTCACACCGTTGACTCGAGATTCGTCTATCTATGAAAGGAAGCAATCTGTGCATCGATCTATCTGGATCAAACACCATTCCCATAATGATCTTATGATCGAAAGTAATTTATGAGTTAATTAATAATTATACATATCTCAAATTTTTAACTCTTGAGAATATGTGTCATTATACCCATTAACTCAATGGATGATTTATGGACATAATTTAAACACAGCATGAATGTGAAAATAACTCAAATTTTATTTATTTCAAAATTATAATTATAAAATTATATCCTGAGAGTGTGTACATGTGTCAGCCAATCTGGCTTCTAGGACATGCATCTAACAAACTCCCACTTGATCTAAGGCCAATTGACAATAAACCTAAGCCCCTTCTCAAGGTGAGCTTCAATCTTCTGTTGGCTCAGTGGCTTGGTTAGTGGATCAGCCACATTCTTTATGGAGTCGACTCTCTATACCTCAATAAACTTCTTCTCGAGGTATTCGTGAATCAAATAAAATCATCGCTCGATGTACTTAGACTTATGATGAGACCACTATAAGGAATGTCCTCATTTCCTATAGATTTTTCTATAGATTTTAGCTAAAAATCTATAGAGAAATGATATTTTCTATAGAATTTGCTGTGAAAAAAATTCATAGAAAATATGCTCGTCGATAATATTTCATGTGGATTTTACAAATCCATAGAAACTTTCCTATGAAATTTTTCGCAGGTAATGGATAAAATTTGTAAAAAATTTTTCATAGAGAAGAGAGCTGAGAAGGAATTTTTCTAAGAATTTATCTATGAAAAAATCCATAAGAAACTTTCTGTGATTTTTTTCTAGCAAAATCTCTGGATAAAGTCCCAACAAAATCTGTAGGAAATAAGTCATAGGAAAATTCCCAAAAAATTTCCATAGGAAACTTTGTAGGAAATAAGTCACAAAAAAATTCTTAAGAAATTTTTGTAGAAAAATGTACAGGAACATAATTCACAAAAAAAACCTCAAAAAAATACTACAGAAAAATCCACATGAAAATAATTCATAAAAAAATCTACAGGACATATCCACAGAAAACTTTGTAGAAAAATTATTGACATAAAAAATCATAAAAAATATGCACAAAAAAATTTGCAGTAATTGAAAATTGTAGAAAAATCCATAAGAATTGGGCATTGCAAGATTGAAAAATTTTTACAAAAAAATTTGTAGAAAAAATATTTATAGAAAAATTCACAAAAAATATTCATAAGAAAATGATATTTGTTTTGGATTTGCTTACAAAATCTGCAACTAAATCCATAGAAAATTATTTTGTAGAAAAATCTGTAGGTAATGTTTACAGAAAAATTTTCAAGAAATGTTAGTCGCAAGATATTTTGTAGGAAAAATTTGTTAAGTTACTTAAATTGCATAGGGAATTTTTTATGAAAATCTATAGCTAACGAAATTCTGTAAAAAAATTTTCATGAAATTTTTTTGATATCCAATTATAATTAATAATATTTTGACTTTAAATTGCTTCTGGAAATGACCTTTAATATATATAATAAAATTTTAAAACACTTTAATCAATATAAAATTGATAAATATAAAAAAATCTTGATCACATACATTCAAAATATGCTAAAAATTCATTAACTAAATAGTTCTAATTCACAAACAAAGATAACATAAAATTTCTAATGTAAGAAGTCCATAAGTTGTAATCATATACATTCATGCTATATGTGATCATAATCATCATCACCATCATCATCACACTAATCATTATTGTCATCATCATCGTCATCATCGTCTTCTATATGTTGAGATGGAGTTGATGCATGAGAAGAAGATCTTCCTAGATGTTCCATCAAGTATTCTAATTTTTTATTAGTCTCAGCTAGCTGAGTTTTAATTTCCTCTTTCTCATGTTGCTCTTATTGTAATGATGTAGTTAAGGCATGAACTTGGCTCTTTATCTCAACATAATTCTCAAACACAATGGTTGATGATTGCTTGAAAGAGGAGGACTGTTTTAAACTCATGCCTATAGAACCAAGTTCAAAGACTCTCTCCTTCTTCTTTCCCCCAAGTACATCTACCTAGATATCCTAATCACATGAAATAGGCCATTTCGCTCACTACCATCAGCAGTTTCTCCACCCTCAGTAGACGTGGTTTGACTAGCTAAGTCTGACTTCTTATTTTCAAAAGATTACTACATTGAAATCATACAAATCAAAACTTTAGCAAGGCAATAAAAAGAAAAATCAACATATTACAAACAAGTTGATTAATAGTATAACCTACTACTATAACGAGGCAGCCAACTAAACAAATTTGAAAAAGAAGTCAAAATTTAATACAGGACAATACAAGTTAATAAAGAAAAAAAGAGAATTGAACAAGGTGGTGCTAAATGTATTTAGATGGGACGGATATTTAATACTGTCAAGTTTTTTTCTTTCTCCAATTTTTCAGTAATGAAAATATATTTTATGATTTCCTAATGCCTTGTATGACATCTTGTAAGTATATAGGACTTCCTGTGAATATATATGACTTCCTGCCATATAGCTTCCTATGAATATATATGGCTTCCTATCATATGACTTCCTGTAAACATATATAACTTTCTGTGAATATATATAACTTTTTGTCATATGATTTTTTGTTAATATATTGAAAGAATAGTGTCCTACAAGATAATCATATGGGGATGCGAAGAAATTTTTTTGTGATATCTTCCTACTCATTTTTATTTATAAGGTATTATATTTTATCATTTGCTGCATCATATTTTTATGATTATGAAAAACCCTATAGATTAGGATAATAATTTTAGCGCCAAGATGAGATCATGCCAATGAGACCTAAAATCTTGATAGTTTTAATCTAAATTATTTTCAATCATTGGATCATCGAGTCGGAGATCGATGATACCGATAAGACTGGTACATCCTATGTATGCTCAATGGAGAGGGTGGTTGATCTCACAATTATATGTGTGGTGATATTAATACAAAGATATAAGTGCTTGTTAGAGAATGAGTTCACTGAACTAATCCACAAGAAGAATATCTGATGGAGCCTTACAGTATGTCAACAGATAGTTCTTAGTGAGAGTGGTGCATGTGATTCTTTGATCTGAGATCACTATGGTACCTTGTGTATGTGGACTCTTACTTTAGTTTATTCTCTAGCACATCACTTTGAGATGTGTATGAGATATTCTGAGTATGGTGAAGTGTGCATGGAGGTTGTGAGTTGTCAATAAGAAATCGATCACTCCTTATAGAAGGAGAGAACATCCTATATGATCTCATAGGATGATGACTCTGAGAGTCTCTGACCAGAGCAGGGATAAATAGTAGAAAAAGTTTCTACTGATTCATCAATTGAGTCATCATCATCAGATAGAGATACATATGGATAGGTATTTGGGCTTGACATATTTTCATGCCCATGGCCTTTCTGGGATGTTGTGTGATCGAAAGATTGAATTACATGGTAACTCTCCACGAAAGGATAATTTTGATATTTTTACCAAAGTTTAAATCTTTCAGATAGTCATGACATATTGCTAGACATCAATCTTGACTTGTGGGCTCATTAAAATTAAAAAAATTTAATTCAAGAATCAATTAAGAAGAGTCCTAGTTGATTGGGATTCTTGAGTTGACCTAATCTAATCGGATTAGGATTATGTCATGAGTCTGGATCTACTGCTAGCTAGATTTGAAATTCAATGGATTACACACAATAAAAATTTGGTCTTGATCCAATCTATTTGGATTTATTATAAATCCAATGGATTAATTGAATTTGCTAGCATATGAATTAACCCAAGTTTTCAATTGGGTTCAATGCAAAGGTGTTTGTGCTAACCTAAACTAGTTGTCTTGACCTAATGTGATTGGGTTTAAACCATCTAATTATTAGGTGATTTATCTAATTTTTAATGAAAGAGTTTCATGTGAAATAACCTCCTCCATGCCTATATGCCATGCACAAATTTAATGTCACGCCCCATTTAATTTAGGTGCTAAAGAAGGAGAGTCCTTCTTTCTTACTTCTCTTAATTTTGTTACCATGTTCCACACGTTCCATTATTTTGTGTGCCATCAGATGGTGCCTTAGGATAATGTGGGCATGGAAGAGGAGGAGTCCTTCTCTGAGAAGGAACTCCATGCCAAATTTATTTGGGACGTCCCCTCTTTTTGTGCAATGAAATGGAAGAGTCCATTTCATTTTGGACTCTTAATTCCTTCCATTATTTTCACATGTTCCTTTTAATTCCTCATGTCATGGGATGGCCCTTGGGATTGTGGGCGTAGATAAGAAGGAGGAGTGCTTCTCTTAGAAGGAAATTGAATGCCACAAATTAAATGGATGCCACATATATACGTTGAGTTTATGGAAGAGTCCTTAATAGTATGGACTCTTTGTTTCTCACGTTAATTCCTTTTCTCATGCACCATATGATGGTGTATTAATTTTTTTTAATAGAGAAAAAAATCTTCTACTGGTTAATCACCTTTTATTCCATGCCAAACTCTTTGGATTCCATGAAAAAAAATAATGTTTGCTTGTAAGAGTTAAGGGACGCCAAGAGTTGGCATCCCATGGTATAGCCCCATCTTTCCTATAAAAAGGGGGTGCTACACTTGGCTTATACGTCCAATTTTAGCTGAGTTTAGGTATGGAAATGAGAGAAAAAAGAGAGAAAAATCTGGGATAAAGATAAGAAAAAAAAAGAAAGAAAAATGGAAAGGAAGAGAAGAGAGAAAAAGGAAAGCATGAGATGCTTGTCCTAAAATCAGATTGTTCATGTGTTAAACTTATAATCTGATTTGTGCGTAGTGAGATCTTTTGAGAAAAAATTCCAAGAGAGATCTTAGTAGAGGTCTTGAAGGCATACAAGTAATGGTATAGTCCGTTCTTGTGAAGGACGATCGGCAGCGCATTTAGGAAGAAGGTTGCAGCACCATATCGAATTGGAAAGGATCCTGATCAGTCCCGTGTGGATCACCATTGGAGGTCTTCTACTTTGGAGTCTTGTGGAGATCTCAAAATTATTAGTTCATGGTCTTCATGATGGTGTATGACTTCTGATCTTCTTTTATTATGCATACTTATGATATTTGATTGCAATCATTAAGGTGTTCTTAGGGCTTTTGAGTTCCAGTACTGTAGTTTAATTTTTAAACCTTGTTTTCAATTGTTGAATGCTTGTAAAATTTTTTGAAACTTATATTCTGCTGCATCATCAGAACCCAACAATGGTACCAGAGCTATCCTTGATTGATTCAGTCAAATTTCATGTTATTTTTATGATATGGATTAGATCCAATTCAAACTATGTCAAAATCAGATTTTCTGATTGATGTTAACTTGATGTTCTTGATGTATTTTTGTAAATGATAAATATTATCAATCCATGATCGAACCTTGGATATGTAATCTTTATGATTTTTAGACTTGTGTGATAAGTTTTAGATGAGATCTCATGCTCTAATTTTTGATGGAATTGAAATCCAGTGCATGTGATGTGCGAAGCCTTAGAATGATATATATGGATATACGTTGTCAAGACTTAGGATTTTTATATTTGATATATTCACCTAAGATCCAAGGGCTGACTAACATATTATTAGGCACTCACCATTGTGGACCGATCATCTTGATTATTGTCCGAGGTATGAGTGGAGCCAAAAAAATATAGTCATGGAAAGGAAGCATCAGACATGGATTAGGATTTTTGCCGATAGATTTGTTTAACTATAATTCATTGATTTAAAGTATTTAGAATTAATGATTATAGATTAAATCAAATTCATAGTTCTATTTTGATTAGAAATCATGTTTAATTTAGGTTAATCAAATTATCATTTATCTAATTGGATTAGGGTTTGAGTCATGGTTAATCAAATTTATGCTAATCTAATTGGATTAGTGTTAACCTAAGAATTGGTCAACCCAACTCAAATGGATGATAAATGATTGACTTAAAATTGAACTTTGGGTTAAAAGTTGAACCCGAATTAAAAACCCTAGTTGGGTCCTATGACCATAAATTTAAACATCTTTATTGACGTATATATGAATGATATCACAATGATAATAACATGAGTAGTTTGTTATAATATTTTATAATTATTATAAAAATGCATGTTGTATGGTTATGAACTATGGAACATCTATGTGATGGATGTATGCATGAATATTTTCCTATTGGCTGATTATATAAATGCATCTACAAGAGTTGCAATAGGGGCTGGGTGCCCCAAATGCATTATATTCTCAGCTGAACCTTTTTTTTGTATGTTTCTAATTATTGATTGAAATTTTTACATGTTGATGTAAAATTATAGAAAAAAAATTATTTGAGAATAGATAGAAATTATTTCTTTCTATTTTCAAATAAAGATTAAGCATTCATGGTAGATTGCATGAAAATAAAGATTAGACTACCAAGCAATTGGAGAGCAGAGGTGCATTAAGATTGACCATGAGATGGTTCAATCTATAATACACCTAGGGTTAGACCCATAGATCATCCTGTGGCTCGGATGATTTTTTCTAAAATTCATAACCATTAAATTTTCTTTTTATGTTCTTACATGCTGGTAATTAGATTTAAATTATATATGATACATTTTATTATATATATTTTGGATGTGCATGAGATCTAAGTCTCTCATTTAAATAATATTAAGTCATAATGGTGAAGTGTTAAGAATACTACCCATGCCTTCCCTCATGCTAAGCCAGTATTATGTCAAGAACCATAGTAGGCTTGTTGTGCTATCCACAAGGCTTGCTATATGGACTGATTTAATATTGTCTTGGTGCATAATGAAGTTAATGGTATTTAGCTCATACTAGATCATTAGAGTATGTCAAAAAACTATAATGAGTTTGTTGTGTTATTCACAAGGCTTGCTATAGGATTTGATATAATGTTGACTTAGTGATGCTTATGGCATATTTTGATAGTGCTGCCTTATTGTGCTATCCACAATGATAGTATTATTCAGATATGATCATATAGGATTGAAGGATACAACTTAACTAAAATACTATAGTTTATTGTGCTATCCATAAAGCTATAACTATTTTAGAAGCAAAAGTTATGTTGAGAGTTGCATGAGATACAATTGGTAAAGAGTTACCTACCCTTGAACTCATAGGAGCTTGTGCTATCCATAAGCCTTTTTATGAGGAATTGAGATCTCAACCCTATTAAGAAACTTGATGATAAGGTTTCTCATTTTCATACTTGAGGGCTATGAAATTCGCTAAAATAGTGGGAGATACAATTAGATAAAAATCTCATCTAAATTATGCATGCCATCATGAGTAGTTTTTCTATGTTCTTATATACACATATGTATATTTACTATCACTGCATAGTATATTTTTAAATTGATCGAATTTCATAGAATGGTTGAGAAAATGAAGGTGAAGAATGTCTTCACTAAGGGTATCCAATTTTATTATAGTAAAAATAAGTATTAGAGATAAATTACAAGAGCTATCTTACAAATATGAAGCAATAGTAGAATGCAAAAGTTGCATCTGCTAATAATTTGTATATAATACAAACTAATTATTATTCAGTATTTCAGCTTTAAAATTTTAGATATGTGATACCTTATATAGGTTTCACTTAGGCAAAGTGTTGCTGGATCTATAAAGCTGAAGTGAGGTGACTACTTATCTTTTGGCACTGATGGATAGTCCATTAATGCTGAGGCTGTAGGAACTTATATAACCTTCTAGCAAGGTAAAGAAACTAGTAGATCATTGTAATATGTTTGAATTTATCAGAAACATTATTTCAAATCTTTGCTATTATAGCATAATTTTGAAATTAATGTAAAGTGTAAAAGTTACTCACATTTTGATAAATTTTAGGACTATAGTTTCATGTTTCTATCACTTAATGATGTTGTTCTTCATGTTGATGGGAACAAATAATAAATATGTGATGGTCACATATCTCTGGTATTACCAAGTTGGCCATTTTTATGAGTAAAAAATAAATAAGTAATATAAAGAAGAGTTCTTTGTCTGTATAATTTTGAATCATATAGAACTTGTAAATCTTATCTCATGGATAAAATGACCAAGATCCCATTTATTGGATATGAGAAAAGGTACGAGTAAATTATTAGATCTTGAACATATGGATGTTCGAAGATTAATAATATCTCAACTCAGAGATGGACACTTCATATGAGATATGGTGTGTTCCTTAAATTTGCTTCATAAACTTTATTATCTCATTCTGGGGAGATGTCCTAGAAGTTGCTGTATATGTTATGAATTAGATATCATAAAAATTTGTGACTAGCACCTATATGAGATATAGGAAGGCAAAAGGCAGGTTGTCCAACTTATGTGAAAAGAGTTGATATATATAAGTTTGTACTAGATTAGGTTTTGCATAAGTTTATAGGTTATCCTAAAGAGTAGTATGTGATACTGCTTCTACCACTTTACTAGATAAAAGGAGTTTTGTTAGTAGGTATGCCACCTTTTAGAAAAAAAAATTTTTCTAAGAAGGGGTCGGTGGGAGGATAATTGAACTTGAGAAGTTTGAACTATTCTAACTTGTGGAGTATCCACAAGTTGATCCTCGATCAGATGTACTCATTGATGAGGCACGATCAATTTGAGTGTGCAATGTACCACTCAAATATGGGTTTTTCATTGAGAATGATGATACACCATTGAGAATGATGTTTTCTTGACCTATTCGAAAATTGTCATGAGTAGAAACTCTGATAGTTGGCTTGAAATCATGACATCCGAAATGAACTCCCTGTACATCAACCATGTATGGACTATGGTTGAAGCACCTATGGGTATGACCCAACAGGTTACTATCAGGGATGTCTATTCAGATTTTTGCTATTGCCGCACACCATCTAGAGAATGTCTCTAGTGGGAGGGCAAATGCATCTATGAATTAAAGTTGGCATTGAAGAGTAGGTACTTCTATTTTTGATGAGATAGTCAAAATATTTGACTTTATCAAATATAGATGAACCATGTGTGTATGCAAGAAGATAAGTGAGAGTCCCACTAACTTCTTGGTAATGTATGTGAGTGACATACAGCATATTGAGAAGGTAGTCCCGATATTGTACTCGATCAATGATATGCTTATCACAAAAATTTTCATGAAAAAAGACTTGGATTAAGCATCCAATATACTAGGCATCTATAGGGACAGATGTAAGTGGATGCTGGGTTTGTCCCAGTCTAGGTATATAGAATTTATGTTGAAGATGTTCAATATGAATGGGTGTAAAGGAGTTTACTTATCCATATATTCAATGTACCTAGCCTGATGTGATCTATGCTTTGTGCATAATCATCGATTTTAGACAGTTCCATGATAGGATCTTTTGAAAATCATGAAAAGCATTCTCAAAGTACTTGAGAAGTACTAGAAAGGCAGTGAATTAGAAGAGTTTCAAATAGCAAACTGTATTAAACTCAGTTAAATGTTGTTAGTAAAAAGTGCTAAGAAAAGTTACTTGATGAAAGGGTTCATCACCGAGTTGGATGTGGTTTCACTAGGTACCCACGCACATCCTAGGCACTTTCACCTCATTCATTATTTGATCATAAAATGAGTTCATATAAAGAATATTATATAAGATCAGTTCACTAAACTTTACACAGCAGCAGTGTGTTCGCCACCCTGATTGCATAGGCCTCAGGTATGGGGTGATTGGCTTTAGTGCAAGTGGGAGATTGAAAGAACAGTGTCCTACAAGCCAATCGCATGAGGATGCGAAGAAACTTTTTTGTGATATCTTCCTACTCATTTGCATGATATTAGTTATTTTTATTTATGAGGTATTATATTTTATCATTTGCTGCATCATATTTTTATGATTATGATAAACCTCATAGATTAGGGTAATAATTTTAGGACCATGATGAGATTATGCCAGTGAGACCTAAAATCTTGATGGCCTCAATCTAAAATATTTTCAATCGTTGGATCATCGAGTCGGAGATTAATGATAACGGTAAGACTGGTACATCCTATATATGCTCAATGGAGAGGGTGGTTGATCTCACAATTACTTATATGGTGACACTAATACAAGGATGTAGGTGCTCATTAAAGAATGAGTTCACTGAACTGACTCATAAAAAAATATCTAATTGAGTCTTATAGCATGTCAACAGATGGTTCTTCAATGGGAGTGGTGCATGTGTTCCTTTGACCTAAAATTACCATGGTACCTTGTGTACATGGATCCTTACTTTGGTTTATTCCCTAGCATACCAATTTGAGATATGTATGGGATATTCTGGGTATGATGAAGTATGTATAGAGATTGTGAGTGGTCAATAAGGAATCGATCAATCTTTGTAGGAGGAGAGAATATCCTATGTGATCTCACAGGATGATGACTCTGAGAGTCTTTGGCTAGAGCAGGGATGACTAGTAGAAAAAGTTTCTACTGATTCATTAATCGAGTCATCATCATCAGATTGAGATACATATGGATAGATATTTGGGCTTGACATATTTTCATACCTATGGCCTTTTTGGGATATTGTGTGATCGAAGGATTGAATTACACGGTAACTCACCATGGAAGGATAATTTTGATATTTTCATCAAATTTTAAATCTTCTGGATAGTCATGATACGTTGCTGAATATCAATCTTGACTTGTGGACTCATCAAAATTTAAAGAGTTTAATTCAAGAATCAATTAGGAAGAGTCCTAGTTGATTGGGACTCTTGAGCTGACCTAATCTAATCGGATTATGATTATGTCATGAATCTGGGTTCACTACTGACTAGATTTGGAGCCCAATGGGTCACACATAATAGAAATTTGATCTTGATCTAATCTATTTAGATTTATTGTAAATCCAATGGGTTAATTGAATTGCTAGCACATGAATTAATCAAAGTTCCCAATTAGATTCAGTGCAAAGGTGTTTGTGCTAACCTAAGCTAGTTGCCTTAACCTAATGTGATTGGGTTTGAACCATCTAATTGTTAGGTGGCTTATCTAATTTTTAATGAAAGAGTTTCATGTGAAATAACCTCCTCCATGCCTATATGCCACACACAAATTTAATGTCACACCCCATTTAATTTAGGTGTTAAAGAAGGAGAGTCCTTCTTTCTTACTCTTCTTAATTTTATTACCATGTTCCACACGTCCCATTATTTTATGCACCATCAAATGGTGCCTTAGGATAATGTGGGCATGGAAGAGGAGAAGGAGTCCTTCTCTTAGAAGAAACTCCATGCCAAATTTATTTGGGACGTCCCCTCTTTTTGTGCGATGAATGGAAGAGTCCATTTCATGTTGGACACTTAATTCCTTCCATTATTTTCATGTATTCTTTTTAATTCCTTGTATCATGGGATGGACCTTGGGATTGTGGGTGCAGATGAAAAGGAGGTGTCTTTCTGTTGGAAGAAAATTGAATGCCACAAATTAAATAGATGCCACATATATACATTGGTTTATGGAAGAGTCCTTAATGGTATGTGTTGGAAAATATGTCTCAAAAACCAATCGTCAACCTGTTGACGGTTGAGCAACCTTGTATTGTAATTGATTTGTTAATAAATAAAATATATTTTTGATATTTTCATCATAAGTTTTTATCTTCTAATGAACTCCGTTATTGTGATGAAGTCCTTAGGACTATTTAGGTTCGATAAAGAGGGGATTTATCGATTAGTCTTTAAAACTGTTCACAACCAAATGATGGGCTGTTAATAAGGATGATAGCTTCTATCGAGCATAGGTCGCTGTAGACCATATGGGTTGGTTGTCCTCTTAACCAAGGAGTGTGGAGACACTGGTATGGCATACAGGTAAGATGTAAGGGTACATCATAATTGAACATGACTAACTCCAGAGCATTCTACTGTCGAGAATGTCTCTGATCGAATATAGGTATAAGTGTCTCTTAGACCTAAGATTGTCTCAGTGACTTGCAAGCAACTCACTGTGCTTTGGTGCTGGACTAACTAAATTTTTAATTCAGTGATGGAAGGCTTCTGGGCACAGTCAAGTATTTGCAAAGTCAAAGTGTGATCGAGATGAGATTGACCACTCCAAGAGTTGGAGAAGAATGAGTCGCTGTATTTTAATTTAGCAAAACCTTGGTTAGGGTAATCCATCAAATGAATTTGATATTTTGAAATACAATGTGGATAACCTGATCAGAGTTGACAGTTGAACTCTGAGGTATCCTATGAGCATTTTGGTCAAGGGGATGAATTATATGAAAACTATATTCGCATGGGTTCTAAAGATGTTGTTCTACACATTCGACTTATCCGGCCATCGGGTACCATTGCTAGATGATCACTTTAATTGGTATAAAAATTTATTTCTATGCTATCGACTTAAGTTTAGACCTATGATGTCACACACATTAGAGTTCATGATCCGATTGGATGGTCAATCAATGATTAAAAGTCATTCTAGGGTTAAACGATCAATACGATTGATATTTAACCTAGTGCAAGTGTTGTAGGAGGATTGATTAGCAATTCGATTGCTAATTGACTTAATTTGATTAAGCTAATAGGCTGAGATTAAGTCTAATTAAATATGATTTAATTAGATTTGGCTTGGGCTTGATTGGATTAAGTTCAATTAGTTTATTGGATAAGCCAAGTGCAAGGAAAAATTAGTCCTAGTTCAATTAGGACTTGGGTCAACCTAATTTCTAATTCGATTAAAAATTTAAATAAAATTTAAATTTAATTTAATCTAATTAAATTAGGTTCTTAATTGGATTAAGATCTATTTTAATTAGATTGATTTAGTTTGAGAAACCAAATTTGAACAAGTCATAGATTGAATCCTAGTAAGACTAGGATTCCACCTTGCGCCACCTTAGCCCCCCATGCCCACTCTCTCTTATTTTGTGCGACAAAACCTTCTCTCCTAGGCCTTCACATATGTCCAAATTTTTTCTCTCTTTCTCTCTTACATGGAATGTGGTTGTAGACCAAGTCAAAGTATGAATTTGTTTGGATTTTAAATTCTATGAGATAGAATTTTAGGAAACCAAAACTCTTTCCTTATGGCATTGATTTTATCCAAATTTTTTTGAGATTTTTGTGACTTTTATGGCACATATTATGTGACCTTTGCTAGTGGTCCATGGTAGAAAAAGGAGGGGGCGCCCATGAGTTGGGCACCCCTTGTCTTGCCCTATTTGGATTTTCCTTGACTAGGTATTTGACCTAGACAAGGATTCTTCATATCTAATTATTTAAGATGAATTTCTTCTTAAAATTTTTGTTAATTATAGAGAATTGAGAGACCTTTGGGCCATATAAAAATTAGAGAGAAAGAGTTTAGGGGTGTGGAGATATAATAGACACAAAGCTATATGTCTGGATTAAAGCAAAGAGAAGAAGAAGAGGGTCTTCTTCTAGGGTTGCTGTGTTCACCTCTTTTCTTTCTCCATCTGTGAGTTTTCTAATAGTGTCTTACATCTAAAACTCCTTCTCCTACTTTTCATTTTTGAAAGAGTCCAAATCAAGAAGGAGGAGGCTTCTGATCGACCATCGAAGAAGGATCAGCACAGTACTAGCATACTTTGCTGATTTTTTGGATCAGGACTTCTGATTGTCATTCATGGGCTCATGTGGATGACTCCTAGAGGTCGGATGTATGTGCAGCTTGCAACATCATCCTCAAGCCTGGATCAATAAAGTTAGAATATCTAACTTGTAAGGTAATAGATCTGATCTATTATATTTTACATACATTAGATGTAGTATAGAAACATGTTGATATGATCAACATGTAGTTCTTGCTCTTTATATGTTAATTTTTAATTTAATATCATTTAATAATTATATAATAAAATTTTAGATCTAAATATTTTTTGATTTTATAAGATAAATTTTGATTTATTTTAGTCTTTCACTGCCTGATCTTGAAAAAATTTCAATATCTAACCATGAAACCCTAGATCTGGTTCCTTCAATTGGTATCAGAGCCTAGGTTGTTTATAACATAATTATTAATATATACTTAGATTATTTTTTAGATTAGATCTAATTTATAATCTGATTATTAAATCTAAAATTAAAATTTTTAGATCAATCACGAACTGTAGATTGTCCTGCTGTAAGGTTTACCCCTTATGGTGCAAAGGTTGTCCTAGTTCGTGTAGATCTATCTTTAATCATAAATTTGTTAGATATGATCTAGATTAAATTTATAATTTATTATATTTAAAATATATTTAAATTTAAAATAAAATCTCTTTGTTAATAATTTTTGTGCAAAGAATCATCATATATTTGTCTGAGAAATTTGCACAGTTTAAAGTTGAAATTGTTTCAATTACATGAACCTCTTTAGATTAGATCTAAAGTAGTTTCATGCTTATTTTACTTGTATTTTGATTATGAATCAAACATGTAACTTGGTTGGTAGAACCATATCGTAAAAATATTTTACAAACATGAAAATTATTTTTGAAAAGTTAAACCCCAACCCTCAGCTCAAAATTTAATTGAGAATTAAGAAATTGTTTGATTAGGTTCTAGGATTGTGAATTGAAGAACCTAAGACACAAACCATAACACATTGGGTTAATGGGTTAGTGGAAATTAGGTCCATTAATTGGGTTAGACCTAAGGTTAGATTAAAGATGAACTTAATTAGAGAATTGACTAAATCTAATCAATTGTTGTCTTAGATTAGGTCAACGATTCTCTAGATCAATTACAATAGTTGTAGTTGGTCAAGTCCATATCTTTAACGAGACCAAATATACCTGATTCTTGACTAAGCGGTCTAGCATGAATTGTTAGATTGATCTAATCGAAACTAATTAAATCAGTTGGTGTCTAAGGTAAACCAGACCGGTGGTTTTTAATTGGTAGCCCGCTTACCTGGCCATTTCTAATAGTGTCTAAAGCAAGCTTTGACAGATCCTCCCATCGATCGAACTTACCTGACCTCTTGGTGAAATTATTTTTTGATTGGATTACTTGACTATTCGAGTTGACCCATGTCAGCTAGGTAAATCAATGTGACTGATTTAGGTGCTCCTAGACCAGCCCTTTTGAAGGTCTCCCTTAAACTGACTTGGTGAAGCCAGTGGGAGGATCATGATAAGCTGGTTCATCTGACCTTCTCCTCTAAATCAATTAAATTCTCTAAAATTATTAGATCCTTAAAATGAAATAGTTATGATGATAACTAGATCATAGCCTCCCATTAAGTGGATGATAATGGGTCCATCAGTTGGATAATCATTGGAGGCCCAAAGGCCTGGTGCTTATCGGCTGATGGAATTGTCATTCATAATATGATTTTTGGACTGCATCTTTCTAAATGGTGGTTAGGTTAGCCAACCAAAGTTGGACCTAATCATTCATTGGCTAGATGGGCCAAGTATGGTCATGTTAATGGTTGGACCTAACCAGACCTTTTCAGTAGAGGCCAAAGCCTACTGATTAGGGACTGGAGCAAAATTAAAATTACTAAAAATTATTTAAAAAAATAATTGGTTATGAACCTATCCTTAGATGTATATGGGTTGGCCAACCAAAGTTGGGCTTGTGTGCAGTCTAAGTGGATTCTAGTACCCACTAAGAAATTAGGGTAATTCCTTGAATTGGAGGTAGAGGCTACCAATTCGAATAAAATAGTGAGAGAAATCTTTTGATTAAAGTCTAAATCTTTAGGTTTAATGAATCACTTACTAATTAGGTTTTGGTTTTTTCTTTGTGCAAATATGGCCGCTTTTCTATTGCTCCGATCATTGTTGGACAATGATAAGTTGATAGGACCCAACTTTGGTAGCTGGTACCGAAAGTTGAAGATAGTCCTGGAGCATGAACGGATCCTATATGTGATAATGGATCCTACACCTGAGGAGCCAGCTGCCAATGCATGTGAAATAGTTAGAGACACTTATTAGAAGTGGCTCAGTGATCGGACCACGGTGCACTGCATCATACTGGCTGCCATGAGCAACGAGTTCAGTCGTAGATTTGAGATGGCTCAGCCAAGGACATGCTTCAAGTGTTGGAGGATGCCTTTGGCACACCCGATGATGTGGAGAGGCACAAGACTAGTTATACCATCTTCAATGTCAAAATACGGGATGGTGCCTCTATCCCTGATCATGTATTGTACATGATCGAGCTGATAGAGCATTTGAGTAAGTTCGACTTTTTCTTGCATGAGCAGCTTGGGAAAGATACAATACTGAACTCGCTGCCCAAGTCTTATCTCCCATTTCTCACTCATTATAAAATGACAAAGCCTGAAGTAAACTACCATGGGTTACTAGGGTTGCTTCAGAACTTTAAAAAGGATCACCAACTCCACAAGGAGTCGGTGAACTTAGTGGGAGGTTCGTCGTCTGATTTTCGATCCTTTGAGAAAGGAAAGAAGAACAAGAAGAAGAAAGTGAAGAATGTGCAAGTTCAAGCTGGGACATTAGTGCAGGGCCAGACCAGAAAGATCAAGCCCGATAAGAGTCAAGCTGAATGCTTCTTTTGTAAGAAGTGGGGGCACTGGAAGAGGAACTGTCCTCAGTAAATTACCTCTCTGGATCCGAATAGGCAGAGAAAAAAATAAGCTATTACTGGGCAAGGTATTTATATGATAACTCCTTACAATTTCTCTTTTTATGATATAACTAACTGGATATTGGATACCGATAGCCCTTATCATATTTGCAATTCGTTGCAGGGGTTGCAGGTCAGTAGGAGATTCGAGCAAAGCGAGAGATTCCTGAACGTTGGAGATGGAAGATCAGTTCTAGTTTTAGCATTAGGAATCTTGAAACTTGTGTTTGAGTCCCATACCGTTGTTCTTAATGATTGTCATTTATGTTCCAGTTTCTTTTTAAATATTATTTTTGTAGGCCTTCCGATAAAAAATGATTATGAAATTTTAATAAAGAAATAAGTTTGTAATATCATTATAAATGGTGTTACTATTTTTTATGGATATTTGAACAATGGTGTGTATATATTATCACAACCTGTTAACATAGTCTATTCTACTGGCACGCACCCTAGATTAGATAGTATATCAGATATCTACTTATGGCACTGTAGGCTAGGTCATATAAACAAGAACAGGATAAACAGGTTGACACAAGAGGGAATCTTCGAAGTCAGTGATTGTGAATCACTTCCAACCTGTGAGTCCTGTCTTCTTAGTAAAATGACCAAGTCACCTTTTATTGAAAAAGGTGAGAGAGCTACTGAGCTCTTGGGCCTAGTACATACTGATGTATGCCGGCCCATGATCACAAGTACTAGAGGTGGATATTTTTACTTCATCACTTTCACAGATGATTTATTTAGAAATGGATATGTCTATGTGATGAAACAAAGGTCGGATTCATTTGAAATGTTCAAACGATTCTAAAGTGAAGTAGAAAAATAAACTGGGAAGATTATTAAAACTCTTCGATCTGATCGAGGAGAAGAATACCTTTCTGGTGAGTTTCTCATATATCTAGGAGAGAATGGAATTCTCTCCCAATTGACTCCTCCGGGAACACCACAGCATAATGGTGTGTCTGAAAGGAGAAATCGGACTCTGTTAGATATGATCCGATCCATGATGGGTTTTGCTAGCTTGCCAGTATCCTTCTGGGGATATGCACTCGAATCGGCCCATTATCTATTAAATAGGGTTCCAAGTAAGTCTGTAATTAAGACTCCATATGAGATATGGACAGGATGTAAGCCAGCACTTTCACACCTTAGGGTCTGGGGGTGTCCGGCCTATGTCAAATGGTTAGTTACAGATAAATTTGGACCTAGGTCTGACAAATACACATTCATAGGGTACCCGAAAGAGATCAAAGGATATTTTTTCTATCATGCTGATGAACAAAAAGTGTTCGTCAGCCTTAAGACAATCTTTTTAGAAAAGGAGTTCCTTGGTGAAGGAACTGTTGCCTCTAAGGTTGAACTTGATGAAGTTCAACAGGTAGAAGGATCAACACCAATAGCTGAACCTGAGTCGAATTTGATTAGATCAGATTCAGAGCCTAATATACCTACACCATTAAGGTGATCCGATAGAGTACCATGTCGGGAGGATAGATACTATGATTTCTTAGTCCGGGATAGTGATCCCATCGAACTCGATGAGAACGATGAGGATCCGATCACCTATATGGATATAATACAGAGACCTAATTTCGAGAAATGGCTTGAAGCCATAAAATCTAAAATGGAGTCTATGAAGGTCAACGATGTATGGACATTGGTTGATCCACCTGAAGGGGTTAAACCCATTAAGTGTAAATGGGTCTTCAAAAGGAAGAGGGGCGCAGACGGAAAGGTGGAGACCTATAAAGTCTGTTTGGTTGCCAAGGGGTATCGTCAACATTATGATATTGACTATAACAAGACGTTCTCCCTTATGGCAATGCTCAAATCCACTCAGATAATGCTTACAATAGTTATCCATCTGGATTATGAGATCTGACAGATGGATGTAAAGACAGCTTTCTTGAATGGAGAGCTGACCGAAGAGGTGTATATGATACAACCTGAGAGATTTATATCCATAGATGAGTCCTAGGTGTGCAAGCTTAAGAGATCTATTTATGGATTGAAGCAAGCTTCTCAGAGTTGGAACATACATTTTGATAAGGTGATCAAAACGTATGGCTTCGTTAAGAACGGAGAAGAGTCCTGCATCTATAAATGGGCAAATGGTCCAGCTATGATATTCCTTGTCTTGTACGTGGATGATATTCTCTTAATCGAGAATAACATCCCCACACTACAGGAAATAAAAGTTTGGTTGTCATCGCAGTTCTCTATGAAGGACTTGGGTGAAGCATCCTATATCCTAGGGATAAAGATCTATAGAGATAGATTTAAAAGGATGCTTGGGTTATCCCAGTCCATGTACATAGACATTGTGCTGAAGAGGTTCAGCATGAAAAATTTCAAGATGGGCTATCTTCCGATAGGCCATGAAATTTCTCTCTCTAAGAAGGATTGTCCGACAACTCCTGAAGAGAGAGAGCATATGAATAGAGTCCCATATGCTTCGATCGTGAGATCTATCATGTACGTCATGACATGTACAAGGTCAGATGTAGCATACTCACTAGGAGTAGTGAGTAGATATCAATCTGATCCTGGAGAAAATCATTGAAAAGTGGTTAAAGCCATCCTTAAGTATTTGAGAAATACGTAGGACCAATGGTTGGTTTATGGCGAGTCAGATATGAAACTTGTGGGGTTCATAGACTCCAGCTTTCAATCTGACCATGATGACAGCAGAAGTGTGTCGGGTTATATCTTTACTCTGAATGGTGGAACCATCTGCTAGAAGAGTTTCAAGCAGCATACTGTGGCAGACTCTGTTTGTGAAATAGAGTACATCACAGCATCGGATGCCGTGAAGGAAGCTGTGTGGCTGAGAAAATTCATCATCGAGCTCGGAGTAGCACCCTCCCTCAATGGTCCGATCCTGCTCTACAGTGACAGCACTGGTGCCATTGCTCAGGCGAAGGAACCCAAAGCACACCAGCAGACGAAGTACATTTTGAGCCGCTTCCACCTAATCCAGAAGATTGTGGATCGAAGTGACATCGACCTTCAGAAGATTGACGGAAAGGAGAACCTGACCGACCCCTTCACTAAAGTCCTGTTGATAAAGGAGTTCGACAACCACAAGTTGAAGATGGGTATTAGATAATGTGCCGAGTGGCTTTAGGACAAGTGAGAGTTGTTGGAAAATATGTCCCAAAAGCCAATCATCAACCTGTTGACGGTTGAGCAACCTTGTATTGTAATTAATTTATTAATAAATAAAATATATTTTTGATATTTTCATCATAAGTTTTCATCTTCTAATGAACTTCATTGTTGTGATGAAGTCCTTAGGACTATTTAGGTTCGATAAAGAGAGGATTTATTGATTCATCCTTAAAACTGTCCATGACCAAATGATGGGCAATTAATAAGGACGACAGCTTCTATCGAGCATAGGTCACTATAGGCCATATGGGTTGGTTGTCCTTTTAAATAAGGAGTGTGGAGATACTGGTATGGCATACATGTGAGATATAAAGGTACATCATCATTGAACGTGACCAACTCCAGAGCATTCTGCTGTCGAGAATGTCTCTGATGGGATATAGGTATAAGTGTCCCTTAGACCTGAGATCACCTCAGTGACTTGCAAGCAACTCACTATGCTTTGGTATTGGACTAACTAAATTTCTAATTCAATGACAGAAGGCTTCTAGGCATAGTCAAGTACTTGCGAAGTCAAAGTGTGATCGAGATGGGATTGACCGCTCCAAGAGTTGGAGAAGAATGAGTCGCCGTATTTCAATGTAGCAAAATCTTGGCCAGAGTAATCCATCAGATGGATTTGATATTTTGAAATACAATGTGGACAACCTGATTAGAGTTGACAGTTGAACTCTGAGGTATCCTATGAGCATTTTGGTCAAGGGAATGAATTATATGAAAACTATATCCGCATGGGTTCTAAGGATGTTGTTCTACACATTTGACCTATCCGACTGTCTGGTACCATGGCTAGATGGTCACTTTGATTGGTACAAGAATTTATTTCTATGCTATCGACTTACGTTCAGATCTATGAGGTCACACATATTAGAGTTCACGATCCGATCAGATGGTTGATCAATAATTAAGAATCATTCTAGGGTTAAACGATCAATACGATTGACATTTAACCTAGTGCAAGTGTTGCAGGAGGATCGTTTAGCAATTCGATTGCTAATTGATTTAATTTGATTAAGCTAATGAGCTGAGATTAAGTCTAATTGAATATGATTTAATTAGATTTAATTTGGGTTTGATTCGATCAAGTTCAATTGGTTTATTGGATAAGCCAAGTGCAAGAAAAAACTAGTCCTAGTTCAATTAGGACTTGGGTCAACCTAATTTCTAATTTGATTAAAAAATTAAATCTGATTTAAATCTAATTTAATATGATTAAATTAAATTCTTAATTAGGTTAAGATCTATTTTAATTGGGTTGATTTGATTTTGGTTTGATTTGGTTTGGAAAATCAAATTTGAACAAGTCATAGATTGAATCCTAGTAAGACTAGGATTCCACCTTGCGCCACCTTAGCCCCCCACACCCACTCTCTCTTATTTTGTATGATAAACCTTCTCTCCCAGGTCTTCATGCATGCCCAAAGCTTTCTTCTCTTTCTGTCTTACATGGAATGTGGTTGTGGACTAAGTCAAAGTAGGAATTTGTTTGGATTTCAAATTCTATGAGATAGAATTTTAGGAAACCAAAACTCTTTCCTTATGGCACTGATTTTATCCAAATTTTTTTTGAAATTTTTGTAGCTTTTATGACATATATTATGTACCTTTTGTTGGTGGTCCATGGCAAAAAAAGGAGGGGGGCCCATGAGTTGGGCACCCCTTGTCTTGCCTTATTTGGATTTTCCTTGACTAGGTATTTGACCTAGACAAGGATTCTTCATATCTCATTATTTAAGATACCTTCTTAAAATTTTTGTGGATTACAGAGCATTGAGAGACCTTTGGGATGTGTGAAAAATTAGGGAGGAAGAGTGTAGGGGTGTGGAGATATAATAGACACAAAACTATGTGTCTGGGTTAAAGCAAAGAGAAGAAGAAGAGGGTCTTCTTCTAGGGTTGCTGTGTTCACCTCTTTCCTTCCTCCATCTATGAGTTTTCTAAGAGTGTCTCACATCTAAAACTCCTTCTCCTACTTCTCATCTTTGAAAGAGTCTAAATCAGGAAGAAGGAGGCATCTGATCGACCATTGAAGAAGGATCAGCATAGTACTAGCATACTGTGCTGATTTCCTAGACCAGGACTTCTGATCGTGATTCGTGGGCTCATGTGGACCACTCCTAGAGGTCACACGTATGTGCGGCTCACAACATCATCCTCAAGTCCGAATTAGTAAAGTTAAAATGTCTAACTTGCAAGGTAATAGATCTGATCTATTATATTTTACATACATTAGATGTAGTATAGAAACATGTTGATATGATCAACATGTAGTTCTTGCTCTTTATATTTTAATTTTTGATTTAATGTCATATAATAATTATGTAATAGGATCTTAGATCTAGAGATTTTCTAGTTTTATAAGATAAATTTTGATTTATTTTAGTCTTCCACTATCTGATCTTGAAAAGTTTCAAGATCTAACCCTGAAACCCTAGATCTGGTTCCTTCAGTATGGACTCTTTATTTCTTACGTTAATTCCTTTTCTCATGCACCATATGGTGGTGTATTAATTTTTCTTAATAGAAGAAGAGTCTTTCTACTAGTTAATGACCTTTTATTCCATGCCAAACTCTTTGGATTCCATGAAAAATATCAATGTTTGCGTGTAAGAGTTAAGGGACGCCAAGAGTTGGTGTCCCATGGTATAGCCCCATCTTTCCTATAAAAAGGGGGTGCTACACCTGGCTTATACATCCAATTTTGGCTGAGTTTAGGCATGTAAATGAGATGAAAAAGAGAAAAAAAATCTAGGATAAAGACAAGAAAAAAGAAAGGAAGAAAAATAGAAAGGAAGAGAAGAGAGAAAAAGGAAAGCATGAGATGCTTATCTTAAAATTAGATTGTTCATGTGTTGAACTTATAATCTGATTTGTATGTGGTGAGATCTTTTGAGAAAAAATTTCAAGAGAGGTCCTAATGGAGGTCTTGAAGGCATACAAGCAATGGTGCAGTCTGTTCTTGCAAAGGACGATTGGTAGCACACTTAGGAAGAAGGCTGTAGCACCATATCGAATTAGAAAGGGTCCTGATCAGTTCTGTGTGGATCATCGTTGGAGGACTTCTACTTTGGAGTCTTGTAGAGATCTCAAGATTATTAGTTTGTGATCTTCATGATGATATATGACTTCTAATCTTCTCTTGTTATGCATGCTTATGATATTTAATTACAATCATCAAGGTGTTCCTAGGGCTTTTGAGTTTCGATACTCTAGTTTAATTGTTAAACCTTATTTTCAATTGTTGAATGCTTGTAAAAATATTTAAAATTTATATTCCACTACATCACTGGAACCCAAGTTGATTGATCTGATCGCTCGTCTAGGACAATTGGATTTCACTATGGATGGTGAGCTTAGTCAGGATTTGATCTTGCAGTCACTCTCTAATTTCTTCTCACAGTTTGTTATTAACTACCATATGAATAAATTGAATATTAGCCTGCTTGAACTACTGAATATACTTAAAATAGTAGAGAGCCATTTCAAAGGTGAAAAGGCTCCAGTTCTTCTTGTAGATAAGCAAAGAGCCATTTCAAAGGTGAAAAGGCTCCAGTTCTTCTTGTAGATAAGATCTCCAACAAAAAAGACAAGAAAGGTTCTAAGAAAAAGATGAACCCTAAAGCTAGCATCTTGAAGAAGAAAGTGAAGAAGATCTCTGCCAAAGATACTTGCTATCATTGCGGCAAGGATGGGTACTAGAAGAGGAATTGCAAGGAATACCTTGCAACTTTGAAGCACAAGGAAGCAAATATTGCTAAAGATTTGTATATGATACAAACAAACTTATCATTAAGTACTTCAACTTCAGATTCTTGAGTATTGGATGCTGCCTGTGGCTCACACCTTTACAAATCATTGCAGGACCTATAGAAAATAAGGAGTCTAAATGAAGATAACTTCATGCTATTCGATGCTAGTGGAGAGTCCATTCAAGCCGAAGCTATAGGAACCAAGGTGTTGAAGTTACCTATAGGCAAAATTTTAGAATTGAAGATCTATTATTATATTTCAAAAATTATTAAAAATATTATTTTTGTACCATTATTATTAGAACAAAGTTTTGAAATAAAAGCTAATAATAATAGTTGTTCTGTTTATTTTTCTAAAGAATTTTATGAAAATAGTTATATTAATAATGATCTTTTATTTTTATCACTTAATGATAATGTACTTCATGCTGATAACATGAAGAAAAAAAAGAGAGAGAATGTGAATATCACATATCTTTGGCACTGCCGACTTGGTCATATTAATGAGTCAAGAATTAATAAGTGATACAAAGATAAATTCTTTGATCCTTATGATTTTGAATCATATGAAACTTGTGAATCTTGTCTCATGGGTAAGATGATCAAGACTCCATTTACTAGATATGGAGAAAGGATGAGTGATATTTTGGATCTTATACATACTGATATTTATGGTTCGATGTCAACTTAGGCCAGAGGTGGATACTCCTACTTCATCATATTCATTGATGATATGTCAAGGTATGGATATGTGTATTTAATGAAATACAAATCTAAAGTTTTTAACAAGTTTAAAGAGTATCAAAGAATGGTTGAGAAATAAATTAACAAAAGTATTAAAGCTCTTTGATCTGATCAAGGAGGAGAATACTTAACTAGTGAGTTCCTCAATCATTTAAAATAAAATGATATTCTCTCTCAGTGGACACCTCTCTATACTCCATAATTAAAAAATATTATGGAAAGAAAGAATCACACATTAGTAGATATGATCCGATCCATGTTATATTTCATGGATCTTTCGATTTTTTTTTGGAGATTTATTCTCGAGACCGCGGCATATGTTTTGAACAAAGTACCATCAAAATTGAAGAAAAAATGGATAGATCAAAGTATGTATTTTTAAAATTTTATAGTAGAATAATAAAAGATTAAATACTTTAATCTTCTAAATATGTCTTAGATCAGATCTAAACTACCATTAAGGATCTATGATATAAAAAATTTATATATAAAATATAATAAAAAATAGAAAACTGCATCGATCACATTGATGCCCTGAATCTGATCTAACCTTTAGATCATATTGGTGTTCAAAACTCATCACCTTTTCATGGGTTGATGATCTCTATTATCGATAGGCATAGTGTGAAGCTCTCGCTGATGCCAAGTAGCCGCACAGGTCATCCAGCCTCTATAGATCGTCCACTCAAAGCCCTGAACGGATCTTCCTTCGTGGGAGTGCTAGCTCGCATCGAATGCTCTGAATGGTTGATCCAAGCTCCTTTCTTCAGATCTCTTGAACTTTTTCAAATTAGAAGATGAAGCTTTATGAGGAGGTGGTGGTGTAAAAGATTGGATAAGACTCACACTTGTATTTTCTTCTTACAAAAGCTAGAGTTGAAACCCTAGAACCCACAGCTCACGCCCGAAAGGAAGAACACTTCCTCTATTTCTCATGCACGAAAGCCCAACCCACTCTCAAGTTTTCACATCTCCACTCTCAAGTTTCTCACACCAAAAATCATTCTTAATCTCATATAAAATTGATTCCCTTTTAAGGTTGGCATCCCATGGAAGATAAGGATAAGAAAGAGGTAGTTTTGGTTCAAATTCAAATATTGGTTGATTCTTATCATCAATTTAAATTAAATTTGAATTAAATTTTGAATCAAACTTTATCCTCATCTTATAAACTTAAAGAGGGGTTGACCAACATTAGAATAGTATAAAAAATCTCATGCAAAAATACTTTATGCATGGAGAAAGGTGGTGGCATGAAGAGGAGAGTCCAACTCAATTTGGACTCTAGATTTTCATTCAAATTCAAATCTATTTGAATTCAAATTTAAACCAACTAATTTTTAATTCAAAAAAAATTAGACAAAAATATAGAAAAAACTTTTGAGCATGAGAAAAATTATATAACAATATTTCTCACTTGAAGAATATGAGGGCACAGAGAAAGGAGGTGCAAGGGATTCAAATTTGAATTATTTTCTCATCCAATTAGATTCTTAACCCAACCAAATTAGGTTAAACTCAATTGAACCACTAAATCTAATTTAATTAGATAGTAAATAATTTTAATTAAATCTTAATCAAATCAAAAATTAATCGAGCTCAAGTCCTGATCATATCAGGAATCGAACATCCTTAGCGATTAGGTCATCTCATAACTTAATCGGATCAAATCAAATTGAATCCAATACAATTAGATTTGATCCAAAACTCAATACTTAATCAAATTAAATTAATTAAAAATCTAATTATTGATCAATCATCCTATAATTCATCAATAATTAGTGAATTGATTTATTATAATTTTTGCATAGGGTTAATCATCAATCGAATTAATTATTTTATCCTAGAATGATTCTTAATCATTGATCAGCCATATGATCAGTCAAAAATTTTTTTTGAGTGTGATCCCATAGGTTCGAACTTAAGTCGGTAGTATAAGAATAATCTTCCTATACCAATCAAAGTGACCATCTAGCAATGATACCCGATGTCCGGATAGGTCGAAAGATTGCAAAGCATCATTCAAAACTCTATTGGCATATGGTTATCATATAATTCATCCCTTTGATCCAAATACTCAAGGTAACCTTAGGTTTAACTATCAACCCTAGTATGATCATCCACATTGTATTTTAATTTTTAAAATTTATCGCATAGATTACCTTAGCCAAGGTTTTATTGAATTGAAACACACTAATATATTAACTCCTACTTATTCAGAGGGGTCAATTCCATCTTGACTCACACACTGACTTTGTAAGTACTTGACTGTGCCCAAAAATCTTTCATCACTAAATTAAAAATTCAAGTAGTCCAGCACCAAAGCATAATGAGTTACTTATAAATTAGTGTGGTGATTTTAGATCGGAGGGACACTTATACCCATATCCTTCGTGAGCTACTCTTGACAGCAGAGTGCTGAGTAATTGGTCACGTTCAGTGAGATGTACTCCTATATTGCACTTGCATGCCATGCTAGTGTTTTCACATTCTTTGGTTAAGAGGATAACCAACGTACATGGCACACAATGACCTATACTTGATATAGCTATCGTTCTAATAATAGTATATCATTTGGTCGTGAACTTAAGGTTTAAAGACTAAATGATATATCCTCCTATATCGAATCAAATAGTCCTAAGAACTTTATCACATAATAGGAGTTCAAAATTAAATGTACATGATGATGACAAAACCAAATAATATTTATTAATTTAATAATTCATATACAATTATATTAATAAGCTCAACTATCAACAGACTGACAATTGACTTTAGGATATAATTCTCAATAACTTTCACTTGGACTAAAGCTATTTGGTACAGTATCGTATACCCATCTTTGATTTGTAGTCTTTGAACTCCTTGACACTGAGGGCTTTAGTAAATGGATTGGTCAGGTTCTCCTTTTCATCGATCTTTTGAAGCTCAATGTTATTTCGATCTACGATCTCCCAGACCAGATGGCAGTAGCACAGAATGTGCTTGGTCTGCTGATGTGACTTTGGTTCCTTTGCTTAAGCAACGACGCTAGTGCTATCGCAGTACAATAAGACTGGGCCATCAAGAAAGGGTGCCACTCTAAGCTCATTAATGAACTTCCACAACCACAGTTTTCTTTGCAGCATCGGATGCTGCGATATATTCTACCTCACAAGTAAAATCGGCCATAGTGTGCTGCTTGAAATTTTTTCAGCAGATTGCTCCACCATTCAGGATATAAATATATCCCAACATGCTCTTGTTGTCATCATGATCCAACTGAAGACTGGAGTCTGTAAACTCCATAAGTTTTAAGTCAGATTCTCCATAGATAAGCCACTGATCCTTAGTATTTCTCAAATACTTAAGGATGATTTTTACGACCTTCTAGTGATTCTCATCTAAATCGGATTGGTATCTGTTCACTACTCCTAGTGAATATGCCACATCCGATCCATACAAGTCATGGCATACATAATAGATCCCATTGTCGAAGCATATAAAATTCTACGCATACACTCTCTCTCTTGAGAAGTAAAAGAATAATGCCCTACAAACCAATCGTATATGTGATGTGATAGGATGTTTATTGTAATTTATTTTTTAGACTCATGTAATTGATATTTATATTATTAAAAATAGATATTTTTTATTCATTATATACTGCATCTTAGTATTTTTTAGATTATAATGAACCTCATAGGTCGGGCAATAGTTTTAGGGTCGTGATGAGATCATGCCAGTGAGACCAAAATGCTTAGTAGCATTAACCTAAAATATTTTTAGTCATTGGTACATTGAGTTGGGGATCAATGATACCGGTAAGACTAGTATGTCCTATGTATGCTCAGAAATGAGGGTGGTTGATCTCACAACCACTTATGTGGTGATACTAATACAAGGATATGGGTGCTCATTAGAGAATGAGTTTACTGAATTGACCTATGAGAGAATATCAGATAAAATCTTATTTACATATCAACTGATGTTTCTCTAGTGAGAGTTGTGTAAGCGATCCTTTGACCTGAGATCACCATGGTACCTTGTGTACTTGGATCCATATTTTGGTTCACTACCTAACTTGGTTCTTTGATCCTTATGTGGGGTATTCTGGATATGGTGAAGTATGCATGAAGGTTGTGAGTGATCAATAAGGGATCAATCACTCTTAATAAGAGGAGCGAACATCCTATGCGATCTCATAGGACGATGATTCTGGAAGTCTTTGGCCAAAGTAAGATAATAATTAGAAAAAGATTTCTAATGTATCATCAACTGAATCATCTCTTTCAAATTGAGATACATATAGATAAGTGATTGGATTTGACATATTTTCATACCCGCAGTTCATCTGGGATGTTGTTTGACTGAAGGATTAAATTACACGAAAACTTGCCACTGAAGGATATTTTGATAATTTTTTATCAAAATTTTAAATCTTTTGGATAGTCATGACACATTGCTAGATATCAATCTTGACCTGTGAGCTCATCAAAATTGAAAGAATTTGATTCTGAAAATAATTTGGAAGAGTCTAAGTTGATTGGGACTCTTCGGGTGACCTAATCTCATTGAATTAGGGTTACGTCAAAAGTCTGGATCCACTGCTGACTAGATTTGAAACCCAATAGGTCACACACTTTAGGATTTGGCTTTGGTCTAGTCTAATTAGAGTTTAATATAAATTTTATGGGTTAATTTGATATGCTAGCACATTGTATTAACCCAAGTTTTCAAATTGGTTTAGTTCAAAGTGTTTGAGCTAACCTAGACCAGTTGCCTTTGACCTAATGGGATTGGGTCAATTTAAATTGGAACCTTATCAAACTTGAACCAATTTTCAGTGGAGAATGATTCCTCTGTGCCCATCAAAACCCATGGCAAAAAATAAATGTTTCCCCCTTATTTTTGGCTTGTGAAATGAAGATTCCTTCTTAATGAAGGCTCTTAATTTTTATGCATTGCCATATTTTTCCAACTAGATCTCCTATGTTTTGCTGCCAAAATTTATTAGATTTTTTATGACATGTAGAAGAAGGAGAGTCCTTCTATTTTAAGAATTTGGAATGCTAAAAATTCACTCGATGAATTTATTCACTGCATGGGAAGTTGAAGCGCCAAAGGTTGGTGCCCCTTCATCTCATGTGATGTCCCTTGGTCCCCTATTTATAGGAGATGTTCTAAATGGATGATTGCTATGATTTTTGGTTGAAACTATAGAGGAGGGATTTGGTAAACATAAAAAAAATTTTGGAAAAATTTTGAGGAAAAAGAAAGAAAAATTTGAGTGGCAAAATTTGCAAGAAGGGTGATGAGATTTTTAGCAAGTGTTGCTAGTATGCCCTAGGGTTTGATTTTTCTATATGTTAGAACTAAAAATCAAATCTTAAGTTGTATGACATCTGAAGAGTGCCTTCTTGGTGTCATTTTGATGGTAAGATCGAAAGTAACTGGGCTTTGGTGCAATCGTGATGCAAGTTCGAAGCTGGCAGTGTTCTTGAGAAGACAAGGCTATGGCAACGCACCAGTTAGGAAAGACCTTGGCCAACTTTCATGTGGATCACCATTGGAGACTTCTATCTTGGGGTCTCATGGAGAACACCAATATGTCATTTTTTTATTTTGGTGAAAGTATAAAATTTTATCCCTTTTTGCATGTTTGTTTTTGTTTTGTCGATATCGGCAAGGTGATTCTAGGGTTTGGATTCTGGCTCGATATTTTTATTTGATAGAGCTATTGATTTATATGATTTTAAAATTTTAAAAATTAATTTTTATTGCATGATCGAAACTCAACAATGGTATCAAAGCCATCCTTATCTGATTCGATCAAATAAGTGCAATATAGTAGCATAGAATCATTCTTGTTCATATCTTGCCAAAAATGTAGCATTATTTTTAGCTTCGATTCTTCAAACTTAAAAATTATTTTTGACTTTTAGTGAATCATGATTTTAAATTTTAATTATTAAAATTATAAATTTATAATAATTTAAATTTTTATTATCATAGTAGCATGATGCTTAAATCGATGTATAAAAAATAAGGGTGTTATGCATGCCTAATTAGATTAGGGTTTGTTTTATTATATGAATTTGTTAGTCATATGTTATGATTTTGATTGCACCCTTATATGATTTTTGGCATGATAATGTGATTGCTATTATGAATAGTTGAAGCATGCAAATTTGCATAATTTGTAGTGTACATTTTATGCACTTATAGTTAAGATGTGTCAAGATCAGTTTAAAGTCCCTCATTTAATTATATTAAGTTGTAATCTCGAAAATTACTTTTTAATCAAAAGTTGAATTCTTAAGATCAATTGGTGTCAAAAAAAGTATGAATAGTGATTTTCTAATTAGATCCATATGCTGGTCTGGCCAACTCTATTGGTGTCTAGAAAAGCTACAGGGAGCCTCCCACCTACTTACCTGGCCAATTTGGTTTTGTTGAATTTTGGACTTAGATTGATTAAATGATGTAGACATTATAAGGACCTTCCTTCAAACTTGATCGATAGAGTATGTCAAGATCTTAGTGAGCTTGTTGTACTATCCACAAGGCCTATTATAGAAATTGACATGATGTTGATCAAGTGCATATTGATGCTTATGGCATATTTGAATAGTGTTGCTTTATTATGCTATCCACAAGGATAGCATTGTTTAAGTATGACCATATGGGATTGAAGGGTCAACTTAACTAGAATATTATAGTTTGTTGTGCTATCCACAAGATTATATGTGATCTAGAGAAAATAAGAAGCCCGAGCAAGAGCAAATAGAATCTTCTCAGATCTCTCTCCATCTTCTAAGGATCTTGATTCAGTAGTAGTTCAAACAAACTCCATCTGAGGTTGAAAACAAAGGATTGAAAGGCAGTTGCTCGGAATGAAAGATGTTGAGAATTATAGAGGTATAATTGGTAAAGAGTTACCTACTCTTGAACTTATAAATGCTGGTTGTGCTATCCATAAGGTGTTTGTGAGAAATAAGGATCTCAACCCCACTAAAAAATATTAAATATTTTTTAATTTTCATATTTGAGGGCTATGAAGTTTGATAAAATAGTGGAAGACACAATTAGATAAAAGTCCTAGCCAAGTTATGCATGTCATCATAAGTTGTCTGCTTATGTTATATTCTTGTTGTTGTAGATGAACTACACACATGGCATCCTCATTTTCACTTAGAGGTATCCTAGATGCAAACAAGTTGATTGGACATAACTATGTTGACTGATTAAGAAACTTGAGAATTATTCTCATTCAGGAGAAAGTCTCCTACATTCTAGATACCCTGCTCCAGATTCTCTTGGGGAAGATGCTTTCGAAAAGGATAGGGCTGCATATAAAATATGGAAACATGACAGTGTGACTGTCAAATGCATCATGCTTGCCTCCATGAGCAACGAGCTCCAAAGGCAGCATGAGGACATGGACGTTCCCTCAATTCTTCTTAATCTTAAGGAGTTATATGGGGAACAAAGTTGAACTCCTCAATATAAAATATCGAAGCAGTTATTCTATACCCGTATGACTGAAGCCACCTCCATGCAAACACATGTCCTAAAGATGATTGATTTGATCACTCTTCTGGGATAATTAGGTTTTGTCATGGATAGTGAACTAATCTAAAATTTGATCCTGTAGTCTCTCTCTGACTTTTTTTCTTAGTTTGTTATAAATTATCATATGAACAAACTGAATATTAGCTTGTCTGAGCTGCTGAATATGTTGAAAATAACAGAGAGCCATTTTCAAGGGTGAAAAGGCTCAGATCCTTCATGTTGATAAGATCAGCAAGAAGAAGACAAAAAAGAGTTCTAAAAAAAAGTTGAATCCTAAGACTAGCATCTTCAAAAAGAAGGTGAAGAAGGTCTCCGCCAAAGGTACTTGTTATCACTGTGGCAAGGAAGGCCATTGAAAGATAAATTGCAAGGAGTACCTTGCAATCGTGAAACTAACAAATGTTGCTAAAGATTTGTATATGATACAAACTAATTTATCATTAAGTACTTCAATATCAGATTCTTGGATATTGGATACTGCTTGTGGTTCATATCTTTGCAAATCGTTGTAGGGTCTACAGGAAATGAGGAATCTGAAAAATGATGACTTTGAGCTGTTCGATGCTAGTGGAGAGTCCATTTAGGCCGAAGCTATAGGAACCAAGGTTTCAAAGTTGTCTTCGAGCAAAATTTTAGAACTGAAGATTAGTTATTATATTTTTGATATTGTTAGAAATATTATTTCTGTACCATTGTTATTAGAACAAGATTTTGAAATAATTGTAAAGAATAATAGTTGTTCTATTTACTTTTCTAATAAATATTATGAAAGTATTTTTATTGATAATGATCTTATATTTTTTTCACTTAATAATAATGTATTTCATATTGATAATATGAAGAAAAGAAAAAGATAGAATGTAAATGTCACATATCTCTGGCACTGTCAACTTGGACATATAAATGAGTTAAGGATTAATAAGTTATTCAAAGATAATTTCTTTAATCTTTATGATTATGAATCATATGAAACTTGTGAATCTTACCTCATGAAAAAAATGATTAAGACTCCATTTACTGGATATGGAGAAAGGGCGAGTGACATATTGGACCTTGTACATACTGATGTGTGTGGTCCAATATCATTTCAAGCCAGAGGAGGATACTCTTACTTCATCACATTTACTGATGATAAGTCTAGGTTTAGATATGTGTATTTGATGAAATACAAATTCGAAGCCTTTGAAAAATTTAAAGAGTATCAAAGAATAGTCCAGAAATAAATTGGTAAAAGTATTAAAACTCTTCAATTGGATTGAGGAGGAGAATACTTATCCAATGAATTCTTTGATTATTTGAAACAAAATGGAATACTCTCTCAATGGATATCTCCTTTTACTCCATAATTAAATAGAATTACAAAAAGAAGGAATTATACCTTATTAGATATGGTGCGGTCTATGATGTGTTTCATGAATCTTCTGATATCTTTTTGGGGATATGCCCTCGAGGCTGCAGCGTATATCTTAGATAAACTACTTTTGAAATATGTTTCTAGCACTTCATATAAAATATGAAAAGGAAAAAGATCCAATCTTAAGTATTTTAAGATTTGAGGTTGCCCAGCTTATGTGAAAAATGTTGATGGATATAAGCTGGATGCTAGATTAGAAAAATATAGATTTGTAGGTTATCCCAAAGAGAGTATAGAATACTACTTCTATAATCCTACTCAACAAAATGTGTTTGTTAGTAGGCATGCCATTTTTATGGAGAAAGAGTTTATCCAAGAAGGAGAAAGTGGGAGGTCTGTTGAACTTGAGAAAGTTCAAAACCTACAATCCATCCAGGATTCACTAAATAGTTCTCAACCAGATGTGCCCATTGTTGAGGCACAGCCACTACATACACCTCCTCTCTGAAGATCAAATAGAGTGCATAGTGTACCACTTAGGTATGGGTTTGTCATTGAAAATGACAATACATCCTACATCATTGAGAATGATGAACCTACGACTTATTTGGAAGCTGTCATGAGTAGTGACTCTGACAAGTGGCTAAATGCCCAGAAATCCAAAATGGACTCCATGTATGCCAACTAAGTATAGACTTTGGTTGATGCGCCTGAGGGTATGACCTCAATAGGCTGCAAATGGGTCTTCAAAAAAAAGATTGGAGTAGATGACTAGGTAGAGACCTATAAGGTCAGGCTTATGGCAAAAAGTTTTAGGCAAAAACAAGATATTGATTATGAAGAAACCTTTTCGCCGGTAGCCATGCTCAAGTCTATTCGGATAATGCTTGCTATAGCAGCATACCATGACTATGAGATCTGATAGATAGATGTCAAGATTGCCTTTCTCAATGAAAACCTTGAGGAAAAAGTCTATATGACTCAGTCAGAGAGTTTTATCTCAAGTGGGAGAGCAAATCAGGTATGCAAGCTAAATAGATCTATTTATGGATTGAAGTAAGCATCGAGGAGCTGAAACATCCGTTTTGATGAGGCAGTCAAATCATTTGACTCTTTTAAAAATGTGGATGAATCTTATGTGTACAAGAAGACTAATGGGAGTGCTATTATCTTCTTGATCTTGTATATGGATGACATACTGCTCATTGAGAATGATATCCCGATGTTGCAATCGATTAATACTTGGCTATTACAAAATTTTCTATGAAAGACTTGGGTGAAGCATCCTATATACTTGGTATAAAGATCTATAGGGATAGATCGAAAAGGATGCTAGGCTTGTCCCAATCTAGGTACATTGACCTTGTGTTGAAGAGGTTCAACATGGAGGGAAGTAAAAGAGGTTACTTGCCCATAGGTCATGGCATACAACTCTCTAAGAAGATGTCTCCTAAGACACCTAAAGAAGGAAGTAGAATAGGTTCTATTCCTTATGTTTCAGCAGTAGGATCAATAATGTATGCTATGTGTTGGTGCAAAAATCCGCCTGCGCCGGAGAAGCTGGAGTTGAGGAAGCCGCGGTCGCCGCCGGGACCTGCAAGGGAAGTCTAAACCGGAGGTGGGGTTGCTCCGCAAGACCCTCCGACGCTCAAGTCAGTTCTCTGCCTCAACAAGAATGGAGTGCTCGAACGGAGAATTTAGCAGAGTTTTGAGATAAGAAAAATGAGCTTAAAAAATAACGTATCTGAGTCCCCCCTTTTATAGGCGGGGGAGGCAACGGACTGATGGCGACGTGTGTAACTGCCTGGTAGTGGGCCGCCCATGGTCAGGGGAATTGATTGCGAAAGATAATGGAGTAGACACGTGGGTATCACCTCGACTTGCCACGTGGAATCCGTTATGAGGGGTGGAGCAGCGTCCGTCGTCAGGAGAATCGCATGGTATCCGTCGCAGGAGGTGGAGCAGGTTCGTGGCCGTTACTGTGGCCTGCCAGGGGGATAATGGAGCTGTGCGGAGTCCGCCACAGGAAGTGGAGCAGGGCGGCTATGGCTGCTGCGGCTTGTCAGGGAATGATGATACTGCGTGGAGTCTGCCACAGGAGGTGGAGCAGGGTCGCGGCCGTTTTGAGGGCCTGTCAGGGGGCGTGGATCTGTCGATTGAAGCTCGGCAATGGTCGGAGCCGTCGTGAGCGGAGCCCGGCTCCCGTAGGAGTCCGGGCGGAGCTGTTCTGATGTCAGCGGCGGAGTCCGACTCCCGTAGGAGTCCGGGCGGAGCTGTGATGATGGCGGCAGAGCCCGGCTCCCGCAGGAGTCCGGGCGGAGCTACGCTGATGTCATCGGTGGAGCCGGGCTCCCGTAGGAGTCCGGGCGGGGCTGCGCTGCAAACAAAGTCAAGGGTGAAGTCCGGCTCTGATAGGAGTCCGGATTGAGCTTACCAGCGATTGATATTGAGAGCGGAGCCCGGCTCCCGTAGGAGTCCGGGCGGAGCTGCGCTTGCTGATGGCGGCGGAGCCCGGCTCCCGTAGGAGTCCGGGCGGAGCTGCACTTACTGATGGCGGCGGAGTCCGGCTCCCGTAGGAGTCCGGGCGGAGCTGCACTTGCTGATGGCGGTGGAGCCCGGCTCCCGTAGGAGTCCGGGCGGAGCTGTACTGAAAACAAAGTCAAGGGTGAAGTCCGGCTCTCGTAGGAGTCCGGACTGAGCTTACCAGCAATTGATATTGAGAGTGGAGCCCGGCTCCCGTAGGAGTCTGGGTGGAGCTGTTTTGATGTTGGCGGCGGAGTCCGGCTCCGGGCAGAGCAGCGCTTGCTGACGGCGGTGGAGCCCGGCTCCCGTAGGAGTCCGGGCGGAGCTGCACTTGCTGATGGCGGTGGAGCCCGGCTCCCGTAGGAGTCGGGGCGGAGCTGCACTTGCTGATGGCGGTGGAGCCCGGCTCCCGTAGGAGTCCGGGCGGAGCTGTGCTGAAAACAAAGTCAAGGGTGAAGTCCGGCTCTCGTAGGAGTCTGGACTGAGCTTACCAGCAATTGATATTGAGAGTGGAGCCCGGCTCCCGTAGGAGTCCGGGTGGAGCTGTTTTGATGTTGGCGGCGGAGTCCGGCTCCGGGCGGAGCAGCGCTTGCTGACGGCGGTGGAGCCCGGCTCCCGTAGGAGTCCGGGCGGAGCTGCACTTGCTGATGGCGGTGGAGCCCGGCTCCCGTAGGAGTCGGGGCGGAGCTGCACTTGCTGATGGCGGTGGAGCCCGGCTCCCGTAGGAGTCCGGGCGGAGCAGCACTTGCTGATGGCGGTTCCGCCGTGGGTTCCGGCTGTGGGTATTTTATACCCAACACCAGTCCCCCTACATCCGAGTTTTGAATTTCAAACGAAGGAAGTACACAGAAGTACAGCCGGAACCGTCCCTTCGAATCCCGCGCCCTGCCGCTCCCAGATATTTTGACATTAAATGAGCGCGTGCCGGAGTCTTTTCGAATTGGGGCGGTATGAGGGGATGCTTCGAAGACCCCGCAGGTACGCTGGCCTAGGTACGGTGCAATTATGGCCCTGCCAACCGCCAGCCGCCTTCAGCCGTCTGCCACGGGGAGTGGGACATGTGTCGGATGCGGACCGGCCTGGGGGGATTCGAGATCATTATGGCGCCGGATCCCAGGGTCTATTTAAACCCGTCCTCCCCCCTTCCGACACCCCACTCCGCTTCTGATTTCTTGCTGGCGTCTGTCATCTCCCCGAGAGTCTGCTCTAGCGAACGCCCTCTCGAGCCGTAGGCGCCTTCCGTCTCTCGCCCCCCGGGTCCTCAGAGCAAGATAGGTTAGTGCCCACCTTCTTTTCACCGCCTAGGGATTTTTCGTCTTTTCATTTTCTTCGTGTCTTCCTCCGGGTTGACCTTTGGCGTTTCGTTCCCCTCTCGATTTGCCTTTCTAGGGCCCTTTAGGTTTTTCCCCGAGAAAAAATGTCTTCTGAATCTTCTGTTTCCGTAAGTTCTGGGAGTTCTTTTGCTTCGAACCCCCAGGCCCCCATTTCTGCGGATGAACCCGCGCTCGGGGCAGGGCCTCGCCCGGTTTTCGCACCGGGCGCCATTTCGTGTTCGTCGACTTCGGATGAACTTCTCCTGATAAGGGCTCGATACGGGGTCCCTGCGGAGTACGACCTGGAGCTTCCTGGCCCCTCTGATAGGGCCAGCGCTCCCCCTCCCGGCCGCTTTTGCTTGTACCAGGAGGCCTTTCGTGCCGGGCTTCGGCTTCCGCTCCCAAACTTCGTCGCCGCCTTCTTTCGCTTTTTAGATATTTCACTTGCTTCTGTTGCCCCGAATTCCTTTAGGTTTTTGATAGGGTTTCTCTCTCTCTTCCATATAGCCGAGGTCCAGCCATCCCTCTCCTTATTCAGACATTTCTACACCTTCAAACGCCATCCTTCAGCGAAGGACTGGTGGTACTTCTCCCCCCAGTTCGGCAAGAAGGGGTTGCTGAAGGGCGCCCCTTCTTCGATTCACAACTGGAAGGGGAAATTCCTTTTTGTCTACTGCCCGACCTTAGAACTAGGTCTGCCCCGTTGGGGGGCTCTGAGGGATTCCGTCCGCCGGGCTCCCAGCCTGGGAGAGGACGACCTCCAGGCCGCCCAGAAGCTTCTGAGTTACCCCGCTCCTTCCCTTCCTAACCTTCTGAGGGAGCAGCTTCTTTTCAACATCGGCCTGAGCCCCCAGGATCCAGCAAGTATTTATCTTTTCTCGCCTTCTTTTCGTTTATTTTTTCTCCCCTCTTCCTTTTCTCTCTCTTCTTTCTCTTCTCTCTCTTCTCTCTCTTTTTTCTTCTCTCTCTCTTCTTTTTTTTTTTTTTTTTTTTTTTTTTTTCCGGACTGATCGATGTTGCTTCTTTTTCTTCTTCTTCTCTCCCCCCTCCTTTTTCTTTAGCAATGGACGCCGAAGCCACGCGGATGCTCGCCAAGTCCATGAGAGCCTAGAAGAGGAACGGCGCGACGACCTCCGGCTCAGCGAAGAGGGCCAAGGTGGGAGAGACGAGCTTGGTCGCGCCCGTCCAGGCGACCCCGGTGATCGACATTCCTTCGGATGCCGAGCCAGCGGCCCCCCGGGCTCTCCCAGGGAGCCCGCCGACCGAGGTCCCCATTCCGGAGGTCCGCCCCGCGGAGGCGCCCGCCGTGGGGAGGAGAAGGAAATCGGTGGCCCGCAGGGCGAGCGGCCACCGAACTGCCGCAGACGAGTCCGTCTGCTCCGAGGGGGGATCGGAGAACCCCTTCAACGACAAGGCTCTGATCAGGCGGCTGCTCGACGGCTACATTCTGCCCGATGTCGTGGAGAGGATCGACCGTGCCGATCCCGAGCAGCGGGCCTAGGATACTCTGGGATCCTTTCTCGAGGTAAGCAGATGTTTATTTGCATGGTTGTTCAGTCTTTATTGTAATTCTCTATCCGTCCTTGCAGATCGGGCACCAGCTCTTCGCCTACGTCGAGGCGTCGGGCCGCGCGAGAAGAGACCTTCTCCGAGTGGAGGAGCGCTGCCGGGACGAGGCTGCCCATCTTCAAGCGAAGACGGCCGAGGTGGCCGCCCTCCGGGAGGCCCTGGAGAGAGAGAGACAGGACGGGAAGAGGAAAGACAAGCCCGAAAGAGGAGAGACAAGCCCGGGAGGCGGAGAGACGGAGCCTGGAGGAGTCGGTGAGGAAGGCGAAGGCCGAAGTCGCCCATCTGGCCGAGCAAACTCCGGTTCTGGTCTCAGAGGCCAGGACCCTTGCGGTGGAGGTGTTCAAGGCCTCCGTGGAGATGAGGGAGCTGAACGTCCAGTTCGGCCTGGAGGCATTTACCAAAGGGTTTGAGCTTTGCCGGGAGAAGGTGGCCAGCAGATATCCCGATCTTGGCCTTGAATTCTTGGAGGAGTCCGACGATGAGGCCGGCCCTTCGCCCGCCGCCACAGCAGTTGCACCCCCCGCGCCGAACTCTTACCCCCCGCTCCCGAGGTCTGAGACCTCCGACCTTGTATCTTTCTTTTGTTGTCATGCTTCCTTTTCATTTGTCTTCAAGATCAATTAATAAAGCCGAATTTCTTTTTGTGGATGATTTTCTCCTCCCTCTGCTCCTTCTTTCCGGCCTTTCTTCCTGCAACGAATCGGTCTTTGACGCTTGCCTCTTCCAATGGCAGTGTCTCGCTGAAGCACTCCCCTTGCCCCTGGGGGTCCCGCTAAAGTCCACTATCCGACGGTTGAAAAAGGAGGTCCTCCACTTGATGAGGAAGCTGAAGAAGTCGGAAGGCGAGCTCCGTCAGGCAAAAAAATGCTACTCCGAGGCCGCTGCCGAGGCCGCCCACTTCAGGAGTATCCAAGTGAAGGCGATCATGGACTACAGTCGGAGGAAGGCGAGCTTCACAAAAGAGCTTGAGGAATGTAAGAAGAGCGCCAGTGACCGAACTTGGGCTCAAGAAGCCAGGATCAGCGCCCTTAAGATGGAGCTTTCAGCTGCGCAGAGGAGGATTGGCCAGCTGGAAGGAAACTCATCCCGGACCCTAGTGCGGGCTGACGATGCCCAAAAATGGTCGCAGAGGGTCTCCGACCTCCAGAAGCAGCTTCAAGACGCCGAAATGAGCCACGACGTGCAGCGGGCTAGCTGGCGCCGACAGGTAGAGGAGCACAAGGGGAGATTCCGTCGAGCGGCGGACGAGGTAGTCCGTCTTCAGAAGCAGCTGGTTACCAGGGCGCAGCTTACGAACGCCCAAGACATCGAAGAGCTTCGAGCCTTGAGAGGCACCGTCGAGGGGATCTCTGTCTCACTTGGGGAGAAGACGGCCGAGCTTCAACAAGTAAAAATTCAACTGGGACTTGAGCGGAGGGCCGTCGCGGACGCAGAGGCGGAGTCTGAAGTTTTGCGGAAGTGGCATCGGGAAGCGGAGGCTGAGAGTCGGCGACTTCGTCAGGCGCTCCAGGATATGCTGCAAAAGAAGGAAGAACTAGAGGAAATGGTGGAGACCCTGAGGCAGTCCTGGTCGGGGGATGGAGGTGATCGCCCTATGTTAGAGGGAGCAGGACCTCCTTAGAGTTCTTTAGTAGTCACCCCCTTTTTGTAGCTGCCCCCCCCCCCTTTCCTTTTCTTGTCGTTTTGTCCCTCTTTTTCTGGCCGTCCTGGCCCTGTAGCACATATATCGGAAATGAGAAAAAGGCATTTTGTGTTACCTTGTCCGGCGTAGCACTAATATTGTCGTTCGTTGACCCTTTCTCGTTGTTTGGCCTGTTTGGCTTAGAGGTCGCCGTGGGAAAGGGCTCTTCCCTTCCATCCGATCTCGTCATGTGGCCGAGCCTCGCCACCGTTTTTAACCCTTGCGGGCGAAGTGGCGGATGGAGCCCGGCTTTCTTAGGAGCCCGGGCGAAGTCTTTCTTGGGGGCGGAACCCGGCTCCCGTAGGAGTCCGGGTGAAGCTTTATCTGGCGGCGGAACCCGGTTCCCGTAGGAGTCCGGGTGAAGCTTTACCGGGCGGCGGAACCTGGCTCACGTAGGAGTCCGGGTGTTGCTTTACCTGGCGGCGGAACCCGGCTCCCGTAGGAGTCCGGGTGAAGCTTTACCTTGGCGGCGGAATCCGGCTCCCGTAGGAGTCCGGGTGTTGCTTTACCTGGCGGCGGAACCCGGTTCCCGTAGGAGTCCGGGTGAAGCTTTACCTTGGCGGCGGAACCCGGCTCCCGTAGGAGTCCGGGTGAAGCTTTACCTTGGCGGCGGAACCCGGCTCCCGTAGGAGTCCGGGTGAAGCTTTACCTTGGCGGCGGAACCCGGCTCCCGTAGGAGTCCAGGTGTTGCATTTTGCTTGAGCCGGTGGCAAGGTTCTCGTCATCAGCCTGGCTTGTGGGGGCGCGTTAGGGCGCTGTAAGGCCTCTCCCCCCTCCGGTCTAAAAGAACCGAGCCTTCAACCTTGCTCATGTCAGGACGAGGTTCTCCTCCTGTTCCTGACATGGCTATGGGGGCACATTAGGGCGTTGCAAAGCCTCTCCCCCCATCCGATCTAAAAGAACCGGGCCTTCGACTTTGCTCAAGTTAGGGCGAGGTTTTTCTCCTGTCCCTAACAGGGCTGTGGGGGCACATTAGGGCGTTGTAAGGCCTCTCCCCCCATCCGGTCTAAAAGAACCGGGCCTTTGACTTTGCTCAAGTTAGGGCGAGGTTTTCCTCCTGTCCCTAACAGGGCTGTGGGGGCACATTAGGGCGTTGTAAGGCCTCTCCCCCCATCCGGTCTAAAAGAACCGGGCCTTTGACTTTGCTCAAGTTAGGGCGAGGTTTTCCTCCTATCCCTAACAGGGCTGTGGGGGCACATTAGGGCGTTGTAAGGCCTCTCCCCCCATCCGGTCTAAAAGAACCGGGCCTTTGACTTTGCTCATGTCAGGACGAGGTTCTCCTCCTGTTCCTGACATGGCCGTTGTTTTTTGGAGAGGCCATATCCAGTCATAGTACATCCGCGTTAAGCAGGAGGAGTGCGTTAGCTAAAAAGAAAAGTAGATTCAAAACGAAACAGTAAGCAATACATTTACAGTTCTCCCGCTCCTCCTTGAGGCCCTCCGACGATGGAGTCGATGGTCCCAATAGGAGGCCGGTCCCCGGGCTGCTCCTCCCTCTTCTGTGGTTCGGGCGGCGGGAGGGCTCTTGGCCGGTCTCCTCTACCCTCAGGCCTGCGGCGGATGAATCTGTCGAGCCGACCTCGCCGGATGAGCTCCTCGATCTCGTCCTGGAGCTGGATGCACTCTTCGGTGTCGTGGCCGTGGTCGCGGTGGTAGAGGCAGAACTTGTTGGGGTTGCGCTTCCCGGGGTGCGTGCGCATCCTCTCCGGCCTAGGGATCAGCTCCCTGACCTCCATCAGTACCTGGCCTTCGAGGCGTTGAGGGGGGCGTAGCTGCGGAACTTCCCTGGCGGGGAACCCCGCCGAAACCTGTTGTCCGGGCTTCTCTGCCTGCGTGCCCGGGGTGGAGTATGGGCGCGCTTGTGCCCAGGAGGGGATCGGGAGCGAGGTCGGGCTTCCCTTGGCCTCTTCTCAACTGCGGGTTTGCCAGAATCTCCCGCCTGGCGCTCCCTCGCAGTCTCTTCATCCTTCATTTTGAAGGCCTCTTCCGCTCGGGCGTATCCTTCAGCCCGAGCCAGCAGATCAGCAAAATCCTGGGGTACTTCTTCTCCAGGGAGTACAAGAGATCATTCTTCTGAAGGCCACCTTTCAGGGCGGCCATGGCAACCGACTGGTCCAAGTTCCGGACCTCCAACGCCGCGATGTTGAAGCGGTTGATGTAGGCCCGTATGGACTCCCCTTCCCTCTGCTTGATGTTGATGAGGGACTCCGAACCTTTTCGGGGACGTCGGCTGTTGACAAAATGGGCCACGAATTGGTGGCTCATTTGGTCGAAGGAGAAGATGGTACCCGGCTTCAGTGCCGAGTACCAGTTTTTTGCTGCTCCCTTCAAAGTAGACGGGAAAGCCCGGCACAAGATGGCGTCGGGGGCACCATGAAGCAACATCATCGTTCGGAAGGCTTCCAGGTGGTCCACCGGGTCCGAGGTCCCGTCGTAGCTTTCAAACTGGGGGAGCTTGAAATTCGGCGGGATCGGTTCCTGCATAATCATTTGGGAGAAGGGAGGGTCAGTGCAGATATCCTCACCGTAAGCGGGAGGTGCATGGCGGAGTTCTTCGATCCGCCGGTTCATCTCCTGGAGCCTCCGGTCCAGGAAATCCTCTCGATTTCGAGTCTCGAGGGTCCGTTGGCAGAACGGGGGCAGGGATCTCCCAGGGGTGGAGTCGTGGTCCGACTGAGGGCTCTCCACCCTTGGATTCGCCTTCTCGGGAAGGACGGGGCGGCTAGCCAAGGTGGCCTGCCCCACCGCCGGGTTCTGGCATTCCAGAGATGCCCCTTCCGGATGCGCTGACGCCTGCGGCGGCTGCTGCTGCATCGCCTGTACGACCTCGACGAGGCCCTTGACCTGCTGCGCCAGCAAGTCAAACTGCTCTGCGCCGATCGACGTCGCCGGAGGGGGAGGAGGAGCTGGCTGAGAAACGGGAGGGGAGGCTGGAGCCTGAGATCTGGCCGCGGAGGCCGTGGACCGCCGGGTGGACGCCCTGCGCGGAGGCATCGGGTGTCGATCTCGCCGGGGAGGATTAGGAGTAGATGACAGAGAGATGGCCGGAGGTGGCTCCGTTGAGCGCTCCTTCAAGAACAAGGGTGCCGCGAAGGTTCAGGCCCCTCCTTCTAGCGCCAATCCTGTTGGTGCAAAAATCTGCCTGCACCGGAGAAGCTGGAGTTGAGGAAGCCGCGGTCGCCGTCGGGACCTGCAAGGGAAGTCTAAACCGGAGGTGGGGTTGCTCCGGCAAGACTCTCCGACGCTCAAGTCAGTTCTCTGCCTCAACAAGAATGGAGTGCTCGAACGGAGAATTTAGCAGAGTTTTGAGATAAGAAAAATGAGCTTAAAAAATAACGTATCTGAGTCTCCCCTTTTATAGGCGGGGGAGGCAACGGACTGATGGCGACGTGTGTAACTGCCTGGTAGTGGGCCGCCCATGGTCAGGGGAATTGATTGCGAAAGATAATGGAGTAGACACGTGGGTATCACCTCGACTTGCCACGTGGAATCCGTTATGAGGGGTGGAGCAGCGTCCGTCGTCAGGAGAATCGCATGGTATCCGTCGCAGGAGGTGGAGCAGGTTCGTGGCCGTTACTGTGGCCTGCCAGGGGGATAATGGAGCTGTGCAGAGTCCGCCACAGGAAGTGGAGCAGGGCGGCTATGGCTGCTGCGGCTTGTCAGGGAATGATGATACTGCGTGGAGTCTGCCACAGGAGGTGGAGCAGGGTCGCGGCCATTTTGAGGGCCTGTCAGGGGGCGTGGATCTGTCGATTGAAGCTCGGCAATGGTCGGAGCCATCGTGAGCGGAGCCCGGCTCCCGTAGGAGTCCGGGCGGAGCTGTTCTGATGTCGGCGGTGGAGTCCGGCTCCCGTAGGAGTCCGGGCGGAGCTGTGATGATGGCGGCAGAGCCCGACTCCCGCAGGAGTCCGGGCGGAGCTGCGCTGATGTCGTCGGTGGAGTCGGGCTCCCGTAGGAGTCCGGGCGGGGCTGCGCTGCAAACAAAGTCAAGGGTGAAGTCCGGCTCTGATAGGAGTCCGGATTGAGCTTACCAGCGATTGATATTGAGAGCGGAGCCCGGCTCCCGTAGGAGTCCGGGCGGAGCTGCGCTTGCTGATGGCGGCGGAGCCCGGCTCCCGTAGGAGTCCGGGCAGAGCTGCACTTGCTGATGGCGGTGGAGCCCGGCTCCCGTAGGAGTCCGGGCGGAGCTGTACTGAAAATAAAGTCAAGGGTGAAGTCCGGCTCTCGTAGGAGTCCGGACTGAGCTTACCAGCAATTGATATTGAGAGTGGAGCCTGGCTCCCGTAGGAGTCTGGGTGGAGCTGTTTTGATGTTGGCGGCGGAGTCCGGCTTCGGGTGGAGCAGCGCTTGCTGACGGCGGTGGAGCCCGGCTCCCGTAGGAGTCCGGGCGGAGCTGCACTTGCTGATGGCGATGGAGCCCGGCTCCCGTAGGAGTCAGGGCGGAGCTGCACTTGCTGATGGCGGTGGAGCCCGACTCCCGTAGGAGTCCGGGCGGAGCTGTGCTGAAAACAAAGTCAAGGGTGAAGTCCGGCTCTCGTAGGAGTCCGGACTGAGCTTACCAGCAATTGATATTGAGAGTGGAGCCCGGCTCCCGTAGGAGTCCGGGTGGAGCTGTTTTGATGTTGGCGGTGGAGTCCGGCTCCGGGTGGAGCAGCGCTTGCTGACGGCGGTGGAGCCCGGCTCCCGTAGGAGTCTGGGCGGAGCTGCACTTGCTGATGGCGGTGGAGCCCGGCTCCCGTAGGAGTCGGGGCGGAGCTGCACTTGCTGATGGCGGTGGAGCCCGGCTCCCGTAGGAGTCCGGGCGGAGCAGCGCTTGCTGATGGCGGTTCCGCCGTGGGTTCCGGCTGTGGTTATTTTATACCCAACACTATGTTATGTACCAGATTTGATGTTGCTTATGCCTTAGACATTGTAAGTAGATTTTAGGCTGATCCCGAGGAGGATCATTGGAAAGCTATGAAAAACATACTCAAGTACTTGAGAAGGACTAGAGATATTTTTCTAATATATGGTGGATCTGATTTAAAACTAGAAGGTTATACTGATTCTAGTTTTCAATCTGATCCAGATGATAGCAAATCGATATCTGGATATGTGTTCACCTTGTATGATGGTTGAAAGAGTTTCAAATAGTAAACTATTGCTAACTCGATCACTAAGGCTGAGTATATTGTTGCAAGTGAGGCTACTAAGAAGGCCATCTGGATGAAGAAATTCATCACAGAGTTGGGTGTGATTCTGAGAATTGAACAAACAGTGCCTCTTTATTATGATAATACTGAGGCAGTTGCTTAAGCCAAAGAACCAAGATCTCATATAAATCCAAGCACATCCTAAGATGGTTCCACCTCATTCGGGAGATTGTCGAAAGATGCGATGTGATCGTAGAGCGAGTTGACATCAAGAACAATATAGCGGATCCATTCACTAAGGCCTTATCAATGCAGTAGTTTGACCACCATTTTAATAGCATCGGTATCAAGTATAAGGGTGATTGGCTTTAAGTGCAAGTGGGAGATTGAAAAAATAATACCCTACAAGCCAATTGCATATGCGATGTGATAGGATGTTTATTGTAATTTATCTTTCAGACTTATGTAATTGATATTTATATTATTAATAAATAGATATTTTTGATTTATTATATGCTGCATCTTAGATTTTTTAGATTATAATAAATCTCATAGGTCTGGACAATGATTTTAAGATCATGATGAGATCACACCAATGAAACCTAAATCTTTGATAGCCTTAACCTAAAATATTTTTAATCGTTGGTACATTGAGTCGGAGATCAATGATATCGATAAGACTGGCATGTCCTATATATCCTCAAAAATGAGGGTGGTTGATTTCATAACCACTTGTGTGGTGACACTAATACAAGGATATGGGTGCTCACTAGAGAATAAATTCACTGAATTGACCTATGAGAGAATATCAGATGTAGTCTTATTTATATGTCAACTGATGTTTCTCTAGTGGGATTTGTGTAAGTGATCCTTTGACTTGAGATCACCATGGTACCTTGTGTACTTGGATCCATATTTTGATTCACTACTTAACTTAGTTTTTTGATCCTTATGTGGGGTGTTCTGGATATAGTGAAGTGTGCATAGAGATTGAGAGTGATTAATAAGGGATCAGTCACTCCTAATAAGGAGAGCGAATATCCTATGTGATCTCATAGGATGGTGATTCTGGAAGTCTTTGACCAAAGTAGGATGATAATTAGAAAAAGATTTTTAATATATCATCAACTAAATCATCACCTTCAGATTAAGATACATACAGATAAGTGATTGAGTTTGATATATTTTCATACCCACAGCTCATCTGGGATGTTGTTTGACTGAAGGATTGAATCACACGGAAACTTGCCACTGAAGGATATTTTGGTAATTTTTCATCAAAATTTTAAATTTTTTGGATCATCATGACATATTATTAGATGTGAATCTTAACTTGTGAGCTTATCAGAATTGAAATAATTTGATTCTGAAATCAATTTAGATTGGGATTCTTCGGGTGACCTAATCTCATCGGATTAGGGTTACGTTGAAAGTCTGGATCCACTGCTGGATAGATTTGAAACTCAAAAGGTCACATACTTTGAGATTTGACTTTGGTCTAATCTAATTAGAGTTTAATATAAATTATATGGGTTAATTTGATATGCTAGGATATTGTATTAACCCAAGTTCTCAAATTGGTTTAGTTCAAAGCGTTTGAGCTAACCTAGACCAGTTGCCTTTGACCTAATGGGATTGGGTCAATTTAAATTAGAACTTTATCCAACTTGAATCAGTTTCAAGTGGAGAAGGACTCCTCTACACCCATCAAAATTTATAGTAAAAAGTAAATGCCGCCCCCTTATTTTTGGCGTGTGAAATGCAGAGTCTTTCTTAATGAAGGCTCTTAATTTTTACATGTTGCCATATTTTCCCAACCAGATCTCCTATGTTTTGTCACCAAAATTTGTTGGATTTTTTATGGCATATAGAAGAAGGAGAGTCTTTTGCTACAAATATCTAGAATGTCAAAAATTTACTCGATGAATTTATTCACTTCATGGGAAGTTGAAGCGCCAAAGGTTGGCACCCCTTCATCCCATGTGACGTCCCTTGGTCCCTTATTTATAGAGGACACCCCAAATGGCTGATTGCTGTGATTTTTGATTGAAACTAGAGAGGAGGAACATCATAAACATAGAAAAAAATTCTAAAAAAATTTTGAGGAAAAAGAAAGAGAAATTTGAGTGGCAAAACTTGCAAGAAGGATGGTGAGATTTTTAGCAACTGTTGCTAGTGTGCCCTAGGGTTTGGTTTTTCCATATGTTGTAGCCAAAATAAAATTCTAGGTTATGTGATATCTAAAGAGTATTTTTTGGTGTCATTCTAGTGGTAAGATCAAAAGCAACTAGGCTTTGGCGCGATCGTGGTGCAAGTTCGAAGTGTTTTTAAGAAGACAAGACTGCGACAGCGCACCAGTTGGGAAGGACCTCGGCCAGCTTCCGTATGGATTACCATTGGAGGACTTCTACCTTGGGGTCCCTTGGAGAACACCAATGTGTCACTTTTTTATTTTGATGAAAGTATAAAATTTTATCTCTTTTTATATGTTTATTTTTTATTTTATCGATATCGACAAGGTGATTCTAGGATTTAGATTCTGGCTCGATAGTTTTATTTGATAGAGCTATTGAATTGTATGATTTTAAAATTTTAAAAATTACTTTTTGCTATGTGGCCAAAACTCAATAAAGAGTTGTCAGACAATCACTCTTCAAGAGCAAAATTTTTTGGTTTATCAGAAGATAGTCTTTCTTGAAATTCTCTATACTGAATATTTTCAGTACAGTATCAATGTACATCGACTGGGATAATTCAAGCAACCTTTTAGATCTATCTTTATAGATCATCATCCCAAGGATGAAAGATGCTTCTCCTAATTCCTTCATGAAGAACTGTGACGACAACCAAATTTTTATTCTCTGTGATACAGGAATGTCATTCCCGATTAAGAGTGTCATCGATATGCAAAATAAAAAATACTATCACAGACTTATTAACCCACTTGTATATGTAGGATCCCTATCTATTCTTAATGAAGCTATATGTTCTAATCATTTTATCAAAATGCATATTCCAACTCTGAGATGCCTTCTTAAGTCCATAGATGGACCTCTGAAGCTTGCACACCTCAGACTCATCTATGGATATGAAACCTTTAGGTTGTATCTATTGGAAAATGTGTCCTAAAGCCAATCGTGTGATGATTGTGCTAATTATAATTGTATATGAATTGATAAATAATAAAAGTTATTTGATAATTTTTATCAGAAAGATACATCTTCTAACAAACTCCTATATTATGATGAAGTCTTTAGGACTACTTTGATTGATAAAGAAAGATTTATCGCGTAGTCTTTAAATTGGTTTGCGATCAAACGATACGCTATTACTAGGACGATAGCGATATCACGTGTAGGTTGTTGTGTGCCATATACGTTGGTTGTCCTCGTAACTAAATGGTATGGAGATACTGGTATGGCATGCAGGTGAGTTGTAGGAGTACATCATCACTGAATGTGACCAACTGCGGAGCATTCTACTGTCGAGGGTAGCTCGCGAAGGGTATGGGTATAAGTATCCCTTCAACCTGAGATCACCAAAGTGACTTACAAGCAACTCATTATACTTTGATGCCAGACTAACTAAGTTTTTAATTCAGTGATGAAAGATTTTTGGGTACAGTCAAGTACTTGTCAAGTCGGTGTATGAGTCAAGATGGGATTGACCCCTCCAAATTAGTAAGAGATATGCATCAGTGTATTCAATTTAGCAGAATCTGGGCCCGAGTAACCCATGTGATGGATTTGAAAAAGATTGAAATATAATGTGGATGACTTATCCAAGATTAACAGTCAAATCTTAGGTCATCCTTGAGCATTAGGGTCAAAGGGATGAATTATACAGTAACCATACACCAATGGGTTCTTGAATGTTGTTTCGCCTTCATTCGACCTATCTGGATGTCGGGTCATCATTGCTAGATGGTTACATCAATTGATTCAGAAAGGTATTCTTATACTACCGACTTAGGTTCGAACCTATAGGATCACACTCAAAAGAAGTTTCTGACTGATCATGTGGCTAATCAACAATTGAGAATCGTTCAAGGGCTTAATTGTTAATTCGATTGATGGTTAACCTTATGCAAAAGTTACAATAAATTAATTTATCAAGTATTAATGAATTAATAAAAAATTAATTAGCAATTAGATTATTGATTAACTCAATTTGATTAAGCAAAGAGGATTAAATAAAATCTAATTAAATTAGATTCAATTAGGTTTGACCCAATTAAGTTATGAGATGATCTAATCGCTACGGAAGAATTATCCCCGATTTGATCAGGATTTTGGTTCCATCAATTTTTAATTTAATTAAAATTTGATTAAAAATTTATGAACTTAATTAGATTGAGTTTTATATATTTTATTTGGACTAAACCAGATGTGATTTGGTTTGGATTTAGATAAGGAAATTAAGAGTCCTTATTGGAATAGGACTCATCTCCCTACTCCAACTCAGATTGCACGCCATATATCTCCACACACAAAATCATTTCGTGTGAGATTTTTTCATACCAAAGAGTTTTTTTTGTTATCTATCTCACATCTAAATCTAATTTGGTTTTGATGAAAGAAAGATTTTAAAATTAGATTTTAAAATATTCCTTATCAGTAGAATCTATTCTCATCTAGATCAACCTCTCCATGTCAATAAATTTTTTTCTCCTTATATGTGCAACATTTTGAAGAGATTTTTCATGAAAAATTAGATGGAGAATTTATTTACTATAAAAAAATATGAAAAGGGGTGTCCCATATTTTTTGACATATTTTGGGATATAGAATTATGAAGGAAGGCAGAATCCTATAAGAGTCCAGGATCATTAGGACTCTTCACCACACCTCTTTACATGCCTATAAAAGGGGTTTTTATGGTTTTTTTTATATGTACAAGATACTAGAAGAGAGTTATTCTCATGGTAGAAGTTTGGGTATGGTTTATGATGTAAAAAATAGAAAAGAGGATCCTCTCTCTTGGGGTGTGCACAAAAATCTGAATTTTAGATTTTTGATTCTAAGGGTTTGGGAAGAGAAAATAAATTAGAAAAAAATTATTTTCTTCTTCATCTTTCTTTTAGCTCTTCATCTTCTCTAGAAGTCTATCTTTAATTCTAGAAAGATTCTAGAGATTTGAAGAAAAGATCAAGATCAGCCAAGAAGAAGATCTTCATGCGAGCTAGCACTCCCGAGAAGATCGATCAGATCGGAGCTTCGAGTGGATTTTTTGTAGAGACCGGATGCATATGCAGCTATGAGCAACCAGCAAAGATTATCTCCATCATATCTCTCAGTAGTGAAGATCATCGATCCATGATCAGGTAAGGAGTTTTAAACTCATATTAGAAGTAGATGTGATCTACTGCTCATATGCATGCATGCTGATTTTATCTTCAGATTATTTTAGATTTTATATGCAACATAATATGTCATAGATCTTAGAGTAGATTAATTTTATGATTAGATCATATGCATGATAGATTAATTTGATTAATCTAGTTATCTTTTGCTATAATTTTTTTAAAAAAATTTCAAAATACATGCATGAAATCACCTACGCATCCCAACAAGGTATCAGAGCATAGGTTCGTTATGACATGATTTATATGCATATTAAATCTGAAATTTAATTTTATTTAGATCTAATATATAATATTTTGATCTAAATTTAATTAATGATTGATCACACAAACTGACATAAGGTTGTCTTGCTGTAGGGTTTACCCCTTACAGTGAAAAGGTTGTCCTAGTTTGTGTCGATGCTTGATAAAATTTGATTTTATATCATGCATGTGATATTTTTAATCTGATTTAGATGTGATCTAAAGTTATAATTAGATCTGATGTAATTAGATTAGATCTAAATTCAAGCATATATGATATGTGATTAGATTAGAAGATTCGATTAGCAAGTACTTGGATTGGATTGATCACCAGGCCGTCGGTCATAAGAGCAAGAATGGTTTAAAGACCCTCTCTTCCCATTCGATGAGCTGCTCTTATGATGTGTAGGGGTACCATGTGATTAGATCCCAGGAAGAAGAATGTGAAAGGAAGAACTTACTTTTCTGCAAAATCTTAGATCTTGAAATCCTAGATTTGTGGTATGTGATACAAAATTGTATGAAAAATAAGGCATCTAATCTATATGATTAAAATTATTTTAATCATGAAAAAATAAAATCTCAAATTATAAAAGTTTTAGATATGATTTAAAAGTATTATGATTAATTTTATTTTAAAATTATGTAAGATTTTTCAGATCTAAAACTCCTTGAATCATGCTTACAAAATTATTGAGCCGACCTAATTTTGAACTGAGTTGACCCTGTCTCTTTGTGTAGTCGCTCAATGTTGATTGAGTCAATCCAGTTTCAGAACAGAAAATCTTTACATAATATTTATTATAAATTATTTACAAAATAAAAGGTTGAAATTGTTTCAAACCACAACCTAAAACTATGTTGATGCTGAACTTAATTGAGAATTAAGGATAGAATCGATTAGATCTAGAATTGTGAATTAAAGATCTAATATTATTCACATAAAATATGGAGGCATGGGTTAGCTCAAATCAGATCCTCTTAATTGGGTTAGACCTAAAGTTAGAATCAAAGAGTTAATGGATTAACTAGAGAAATTGATTAAATCTAACAAAATATTGAATTAGATTAAATTAGGGTTTCTCTAGAATCAATACAATAGTTGTAGATGGTCAAATCCATGTCTCTGATTAGACCAAATAGACCTTGATTGTGGCTTAGTTGTTGAACTCGAATCATTAGGTTGGTCCAATCAAAACTAATTAACCAATTGATGTCTAAGGTAAGTTTAGCATTTCGATCGGTAGTTTTTAATTGAGAGTGGCTTACCTGATTATTTCGATGGTGTCTAAGGCAAGCTTAGTAGACCCTTCCATTGATCTCACTTACCTGATCAATTTAGTGAATTATGTATTGATTAGATCGCTAAGTGATTCGAGTTGACCCATGTCATTAAGGTTGATCAGTGCGATTGATCTAGTTGCCATTTCAACCAGCATGACTCTGATCAATTCAATGACTTGGTGAAGTCAGTGGGAGGATTATGGTTTACTGATTGATCTCTTCTCATCTCTTCTCTAGACTGATTCTTAAATCCTCTAAATTATTAGGTCCATAAAATGAGCTAGTTATGGGGATAACTAGATCATAGCCTCCTATTAAGATGAATGATAATGGATTCAGTATTTCTGATTGACATTACAGGCGCCATCTTTCTGGTGTTCTCTCTGAATGATGGAATTATCATTCATCATATGATGACTCTATTGTACTATCTGATGATGGTTGGGTTGATCGAGCTATCCTCAAACCTGATCATTCATTAGTTAGAAATATCGAGTAGGTTCATATTAATGGTTTGATCTAATCAAAACTTTCAGTGGAGGCCCATCACCTACTTAAATGAAATCTGGGGTAAAATTAATTACTAGAAATTATTTGAAAAAATAATTTATTGAGAACCTACCCATAGATGCATATGGGTTGACCAAGCCATTCTCGAGCTTGTATGCAGTCTGTGTAGATTCCAGTACCCACTAAGGAATTAAGGTAATTTCTCGAATTGGAGGTAGAGGCTATCAATTTGTATAAAATAGTGGGAGAATCTTTAGACTAAAATTCAAGTCTTTAGGCTTAATCAACTCATAAACATAGAGGTCTTGTATTTTTCTTTCAGTTATGGCTAGATATCCGTTCCTCCATTCACTGTTTGACAGTGACTGATTTATAGGACCAAACTTCAATAATTGGTATCAAAAATTATAAATAGTTTTAGAGCATGAATGGATCCTAAATATGATTATGGATCTAGCACTTGAAGTTTCCACATCCAACACATGTGATGCGATCAAAGACACTTATCAAAAGTGGCCACATGATCAAATCACCATGTGGTATTTTTGAGAGCAGTAAAAAATATGAATTTAGTTGTAAATTTGGTGATGCTCAGTGGAAGAAAATCCTTCAAATATTGAAGGAGTTTTTTTTACACCTCTAAAGATGTATCTTCAGTGGGATAATAATTTTTGAGAAACAAAAAAAGAAAAGAAGGTGCAATAGAGTCCTGCTTGGGCTAGTTTGTTAGATGTGTGCCTTAGATGCCAGATTGGCTGACACATTCCTGTACAAATGTAAAGATAAATTTATAATTTTGACTATAAATGAATAAAAGGGTTATTCTACTATCATATTGTGTATATTATGTCTGTGATACATCCTTTGAGTTAGTAGAAATGTTAATTCATATTTTCAAGAGTTAAAAATTTAATGCATGAATTTACATAACTAACTCATAAACAGCTCCTGACCATAGGATCATCATGAGGATGATGATCGATCCGGAAGGTTGGTGTATGATCTCTTGCTTAGGGTAGATGTGTCTTGAGTCTACGATGTGGAGACATCAGAGTGAGAGTACAGATATTCATTGAGAATGAGAGTACTGAGCGTGACCACCTCGAGCAGTCATAAGGAAGTCTACCTTCTTGTCGATGACTAGCTCGATGTTGCAGCTGTGTGTCTAGTTCTTTGATCTGAGGTACATCAACAGTTCACCTTGAGTGTGTTATAGTTTGACTACACTATAACTCGATCTCCTAGCCATTCGAAATCCTGAGGTGTATGTTGGCTGTAGCATATTCATTGTAGAAACTAGATTGCATCAAGATGGGATCTATCAACCTCGGTAGATGAGAGTAGTCCTATGATGATCGAAAGATCGAGTCCTTAAGCCTATGGCCATGGCAGAATGAAATAATAGAAAAAAGTTTTTCATTGAGGTTTCACATCAGACTCAGATCGATCGATTGATTCACATGACTGATGTTAGGTTTGACGAGTTCACCTTAACCCTAATTCAGTCGGAACTCATGATAGAAGACTCAATCACATAGGTAGCTGCATCGAGAGGTTCATCTTTATTTCTGATGGGTTGCCACCATATACTGCTAGGTGTCACTGATGAATTTTGGAAGCAATTAGAATGGTCTTGATGATCGATCATTCTAATTGTCTGAATCAGAAGAGTTCTGGTCCATCGAAAGGAGTTTCGATGATGTTGATGATGAGATCATGACATGTCTCATTACCATATGAAAATGAACCTAACTGAGTCACACAAATAAGAGTTAGGGTCTAGATGTCATCAATTGAGCTAACCCAGTTCGATTGATTTGGATTAGATCCAATTAGGTTCAAGAAAATCGTGCTAGCACACGATTATGCCTAACTTTCTCCTCGTGCAATCTATTTCATCTCGACTGAGCTAAATATGATTTGACTCATCCAGAGAACCTTGAGAAGGTTTCTCTCAGTTTGACTGGAGCCAGTTCAGCTAAAAAAAGTCTTGTCTTAATTCATGAGATGAATTTAAGACAACACCTGCCAATTCCTGTCACCTGCCATTTCCGTTTTAGGACATCGGTCAAACATTGACTTATGGATCTTGAACTGAAGGCCACTTGGAAAGAGATCATTGGAGAGCTTTTATGGAGTGTCCACCTGCTAAATTGGGCCTCAAAGTGGGTGCCATATTCAGATTGGGCGTACGTCCCCAGTGGATAAGGATAGAGTCCCATGAGATGAGGACTTTGATCCCTTGATCAACTTGGACTGTGGGGCACCAATCTCACTGTGCTTATCCAATGTTGGCACCAACAGTAGGAGGAATTGTGAGGATTCTTATCTGATATGATCAGATGATATCACTCTATCAATTAAATTTTTTTTAAAATTAATTAAAATTTTTTGATTGATCGAATGATGTGGCACTGCATGGCGCAGCAGGGTCTATTTATACCCTGTCTGTGCCTAGGGAAGAGCATCTGCTCAATACCCAGCAAAAATATAAAATCCCTCCACTTCTCTATACCTTCTTTGCTCCTCTCTCTCTCCTCTTCATGTCCAAGAAGTTGGACATCCATCTGGTACTTGTCCAAGGTGTGGTGGTGCCTTGAATAGGAAGGCTGCAGGAGTTCTTCGACAAGCTGCTGCTCCAACTTCAGGAAGACTTTTGAAGATCTTCCTAATCAGATTTAGTTTTGATTTTTGGAGTAGAGATTCATGAGGAAATATGATCCAGGTTCTATCCAAGTGGATACTGGTAGAGACCAGGCGATTGTGTGGCTAAATCAGAACCTCAGGCTTGCTGCGATCATCTACAGGGTAATCAGATTACCCTTGAGGTATTTTATATTTTTTTATACTTTTAGATTTATTTTAGAATTAATATTAGATAATAAAATTAGATCTAAATATTTAGATCTAAAATAAATATAGGATATTTTTTTTTTTAAATTATTCTGCCCCAGATTTGATGAAATTTGGAAGATCCTACAAGGAAAAAGGTGGGTTTTTCCTTCAACTGGTATCAGAGCCAGGTTGATGGCTCTATTTCAGATCTAATTTTTATTTTTATTTATTTGATATTAATAGATTTTAGATGTCACATCAGATGTGATTGGATCTAAAATCAAAAAATTTAAAATTAAATCTAAGTAGATCTAACATGTATGAGATGCATGACTAGACTAGGAATAGTTTAAACTATGAATAGTCTTAAAGTTTTATGTTTTAATGTGATTAAAATATAAATTAGATCTAATTTATTCTTTGATTTTATAATGTTATAAAAGTTATATTCAAATCAAAAAATAGAAAATAAAATTAATTAATTCATAAGATTGATCTGCTGCATGCCTAGACTAGTTGTAGAATTGTTCTAGTAACTGTCTAGAATAGATTTTATATTGAATAGTTTAATTTAAATATTATTTTTTAGATATTATATGGGATGTATCAGATCTGAAAGAATGCTAATTAGATCAGATTTTAATACATGAGATATATGCAAAGCATGTATAAGTTAGATCTGAAATTATATATGTGATATGTAACTTAGATCTAACTAGTTTTGTAGTTAAATCAATATTTTTGATTAAGATATTCCTCATGGCCGTCTGATCATAAGAACAAAGTAGGGTTTAAGATCCTCTCCTTCCATTCAACGGGGTGTTCTTATGGCGTGTAGGGGTGCTGCGCATTCATCCTTAATCAGAAATCAAACTTACTTTTCTGCAAAATCCTAGATCCTGAAATCCTAGGATTTATTTACATATTTTGTTTATGAATCCAAGACTTAATTAATGAATCAAGCTTATGAAATTAAATTAGATCTAAAATTGAGAATTTCAGATCTAAGTCATTTTCATAAAATTGGGTTCGGGCTTGGGTAGCTCAATTAGGTCTAGCGGTTGATCAAACTGAATCAACAGTTGGTTAGGTGGGATCATGAAAGCTAATAATTGACCAGTCTAATAGGATTATGTCTAAGTCAAAGTCGAATCACATTTAGATGTGACTCGATCAAGTTAAGACCTAATTTAGCTCAGTGGTTAGAGCCTGGATTGTAGGCTAACCCAATTAGTTTTGGTTCAAAAATTTGGTGTCTAAGGTAAGTTGGGTAGATGCGACCGACTGATTTTTAATTGGGTGCTACTCGACTCGAATGCGTTCTTGTCAAGTTAATGGCATATCCCTTCCATCGGTCTCACTTACCTGGCCATATATGTCGATCCAGTTCTAATTTGAGGTGGCTAACAATTCGAGCTAACCCATGCCACTAGGTTAGTCATAATTATTATGACTATGTCAAGTCAAGTTTAATGAGACCTAAATTAAATCTCCCTAAGAAAATATTAAATCTAAGGTCTTCCACCATTGTGGTGTGCGGGTCCTTCCCGGGGTTGATTATTCTTGGCTGGTTACAGTGGTTCAGTTGCACTGGAAAGACGCAACCATGTCCATTAGGCATTGGATGCTACGGATTAGAGGATGGTTTGTGCTTAATATTTTGGATACGGTGAGGGACTCAATCAGAAATCTAGTTCGTACAAATGGTGGGTCTGACTTAACTAAGAATTGAAGCAATATTCCAAACATGGTGAGCTTCATGAATTAGAGACCAAGTTTTGGGTGCACCATGATTAGAGAATCATTGGACAAGAGTTGTCCACTCATCAGTTGTCCCATCACCAATAACTGTTAGGTGAGGTGATGAGCCATTCGGTGAGACTGCACCACCCACTAAAAATTACTAATCACGGAGATTTTCACATCTCTACCCAGGAAGTGTAGGGATCTGAGAAAATAATGGGAGCATAATTTGTTTAAAAAGGAAACCCCTAAATAAATTGGTTAAGTCTAATTACAAAATCTAACTAGAAACTTTTGACTCTCTACAGGAAACATGTCTGCATCCAACCCCCTGACCAAAATACTAGACACCCACAAATTGATTGGATCCAATTTCAAGGACTGGTTGAGGAACTACAGAATTATTCTGGGTTTTGAGAAACTGACCCATGTCTTGAACCAGGACCCACCTGCCATGCCAGTACATCCGACTGCTGAACAGAGAGCATCTCTAAAAAAGTAGACGGATGAAGATAACAAAGCCAAGTATTACATGTTGGGTGCAATGTCTGATGACTTGCAGCGCCAGCATGAGAATATTATGACTATCCACCAAATATTGGCTCACCTATAAGAGTTGTTTGGTGAACAAAGTCGTGCAACCAAGTATCAAGTCTGCCAAAGACTTTTTAAGGCTAAAATACGTGATGGGCAGTCAGTCCAAGATCATTGTTTGACAATGATTAAGGATCTTGAGGAGCTTGAGAAGCTCAGTATCATCTTAGACAAGGATTTTTAGATTGATGTGATCCTTCAGTCCTTGTCTGATGCATATGGTCAGTTCATCATGAACTTTCATATGCATAAGATGTAGTGTACCTTGGCTGAGTTAATGAACATGTTGGTTATGGCTAAGCTTTCTTTGAAGAGTTCAAAAGGCTTAGTCCTTACTGTGGAGTGGACTTCTTCCAAGAGAAAGTTTTTTGGAAAGAAGAAATAGTCTGTGAAAAAGCAGAAGGTGGATGGAAAAAGGAAGAAGACGAAACCGAAGAAGAAGGCCGCTGAAAAGGAAAAATGTTTCCACTGTAATTCAGACGGTCATTGGAAACGAAATTATCCTCAGTACCTGGCCACCATGAAGAACAAGAAGGATGGTCCTTCTGGAGGTATGCTCATTATTGAATCTAATCTTACGGTTTCCTCTGCATCCAGTTGGGTACTTGACTCTGGTTTTAGTGCTCATTTATGCACTTCTATGTAGGATCTTGAGGAGAGCAGGAGGCTAAGGGATAGGGATATGATCCTACACGTCGGGAACAGAGCAAAAGTTGCTGCTATGGCCGTGAGAACCTATGCGATTATCGTTAGGATTAGATTTAGTTCTTAGAGATTGTTATTATGTGCCTGCAGCAAGTAGAAATTTGATTTCTGTTTCATGTTTAGCACAAGAAGGCTATGTGATTAGCTTTCATAAGGACTATTGTAACATATTTTATGAAAATAATAAAGTTACAAATAGTTTTCTTATTAATGGTCTCTATCAGCTACATATTGATGTGTCTATATTTCACATCGAGCAAAATGTGAATGCCATAGAAATTAAAAGGCCTAGAGATAGTCTAAATGATAGGTATCTGTGGCACCTAAGGCAAGATCATATGCGGAAGACAAGGTTAACAAATTGGAAAAATTCAGGCTATTGAGTTCGTTGACTTTCGAGTCATATCCAGTTTGTGAATCATACATTCAAGGCAAAATAACCAAGCTCCTTTTTATGGGACATGGGGAAGGGCGACAGACCTACTTGCCCTAGTACATACGGATGTGTGCGGCCCATTTGATATGTCGGCTAGAGACAATTATGTCTACTTCATTACTTTTATCGATGATATATCTAGGTACGGGTATGTATTTCTAATGAAACACAAGTCGAAGCCTTTGAAAAGTTTAAAGAATTCAGACATGAAGTAGAAAAATAAACAGAAAAGCCCATTAAGGTTCTTCGATCAGATCGAGGAGGCAAATATCTTAGTCAGGAGTTTCTAGACTATCTTAAGGACAATGGCATAGTCTCTCAATGGACTCCACTTGGAATGCCACAACTCAATGGGGTTTCAAAATGGAGGAATCGGACCCTATTAGATATGGTCCATTCCATGATGAGCTTCACGGACCTCCCTGAGTTTTTTTGGGGATATTGTCTCATGACAGCAATATATGTATTGAATAGGGTTTTCTCTGAAATCGTTCCTACCACACCGTATGAGATATGGCATGGTAAGAAGTCAAGTCTGAGCCATCTCAGAATTTGAGGTTGTCCGGCTCATGTCAAGAGACAGTAAGCGGACAAGTTAGAGTTCAGGTCTTTTAGAGCTCTGTTCATAGGATATCCTAAAGAGTCATTAGGATACTATTTCTATATTTCGAAAGATCACAATGTGAATGTGAATTGACATGCTATTTTTCTTGAAAAATAGTTTATTCAAGATGGTGGCATCGGAAGAATAATTAAGCTCAAGGAGAATATCTTCCAAGAGCAACAAGCTAAAGAACCTGAGGAACCCAATCAATTAGAACCAGTCCTAACACAATGTCTTCCACCTCGTAGATTGACTAGAGCTTCCTATCCTCCTGAAAGGTACTTGGTACTATAAAAGACGAAGTAGAGAAAATGTTCCTCATGAAAAATGAGGCTCATGGTGATGACCCCAAGACCTATGACGAGGCGATATCAGATATCGACTTCGAGAAATGGTTAGAGGCAATGAGATCAGAAATTGACTCGATGCACTCAAACCAAGTCTGGACCTTGGTAGATCCACCTAAAGATATTGTACCTATTAGGTGTAAATGGATCTTCAAGAGAAAGATAGGTACAGATAAAAATATGGAGACATTCAAGGCTAGACTCGTAGCGAAAGGTTATAGTCAGCGCAAAGGCATTGACTATCAGGATACCTTTTCGCCTGTAGCCATGCTAAAATCCATCCGCATGTTACTTGTTGTTGCAGCCTATTTCGATTATGAAATATGACAGATGAACGTGAAAACGGCATTCTTAAATGGATATCTTGAGAAAGATATGTATATGGAACAGCCGCTTAGTTTCACATCCAGTGATGATGATTACAAGATCTGCAAGCTGCAAAGGTCCATTTATGGACTTAAGCAAGCATCTCAGAGCTGGAATACTCGTTTCAATTATGTGATCAAAATATTTGGTTTCATCAAGAACGAGGAGGAACCATGTGTGTTCAAGAAGGTCAGTGGGAGCGCAGTTATCTTCCTCGTACTCTATGTAGATGATATCCTCCTGATTGGGAATGATATTTTCATGTTGACCTCAGTCAAAATATGGTTGTCTAAGGAGTCCTCTATGAAAGATGTAGGAGAGGCATCCTTTATACTGGGTATTAAGGTCTATAGAGATAGACCAAATAGGATGCTGGGACTTTCACAAAAAATGTACATAGAGGAGGTTCTAAAAAGGTTTAGCATGAAAAACTCCAAAAGAGGTTTAGTACCTTTTAGACATGGCATTCATCTCTCCAAGAAGATGTGTCCTAGCACACCTGAGGAAATTGAACACATGAGCAAGATCCCTTATGTTTCTACAATAGGGAGCCTCATGTATGCCATGCTATGTACACGACCTGATATAGCCCATGCTGTGAGTGTCACAAGTCAGTCAAATCCAGACGAAGAGCACTGGACTTCTATAAAATGTATCCTTAAGTACTTGAGAAGGACTAAGGATATGTTTCTAGTCTTTGAGAATGGAGAACTCCAGGTTCAGGGATTTACAGACTCAGACTTTATGTCTGATATAGATGATCGAAAGTCATCATCTGGGAGTCTGTTCATTTGCAATGGTGGTGCAGTTAGCTGAAAGAATTTCAAGCAGACGATAATTGCTGATTCCACCATGGAGGTAGAGTATATTGCTGCATCAGAAGCTACGAAAGAGGTATTCTGGTACAAAAAATTTACTACAGAGCTTGGAGTGATATCATCGGATGCCATCCCTCTTTACTGCGATAATAATGGCACCATAGCCCTAGCTAAGGAGCCAAAGTCTCACCAGAAGTCCAAGCATATCGAGCGGCGATTCTATCTGATCCGTGATTACCTCGAAAAATGTTATGTCGAGGTTAAGAGAGTCGACTCTACAGACAATATGGCAGACCCACTGACAAAGTCATTAGGCCAGCAGAAGATCGAAGCCCACCTTGAGAAGATGGGACTTAGATATGTAGCCAATTGGTATTAGGTCAAGTGGGAGTTTGTTAGATGTGTGCCCTAGATGCTAGATTGGCTGACATATTTCTATACAAATATAAGAGCAAATTTAAAATTTTGACTATAAATGAATAAAAAGATTATTCTACTATCACATTGTGTACATTATATCTGTGATACATCCTTTGAATTAGTAGAAATGTTAATTCATACTTTTAAGAGTTAAAAATTTAAGGCATGAATTTTCATAACTAACTCACAAACAGCTCCTGACCATAGGATCATCATGAGGATGATGATCGATCCGGAAGGTTGGTGTACGATCGCTTCCTTAGGATAGATGTATCTTGAGTCTATGATGTGGAGACATTAAAATGAGAGTGTAGGTATTCGTTGAGAACGAGAGTACTGAGCGTGACCACCTCGAGCAGTCATAAGGAAGTGAACCTTCTCATCGATGACTAGCTCGATGCTGCAGCTGTGTGTCTAGTTCTTTGACCTGAGGTACATTGACAGTTTACCTTGAGTGTGTTATAGTTTGACTACACCATAACTCGATCTCCTAGCCATTCAAAACCCTGAGGTGTATGTTGGCTGTAGCATATTCATTGTAGGAACCAAATTGCACCAAGATGAGATCTATCAACCTCGGTAGTGAGAGGAGTAGTCCTATGATGATCGAGTCCTTAAGCCCATGGCCGTGGCAGAGTAAAATAATAGAAAAGAGTTTTTCATTGAGATTTCACATCGGACTCAGATCGATCGATTGATTCATATGACTGATGTTGGGTTTGATGAATTCATCTTAATCCTAATTCAGTCGGGACTCATGATAGAAGAACTCAATCACACAGGTAGCTGCACCGAAAGGTTCATCTTTATTTCTGATGGGTTGCCACTATATACTGCTAGGTGTCACTGGTAGATTTTGGGAGCAATTAGAATGGTCTTGATGATCGATTATTCTAATTATTTAAATCAGATGAGTTCTGGTCCATCGAAAGGAGTTTCGATGATGTTGATGATGAGATCACGACATATCTCATTACCATACGGAAATAAACCTAACTGAGTTACACAAACAAGAGTTAGGGTCTAGATGTCATCAATTGAGCTAACCCAGTTCGATTGATTTGGATTAGATTCAATTAGGTTCAAGGAAATCGTGCTAGCACATGATTAAGCCTAACTTTTTTCTCGTGCAATCTTTTTCATCTCGACTGAGCCAAATATGATTTGACTCATCCAGAGAACCTTGAGAAGATTTCTCTCAGTCTGACTGGAGTTAGTCTAGCTCAAAAAAATCTTATCTTAATTCATGAGATGAATTTAAGATAACACCTGTCAATTCCTGTCACCTGCCATTTTTGTTTTAGGACATCGGTCAAACATTGACTTATGGATCTTGAACTGAAGGCCACTTGGCAAGAGGTCATTGGAGAGTTTTTATGGAGTGTCCACCTACTAAATTAGGCCTCAAAGTGGGTGCCATATTCAGATTGGGCGTGCACCCCAAGTGGATAAGGATAGAGTCCCATGAGATGAGGACTCTGATCCCTTGATCAACTTAGACTGTGGGCGCCAATCTCACTGTGCTTATCCAGTGTTGGCACCAACAGTAGGAGGAATTATGAAGATTCTTATCTGATATGATCAGATGATATCACTCCATCAATCAAAATTTTTTCAAAATTAATTAAAATTTTTTGATTGGTCGAATGATGTGGCATTGCATGGTGCAGAAGGGTCTATTTAAACCCTGTCTGTGCCTAGGGAAGATCATCTGCTCAATACCCAGCAAAAACATGAAATCCCTCTACTTCTCCATGACCTCTCTACTCCTCTCCCTCCCTTCTTCATGTCCAAAAAGTTGGGCATCAATCTAGTGCTTGTCCAAGGCATGGTGGCACCAAGGCTGCAGGAGTTCTTCGACAAGCTACTGCTCCAACTTCAGGAAGACTTTTGAAGATCTTCCTAATTAAATTTAGTTTTGATTTTTGGAACAAAGATTCATGAGGAGAAGACAATCTAGGTGCTACCCGAGTGGATACTCGTAGAGGCCAGGTGATTGCGTGGCTAAATCAGAACCTCAAGCTTGCTGCGATCATGTACAAGGTAATCAGATTATCCTTGAGGTATTTCATATTTTCTAATACTTTTAGATTTATTTTAAAATTAATATTAGATAATAAAATTAGATCTAAAGATTTAGATCTGAAATAAATGTAGGATAATTTTTTTTTTAAAATTATTCTGCCCTAGATTTGATGAAATCTGGAAGATCCTACAAGAAAAAAGATGGGTTTTTCCTTCAGTTTCCACATCCAACACATGTGATGCGATCAAAGGCACTTATCAGAAGTGGCCACATGATCAAATCACCATGTGATATTTTTGAGAGCAGTAAAAAATATGAATTTAGTTGTAAATTCGGTTGATGCTTAGTAGGAGAAAATCCTTTAAATATTGAAGGAGTTCTTTTTACACCTTTGAAGATGTATCTTCAGTGGGATAATAATTTTTGAGAAATAAAAAAAGAAAAGAAGATGCAATAGAGTCGTGCTTGAGCTAATGAGCTTGAACTGACAAAAGAGTCTAAGATTAACCTAATCTGACAGAGTTCCTTGATCCGAACAGGCAAAGAAAGAGAAATCAATTAAGGATTGCTGGATAAGGTACTTATATGATAACACCTTGTGATTTCTCTATCTGTGACACTACTATCTAGATATTGGATATCGAAAGTCCATGCAAATTATTGCAATGACTTTAGGATAGTAGAAAAATTAAAAATTGTAAGAGATTTCTGAATATTGGAGTTGGAAGTCATATTCTAATCCTAGTTTTAGGAATCATTGAGCTTATTTTTAATTCTAAGAATGCCGTTTTAGTGATTGTCACTATTGTCTAATGATTTTGTGATATCATTATGAATGATGTCAAAATTATGTGAACAATTGAGAAATGACATTTATGAATAGTCACAGGTTGTTAGTGTATTGTATACAATCAAACAAACTTCCTAAAATAGATAATGTCATAAAAGTGTACCTTTGATAATTTAAGTTCGATCATATAAATAAGAATAGGATCAACAAGAGATAATTCTTGAGATCAATGATTGTGAATCATTGTCAACCTGTCAATGTTATCTCCTTAGTAAGATGACCAAGTCATTTTTTGTTAGAAAAAGTGAACGAGCCAATGATATTCTGAATCTGATACATACTGAGTATTGGATCTATGAATATGTTTGCTATAAATTTAGATTATTTGAAATATTCAAATAAGTCCATAATAAGGTAGAGAAATATGAAGGAACCAGATCTAGAGTTTCAGGATTAGATCTTGAAACCTTTTCAAGATCAGACAGTGGAAGACTAAAATAAATCAAAAATTTATCTTATAAAATTAGAGAATCCCTAAATCTAAGATTCTATTATATTATTATTACATAACATTAAATCAAAAATTAAAATATAAAAAGCAAGAACTATATGTTGATCATATCAACATGTTTCTATACTACATCTAATGTATGTAAAATATAATAGATCAGATCTATTACCTTGCAAGTTAGACATTCTAACTTTGCTGATCCGAGCTTGAGGATGAAGTTGTGAGCCGCACATACATCCAACCTCTAGGAGTCATCCACACGAGCCCACGAATCACGATCAGAAGTTCTGATCCAGAAAATCAGCACAGTATGCTAGTACTGTGCTGATCCTTCTTCGATGGTCGATCAGATGCCTCCTTCTTCTTGATTTAGATTCTTCCAAAGATAAAAAGTAGAAAAAGGAGTTTTAGATGAGACACTCTCAGAAAACTTACAGATGGAGGAAGGAAAGAGGTGAACTCATCAACTCTAGAAGAAGACCCTCTTCTTCTTCTCTTTGCTCTAACCCAGACACCTAGTTTTGTGTCTATTAGATCTCCATACCCCAAGAATTTTTCTTTTTAATTTTTGAACACGCCAAAGGTCTCTCAATGATCTATGTTTTACAAAAAATTTATGAAGAAATTCAATTTAAATAGAGAGATATGAAGAGTCATTGTCTAGGTCAAATACCTAGTCAAGGATTATCCAAACAAGGCAAGAGAAGGGGCGCCCAACTCTTGGGCATCCCCTCCTTCTTTTTCTACTGTGGACCACTAGCAAAGAGTGTATATTATGTGCCATAAAAGTTACAAAAATTTCAAAAAAAAATTAGATAAAATCAGTGCCATAAGGAAAGAGTTTTGGTTTCCTAAAACTCTATCTCATAGAATTTGAAATCCAAACTAATTCCTACTTTGACTTGATCCACAACCACATTCCATGTAAGAGAGAAAGAGAGAAAAGTTTTGGGCATGCATGAAAACCTGGGAGAGAGCATTTTGTCACACAAAATAAGAGAGAGTAGGCATGGTAGAAGAGAGAGTGGGAGTGGGGGGCTATGGTGGTGCAAGGTAGAATCCTAGTCTTACTAGGATTCAATCTATGACTTGTTCAAATTTGGTTTCTCAAACCAAATCAAATCAAAATCAAATCAACCTAATTTAAATAGATATTAATCTAATTAAAAACTTAATTTAATCAGATTAAATTAGATTTAAATCTGATTTAATTTTTTAATCAAATTAGAAATTAGGTTGACCCAAGTCCTATTGGAACTAGGACTAGGCTTTTCTTGCACTTGGCTTATCCAATAAACTAATTGGACTTGATCCAATCAAGACCAAAGCAAATCTAATTAAATTATATTTAATTAGACTTAATCTCAGTCCTTTGGCTTAATCAAATTAAGCCAATTAGCAATCAAATTGGTAATCGATCCTCTTGCAACACTTGCACTAGGTTAAATGTTAATCGTATTGATCGTTTAACCCTAGAATGATTCTTAATTGTTGATCAACCATTCGATCGGATTGTGAACTCTAATATGTGTGACCTCATAGGTTCAAACTTAAGTTAGTAGTATAGAAATAAATTTTTATATCAATTGAAGTGACCATCTAGCAATGGTACCCGATGGTCGGATAGGTCGAATGTATAGAACAACATCCTTAGAACCCATGCGGATATAGTTTCCATATAATTCATCCCCTTGATCAAAATGCTCATAGGACACCTCAGAGTTCAACTGTTAACTCTGATTAGGTTGTCCACATTGTATTTTAAAATATCAAATCCATCTGATGGATTATCCTGGCCAAGATTTTGCTAAATTGAAATACAACGACTCATTCTTCTCCAACTCTTGGAGTGGTCAATCCCATCTCGATCACACTCTGACTTCACAAGTACTTGACTGTGTGTAGAAGCCTTCCGTCACTGAATTAGAAATTCAGTTAGTTCAGTACCAAAGTACAGTGAGTTGCTTGCAAGTCACTGAGGCGATCTCAGGTCTAAGGGACACTTATACCTATATCCCGTCAGAGACATTCTCGACAGTAGAATGCTATGGAGTTGGTCATATTCAATGATGATGTACCCTTACATCTCACTTGTATGCCATACCAGTGTCTCCACACTCCTTGGTTAAGAGGACAACCAACCCATATGGCCTACAGCGACCTATGCTCGATAGAAGCTGTCGTCCTTACTAACAGCCTATCATTTGGTTGTGAACAGTTTTAAAGACTAATCGATAAATCCTCTCTTTATCGAACCTAAATAGTCCTAAGGACTTCATCACAACAATGGAGTTCATTAGAAGATGAAAACTTGTGATGAAAATATCAAAAATATATTTTATTTGTTAATAAATCAATTACAATACAAGGTTGCTCAACCGTCAACAGGCTGATGATTGATATTTGAGATATATTTTTCAACAACTCTCACTTGTCCTAAAGCCACTCGACATAATATCTAATACCCATCTTCGACTTGTGATTGTCGAACTCCTTTATCGCCAGGGCCTCAGTGAAGGGGTCGGCCAAGTTTTCTTTTTCATCGATCTTCTGAAGGTCGACATCACCTCAATCCACAATCTCTCGGATCAGGTGGAAGCAGTGCAAAATGTGCTTCGTCCGCTGGTGTGCTTTGGGTTCCTTCGCCTGAGCAATGGCACCAGTGCTGTCGCAATATAGTAGGGCTGGACCATCGAGGAAGGGTTCTACTTCGAGCTCGATGATGAATTTCTTCAGCCACACAGCTTCCTTCGCGGCATCCGATGCTGCGATGTACTCCGCCTCACAAACAGAGTCTACCATAGGATGCTGCTTGAAACTCTTCCAGCAGATGGCTCCACCATTCAGAGTAAAGATATAACCCGACACGCTTCTACTGTCATCATGGTCAGATTGAAAGCTGGAGTCTGTGAACCCCACAAGTTTTAGATTTGACTCGCCATAAACCAACCATTGGTCCTTAGTATTTCTCAAATATCTAAGGATGGCTTTAACCACTTTCCAGTGATTTTCTCTAGGATCAGATTGGTATCTACTCACTACTCCTAATGAGTATGCCACATTTGGCCTTGTACATGTCATGGTGTACATGATAGATCCCATGACCGAAGCATATGGGACTCTACTCATACGCTCTCTCTCTTCAGGAGTTGTCAGACAATCCTTCTTAAAGAGAGAAATTCCATGGCCTATCGGTAGATAGCCCTTCTTGAAATTCTCCATACTGAACCTCTTCAACACAGTGTCTATGTACGTGGACTGGGATAACCCAAACATCCTTTTAGATCTATCTCTATAGATCTTCATCCCTAGGATGTAGGATGCTTCACCCAAGTCCTTCATGGAGAACTGTGATGACAACCAAACTTTTATTCCCTATAGTGCGGGGATGTCATTCCCAATTAAGAGAATGTCATCCACGTACAATACAAGGAATACCACAACTGGACCATTTGTCCATTTATAGATGTAGGGCTCTTCTCCATTCTTAACGAAGCCATACGTTTTGATCACCTTATCAAAATGCATGTTCCAACTCTGAGAAGCTTGCTTCAATTCATAAATGGATCTCTGAAGCTTGCACACCTTGGACTCATCTGTGGATGTAAACCCCTCAGTTTGTGTTGGGTATAAAATACCCTCAACCGAAGTTCTTAACAGGATTGACCCTCCAAGACTCCTTCGGCTTTCAACCGCAGATGGTATCTCCCCGGACTTCTCCAACAGTCGGATTCCCACAACGCTGACTGAATTCCCTCGACGGACGAACTCCCACTGCACCACCCGAGCTCCTTCAACACGAGTTCCCCCAGTTATCTATTAAACCACCCTAAGCGCTCGCTAAGCTCCACCGTCAGCTAACTTTCTACGACTATCAGCTACTCCCCGAATCCCTTCCAGACTTCTTCCAGCCAGGTTCAACTCCAATCCGAACTACCCCGGACTTCGCCAATGCCTGAACTTCTCCAACGGTAGATTCCTACAACTACCAGATTTCAGCCCGGACTCCTACGGGAGCCAGATCTCATCCTCGATCTTGACTGCGGAAAGGCTTCGCCCGGACTCCTACGGGAGCCAGGCTCCATCCTCGACCCCGATTGCTGGTAAACTTCGTTCGGACTCCTAAGGGAGCCGGACTTCATCCCTGACTTTGATTGCAGGTAGACTCCGCCCGGACTCCTACGGGAGCCGGATCTCATCCCCGACCTCGACTGCGGAAAGGCTTCGCCTGGACTCCTACGGGAGCCAGGCTCCGTCCTCGACCCCGATTGCTGGTAAACTTCGTCCGGACTCCTAAGGGAGCCGGACTTCATCCCTGACTTTGATTGCAGGTAGACTCCGCCCGGACTCCTACGGGAGCCGGATCTCATCCCCGACCTCGACTGTGGAAAGGCTTCGCCCGGACTCCTACGGGAGCCGGGCTCCGTCCTCGACCCGGATTGCTGGTAAACTTCATCCGGACTCCTAAGGGAGCCAGACTTCATCCCTGACTTTGATTGCAGGTAGACTCCGCCCGGACTCCTACGGGAGCCGAATCTCATCCCCAACCTCGATTGTGGAAAGGCTTCGCCCGGACTCCTACAGGAGCCGGGCTCCATCCTCGACCCCGATTGCTGGTAAACTTCGTCCAGACTCCTAAGGGAGCCGGACTTCATCCCTGACTTTGATTGCAGGTAGACTTCACCCGAGCTCCTACGGGAGTTGGATCTCGTCTCCAGCTCCAGCTGCGGGAAGACTTCGCCCAGGCCCCTACGAGAGTCGGGCCTCGTTCCCAATTCCGGCTGCACAAGGACTTCGCCCGGACTCCTACGGGAGCCGGGCTCCACCCACGACTTCGCTTACAGGAAGACTCTGCCCGGACTCCTACGGGAGCCGGACTTCACCCCCGACTTTGACTGAAGGAAGACTCCATCCGAACTCCTGTGAAAATCGAACTCCGGCCAATAGGCCTGGACCCCCTGGCAGGCTGCAATAACGGCCACAATTATGCTCCACTCCCTGCGGTGGGTCCTACACGGCCCCATTACTCCCTGGCAGGCCGTAGTAACGGCCACGATTCTGCTCCACTCCCTGACGAGTCACGACAACGGACGTCGTTCCATGATTCTGCTCCACTCCCTGACGAGTCACGACAACGGACGTCGTTCCACTCCCCGTAACTGATTCCACGTGGCGAGCCATGGTGACAGCCTTGACTCCACCCCATTACTCTTCATGATAAATTCCTCCTGGCCCTGTACGGCCCACGATGAGGCGATCATGAACAGTCGCTATCAATCCTTTACTCCCCCATCTATAAAAGGGGGGACCTTAGATACGTTACTCTCTAAGCTCTATTTTTTATCCCACAAACTCTGCTAAAATTTTCGTTCGAGCACTCCATTTTTGTTGAGACAGAGAACTGACTTGAACGTCGGAGGGTCTTGCTGGAGCAACCCCACCTCCAGTTTAGACTTCTTTTGCAGGTCCCGACGGCGACCGCGACCCCCACAACTCCAGCTTCTCTGGCGCAGGCAGATTTTTGCACCAATAGGATTGGCGCTAGAGGAAGGAGCCTGTGTCTTCGCAGTACCCTTGTTCTTAAAGGAGAGCTCAATGGGATTGTCCCCGGGCATCTTTTTCGGTGCCCTCTCCTCCTTCCTCCACTTGGTCTTAGCCCGATGCCTCCCCGCAAGGCATCCACGCGACGACCCACGGCCTCTACGGCCAGATCTCAGACTCCGACCTCGCCTCCAATTTTCCAGGCCCCGCATCATCCCGCAACGGTGGCCGGCATGGAGCGGTCGGACAATCGACCTCTGACGGATTTCGCCAACACCATCTCGAGAGAATCCCGACGGGAAGCGACCAATATATTGACCGTACCCCCCAAGCGATAAAAGATTGAGGAGCCCATAACCTTTACTGAAGAAGATGCTCAGGGAGTTCAATTCCCTCAGAACGATGCGGTTGTAGTTTTCTTGAATATAGCAAATTACGACGTCCGCCGCATTCTTGTCGACAATGGAAGCTCAACCGACATTTTGTTCTACGATGCCTTCTCAAGAATGTCCACTCTTGATGGCCATTTAGAGCCGATTAGCTCCCCTCTAGTAGGGTTTACCGGCGATGCTGTCCCAGTGGAGGGAGTGGTAACTTTGACTGTAGCTGCAGGTCGATATCCAAGGCAAATCAGGGCTCTGATGGATTTCCTGGTGGTGAAGGCGCCGTCAGCCTACAACGCAATCCTCGACCGATCTGGCCTCAATGCTCTCCGAGCCATCGTGTCAACCTACCATTTGAAGTTAAAATTTTCTACCCACCAGGGGATCGGAGAGGTCAGAGGAGACCAAGCCCTGGTCAGGCACTGCTACAACATAGCCTTGCAAAGAAGCGACCAATCTGAACCCTGTCCAGTTGATGGGCTGGATGCTCGCGATGACCTCACTGAAGAAAGGGGCGGCCCAATCGAAGATCTGGTACCTATCCCTTTGAATGACGGGAATGCTGAGCATGTGGCAATGATTGGCTCCAACCTGGGGCAAGAGGTGCGGATGCGTCTCATCGATTTTCTATGAAAAAATACGGACGTCTTCGCTTGGGTTCCGACGGACATGTCGGAGATCGACACGGATGTCATGGAACACCGACTAACCGTCGATCCAAAACATCGACCGATGAAAGAAAAAATTCGAGGTCATGCACCAGAGAAGCAGAAGGCGATAGCCGAGGAAGTGGACAAACTCCTGAAAGCCAGATTCATTAGAGAAGTCAATTATCCTGATTGGATTTCCAACGTTGTCCTAGTCAAAAAGGCAAACGGCAAGTGGAGGATGTGCATAGACTTCAAAAAGCTGAATAAAGCCTACCCAATGGATAGCTACCCCCTTCCCAGAATCGATCAATTGGTGGACGCGACCTTGGGCCATGAGCTCCTTACCTTCATGGACGTATTCTCCAGCTATAATCAAATCAGGATAGTGCCGAAAGATGAAGAAAAGACCCTTTCATTACTAGCCGTGGCCTTTACTGTTACAGAGTCATGCCTTTCAGTCTCAAAAATGCAAGCGCAACCTACCAGCGGTTGGTGAACAAAATTTTCAAGGAGCAGATCGGCCGCAACATGAAGGTCTACGTGGATGACATGCTCGTAAAAAGCAAATCTTCCATGGACCATGTTGCCGACCTCGAGGAGACCTTCGACGCCCTCTGGAAATATAAAATGAAGCTGAATCTGGCTAAATGCGCTTTCGGAGTGACCTCAAAAAAGTTCCTGGGCTTCATGGTGTCGGGGTGTGGGATTGAGGCCAATCCAAAAAAAATTTGCGCCATCCAGGAGATGGCCGCCCCAAAGTCGATAAAAGAGATTCAGCACCTTACAGGGAGGGTAGCAGCCCTGAATCGCTTCGTCGCGAGGTCGGCCGAATGGTGCTTACCCTTCTTCCAAACCCTCAAGCAGCCGAAGAACTTCTGTTGGACCCCTGAGTGCCAACAGGCATTCGAAGAACTAAGAAACTACCTCGGCTCACCTCAACTATTGGCAAAGCCAGAGCCTAGAGAAGAACTGTTTTTATATCTGGCGGTCTCTCCCATAGCTCTCGCGGCAGTCCTTGTCAAAGAAGAAGCAAAAGTCCAACGGCCAATCTACTACGTGAGTCGCACGTTGAGAGATGTCGAGACCAGGTATACTAAATTAGAAAAACTGACTTACACCCTGTTGATTGCAGCCCGGAGGCTCCGACCCTACTTTCAAGGGCACACCATAACGCTGCTCACTGACCAACCGATCAAGGTGATTCTACACCGGGCGGATGCCTCCGAAAGGATGGCAAAATAGGTGATCGAGCTCACAGAATTCGACATCAACTATCGACCCAGGCTAGCAGTGAAGGCCCAGATATTGGCAGATTTTATAGTGGAGTGTACTATCCCAGAGGAGGCCGAACCTGAACAAGGCAAAATTGACGGCCTGAAGCCCCGACCGAACTCCCCCAAAGAAGAAGCAGATCCCTCTGATTGCTTTTGGGCCCTCTACGTGGACGGATCTTCCAACATGTCAGGCACAGGTGTGGGCCTGATCTTGATCAATCCGGAGGGAATCATCGTGGAGTACGCTCTGCGCTTCGAGTTCCCCGCAACGAACAACGGAGCAGAATATGAAGCTCTGATCGCAGACTGAGGATCACCAAAGAGCTGGGAATAGATCGGCTCCAGGTCCATAGTGACTCTCAACTAGTAGTGGAACAAGTCAACGGAAACTACGAAGCGTGGGAGGACAGCATGGCTAAATATCTCGAAAAGATAAAGGAGCTCGTCTCTACCTTCAGCAGCTTTGACATCAGGCAGATTCTGAGGTTGGAAAATATTAGGGCCGACTTTCTCTCCAAGCTGGCAATGCTGGCTCCGACCGAATTACCCAAAGATGTTCTCTTTGAAGTGCTCAAGCACCCAAGTACGGAAGAATCACGGCCCGTGATGGAAATTGACCACGAGCCCAGCTGGATCAACCCACTGATAACATATCTCAGAGACGGGGTTCTCCCCTAGGATGCGAAAGAAGCTCGGAAGCTCCAAAATCAAGCCTCCCGATACATCCTTTATGAGGGCAAGTTGTACAAGAGATCATACTCTTTGCCCCTTTTAAAATATCTCCAGCCTTCGGAAGCTGACTACGCCTTGTGGGAAGTGCATGAAGGAATCTGCGAAAGCCATCTGGGGGCTAGATCTTTATCCCACAAGTTGCTTCGCCAAGGATATTACTGGCCGACGATGTACCATGACTCGGTTGAATACGTCAGAAAATGTGACCGATGCCAGAGATATGCCAACATCCAGAGACAGTCCACCACCGAGCTTACACCCTTAAGTGCCCCATGGCCTTTTGCACAATGGGGGATGGACATCCTTGGACCCTTTTTCGTGGTGTCGGGGCAGAGGAAGTTCCTCCTGGTAGCGATTAACTACTTCACCAAGTGGGTCGAAGCCGAACCACTGGCAAAAATCACAGAAGCTAAAGTGCAAGATTTCGTCTGGAAGTCAATCGTTTGCAGGTTCGGTCTGCCAAGAACTCTAATCACCAATAACGGGCGGCAGTTTGCGGGAGCAAGATTCACCGAATTCTGTGAAGATCTAAATATCTCCCACAACTTCACATCAGTAGCCCATCCTCAGGCAAACGGTGAAGCTGAAGTGACCAACAGAACCCTGCTGCAAGGGATCAAGATGAGGCTTGAAAAGGCGATGGGAACTTGGGCAGACAAACTTTATCATGTGTTGTGGGCGTATCGAACTACCCAAAGATTGCCCACGGGAGAGACCCCCTTTGCTTTGGCCTTCGGAATGGAGGCTGTTATCCCAATTGAGCTTAAGCTCCCGTCGGCGCAAGTCGTGGCATTCAACGAACATCGCAATTCGCAAGGTCTTAAAGCCAACCTCGACTTAATGGAAGAAAAGTGGGAGGTAGCTCAAGTTTGGATGGCAGTCTACAGACAGAAAGTCGCCCGCTATTACAATTTTTGGGTCAGAAATAAAGTCTTTAGAGCGGGAGATCTAGTGCTTCGACGAGCCACTGTCTCGCAACCTCAGGATCGAGGGAAGCTCGCCCCAAACTGGGAAGGCCCGTATGAGGTCAAAGAGGTGGTCTGGCCCGAAACTTATTACCTCAAGGAGCTCGGAGGAGCAGACCTCCCGCGACCATAGAGCTCGGAAAACTTACGAATGTATTACCGATAACTCTATTTTAAATAAAAGTTGCATATCTACATATCTCCCCTCTTGGCGCTAGCTTATATCGACAGGGCAGTCAAAACAAACTGTGTCGGAAGCAGGAGAAGAACTTCATCTCGACAAAGTCGAAGGCCCGGTTCTCTTTAGACCGGATGGGGGGAGAGGCCTCGCAATGCCCATATGCGCCCCCACAGCCCTGTTAGGGACAGGAGGAGAACCTCGTCCTAACTTGAGCAAAGTCGAAGGCCCAATTCTCTCTAGACCGAATGGGGGAGAGGCCCTGCAACGCCCATATGCGCCCCCACAGCCCTGTTAGGGACAGGAGGAGAACCTCTCCCTAACTTGAGCAAAGTCGAAGGCCCGGTTCTCTTTAGACCGGATGGGGGGAGAGGCCTCGCAACGCCCATATGCGCCCCCACAGCCCTGTTAGGGACAGGAGGAGAACCTCACCCTAACTTGAGCAAAGTCGAAGGCCCAGTTCTCTTTAGATCGGATGGGGGGAGAGGCCTCGCAACACCCATATGTTCCTCCACAGCCTTGTTAGGGATAGGAGGAGAACCTCGCCCTAACTTGAGCAAAGTCGAAGGCCCAGTTCTCTTTAGACCGGATGGGGGGAGAGGCCCTACAACGCCCATATGCGCCCCCACAGCCCTGTTAGGGATAGGAGGAGAACCTCGCCCTATCTTGAGCAAAGTCGAAGGCCCAGTTCTCTTTAGATCGGATGGGGGGAAGGGCCCAGCAACGCCCATATGCGCCCCTACAGCCGCGTTAGAGACAAGAGGCGAACCTCATCCTAACCAGAGCTGAAACCTGTTACGACAGAAATTGAGAAAGAACTTTGCCCCGACATCAATTAAGGTCTGGTCATTCAAGACCAGATGAGAAAGAGGGGGACCTTCCCCAGCGGCCCCCTCGCAATGAAACTTCGTCCGGACTCCTACGGGAGTCGGACTTCATCCTCGACTTTGATCGAAAGAAGACTCCGTCTCCAACTTCAACTGCAGACAAGCTTCGTCCGGACTCCTACGGGAGCCGGACTCCGTCTCCAACTTCGGCTGCAAACAAGCTCCGTCTGGACTCCTACGGAAGCTGGACTTCATCCCCGACTTCAACTACTGGTAAGCTCCGCCCGGACTCCTACGGGAGCCAAATTTTGCCTCTGACTTCAATTGCAGGTAGACTCCGTTCGGACTCCCACGAGAGCCAAACCTCGCCCCGACTTCACCTACGGGAGCCAGACTCCCGCAGCCCCACCAAGAGCGGGGGAAAAAATCCCACTCGAAAAGGAAAAAGGGGAGAGGAGTTAAAGGGGAAAGCGATGGACTACGTCAGTGACGAGTGAAAAACAAACAGCGTCAAAGATACAGAGAACTCCATCTCAGCAAGGGTTGGGGTTCTTATCAAGAACCCCAGCTTTCAAGGAAGCTTTCAACGCAAGCCCGAGATGAGATGACTTCCTCAGGGTGACGGAAGCTCAGACCTCTGAGCTCGAGCCCTGATAGGGGACGCCAAACTCGAGTGACCCCAAATGAATCTGCGGCCACGGACGAAAAGGATGAGTCGATACGATGGCAATTGGATACCTCCGAACAATGCAAAGGCCGAAAAGAAGCTCGACAAGCAATAATTCAACACATGAGTAAAAGAGGTAGCAAAAAATTCTCTTCTCATATTATTCGTCAAATATACATCATAGAGCCATTGAGGTTAAGGGAGAGGGACAACTGAAAGGCGAGCCGACGTGACAACTACTGGCGACCTACGAACGACGTCAAAAAAAAAAAAAAGAAGAAGAAGAAGAAGAAAAGGAGGAAAAGAAGATAAGTAGAGAGAAGGGAATACAACAACAACAATGGTAAAGGAAAGAAGTTCGGCAGACAACCATTCGACGCAAAGTGCGAAAGAAGTAACAAAATCTCCTTCTCATTTTTATATTAACAAGATGTACGTTACAAGACCCGGAGGGCCAGAAAAAGAAAACATTATTACAAGACTCGAAAGGGATACACCGGAGGCCACATCGAGCTGTAGACTTCTCTTCCCGGTTCTGTCCTTCCCAGCAGTATTTTCCAGTACATGTGACAAGCTCTCGGCTCTCGCCCCCCGCCTCATTCTGCTCCATCTCCGAAATCCCAACCCTAGGGGGAAAAGGATGGGATAGAATCCAGGGGGCAGCAAAGGCAACGGCAGCGGTGACGACGACCTATTTCAAGAAGAACCGGAATTATGCCGGAGGCGGCGATGGCGCCGGAGACATGCGCCACCGCCATGTGCTCCACGACAACCACCATCCTGGGTGTTCCGGTAAGGTCGGCATGCACAACTTCTAGCATCTCCGCAACAAGTTCTACTGCCCCACCTCGGCGTCGGCCGCTTCTGGTCCCTCAGCCCTGATGACATCAAGGATCCCACGACGGCTTGTGACGAAAGCTCTGCCCCCTTGACCGGTGTCGCCCCATTCAACTACTCTGAAATTCTCAGGCAGAATGCCTTCACCGATTGTCCCCGTTATTAAACCCCTGTTGTTGAAAGAATTCTCCCTCGAGCCCCCTTTAAGGCGACGGGAATCCTCAGCGACAGTTTGACAACCGAAGAACTCGCAGACTGCTGTTCTCCTCTTTGCACTCTTCCTAGTCTGTGGCATCCTCTTGAGATTGGCCTCTGGGGTGGAGGCCCCAGCGGGGGAACCCTTTGGAGAGTCTCGGGGGACTGGAGGTGGAGGAGGGCCGGCGGAGATGGCAAAGACCGGCGTGAAGGATGCTCGGAGTCGGAAGGGGCACCAATGGAGTGGCTGAGCGGCTAAGCTCTCCGACAAAAGAAAGATGTCGACCCTCAGGCGAAGTGAAGTCCCTGGAGGAAAGGTGGGGGCTTAAATAGGCAACGGAGCCTGGCGCAGTTATGGTGGCGGATGTCCCTAGGCCAACCAGTGCCCACTACGTGTCCCCCTCACCACGGCATGGGGTTGACCGTTCGCAGACTTTTATGGCGTGATGCTTAGGATCACGTCCCGGTGGGAGTTTCGAAAAGACTCTTCGGGTCGCCCTAATTGGAAAAAGGCTCCGATGCATGCACATTAAATGTCAAAATATCTGAGGACGATCACGTGCGGACATCGAGGGAGCAACTTCGGCTGTGACAATCTTTTTGTACTTTCTTCATTCGAAATTCGAACTCGAAAGTAGGGGAACTGGTGTTGGGTATAAAATACCCTCAGTCGAAGTTCTTAACAGGATTGACCCTCCCAAGACTCTTCCGGCTTTCAACCGCAGATGGTATCTCCCCGGACTTCTCCAACAGCCAGATTCCCACAATGCTGACTGAATTCCCCTGACGGACGAACTCCCACTGCACCACCTGAGCTCCTTCAACATGAGTTCCCCCAGTTATCTATTAAACCGCCCTAAGCACTCACTAAGCTCCACCGCCAGCCGACTTTCTACGACTATCAGCTGCTCCCTGAATCCCTTCCAGACTTCTTCCAGCTAGGTTCAACTTCAATCCGAACTACCCCAGACTTCGCCAATGGCTGAACTTCTCCAACGGTAGATTCCTACAACTACCAGATTTCAGTCCGGACTCCTACGGGAACCGGATCTCATCCCCGACCTCGACTGTGGAAAGGCTTCGCCCGGACTTCTATGGGAGCCAGGCTCCGTCCTCGACCCCGATTGCTGGTAAACTTCGTCCGGACTCCTAAGGGAGCCGGACTTCATCTCTGACTTTGATTGCAGGTAGACTCCGCCCGGACTCCTACGGGAGTCGGATCTCATCCCCGACCTCGACTGCGGAAAGGCTTCGCCCGGACTCCTGTGGGAGCCGGGCTCCGTCCTCGACCTCGATTGCTGGTAAACTTCGTCCGGACTCCTAAGGGAGCCGGACTTCATCCCTGACTTTGATTACAGGTAGACTCCACCCGGACTCCTACGGGAGCCGGATCTCATCCCCGACCTCAACTGTGGAAAGGCTTCGCCCGGACTCCTACGGGAGCTGAGCTCCATCCTCGACCCCGATTGCTGGTAAACTTCGTCCGGACTCCTAAGGGAGCCGGACTTCATCCCTAACTTTGATTGCAGGTAGACTCCGCCCGGACTCCTACGGGAGCCGGATCTCATCCTCAACCTCGACTGTGGAAAGGCTTCGCCCGGACTCCTACGGAGTCGGGCTCCATCCTCGACTCCAATTGTTGGTAAACTTCGTCTGGACTCCTAAGGGAGCCAGACTTCATCTCTGACTTTGATTGCAGGTAGACTTCACCCGGGCTCCTACGGGAGCCGGATCTCGTCTCCAGCTCCAGCTGTGGGAAGACTTCGCCCAGGCCCCTACGAGAGTCGGGCCTCGTTCCCAATTCTGGCTGCACAAGGACTTCGCCCGGACTCCTACGGGAGCCGAGCTCCACCCACGACTTCGCTTACAGGAAGACTCCGCCCGGACTCCTACGGGAGCCGGACTTCACCCCCGACTTTGACTAAAGGAAGACTCTGTCCGAACTCTTGTGAAAACCAAACTCCGGCCAATAGGTCTAGACCCCCTGACAGGCCGCAATAACGGCCAAGATTTTGCTCCACTCCCTGCGGCGGGTCCTACGCGGCCCCATTACTCCCTGGCAGGCCGCAGTAACAGCCATGATTCTGCTCCACTCCCTGCGGTGGGTCCTACACGGCCCCATTACTCCCTGGCAGGCCGCAGTAGCAGCCATGATTCTGCTCCACTCCCTGACGAGTCACGACAACGGACGTCGTTCCACTCCCCGCAACTGATTCCATGTGGCGAGCCATGGTGACAGCCACGACTCCACCCCATTACTCTTCATGATAAATTCCTCCTGATTCCGTACGGCCCACGACGAGGCGATCATGAACAGTCGCTATCAATCCTTTACTCCCCCATCTATAAAGGGGGGACCTCAGATACGTTACTCTCTAAGCTCTATTTTTTATCCCAAAAATTCTGCTAAAATTTCCGTTCGAGCACTCCATTCTTGTTGAGGCAGAGAACTGACTTGAGCATTGAGGGTCATACCGGAGTAACCCCACCTTTGATTTAGACTTCTTTTGCAGGTCTCGACGGCGACCGCGACCCCCACAACTCCAGCTTCTCCGGTGCAGGTGGATTTTCGCACTAACAGTTTGTATCATATACACCTCTTCGGTCAGCTCTTCATTCAGAAAACTATCTTTACATCCATCTGCCAGATCTCATAATCCAGATAGGCAGCTATTGCAAGTATTATCTGAATGGATTTGAGCATTACCACAGGGAAGAACGTCTCATCATAGTCAATACCATAACGTTGACAATACCCTTGGCAACCAGATGGACTTTATAGGTCTCCACCTTTTCGTCTGCTCCCCTCTTCCTTTTGAAGACCCATTTACACCCAATGGGTTTAACCCCTTCAGGTAGGTCAACCAATGTCCATACATTGTTGACCTTCATGGACTCCATTTTGGATTTCATGACTTCAAGCCATTTCTCAGAATCAGATCTCTGCATTGCATCCATATAGGTGATCGGATCTTCATCGTTCTCATCGAGTTCGATGGGATCACCATCCCGGACCAAGAAATAGTAGTATCTGTCCAACTGATGCGGTACTCTATCGGATCATCTTAATGATGCAGGTACATTGGGCTCCAGATCTGATCTAATCAAATCCGACTCGGGTTCAGCTATTGGTGTCGGTCCTTCTATCTGTTAAACTTCATCAAGTTCAACCTTACAAGCAATGATTCCTTCACCAAAGAACTCCTTTTCTAAAAGATTGTCTTAAGACTAACGAACATCTTTTGTTCATCAGCATGGTAGAAAAATATCCTTTAGTCTCTTTGGGGTACCCTATGAATGTGCATTTGTCAGATCTAGGTCCAAGTTTATCTGTAACTAATAGTTTGACATAGGCCGGACACCCCCAAACCTAAGGTGTGAAAGTACTGGCTTACGTCCTGTCCATATCTCATATGGAGTCTTAATTACAGACTTACTTGGAACCCTATTTAACAGATAATAGGTCGATTCGAGTGCATATCCCAGAAGGATATTGGCAAGCTGGCAAAATCCATCATGGATCGGATCGTGTCTAACAGAGTCCGATTTCTCCTTTCAGACACACCATTATGCTGTGGTGTTCTTGGAGGAGTCCATTGAGAGAGAATCTCATTCTATGTGAGAAACTCACCAGAAGATATTCTCCTTCTCGGTCAGACCGAAGAGTTTTAATACTCTTTCCAGTTTATTTTTCTACTTCACTTCAGAATGTTTGAACATTTCAAATGAATCCGACTTATGTTTAATCAGATAGACATATCCTTATCTGGAAAGATCATCTGTGAAAGTGATGAAGTAGAAATATCCACCTCTAGCACTTGTGCTTATGGGCTCGCATACATCAGTATGTACTTGGCCTAAGAGCTCAGTAGCTCTCTCACCTTTTCTAGTAAAAGGTGACTTGATATTTTACCAAGAAGACAGGACTCATAGGTAGGAAGTGATTACAATCACTGACTTCGAAGATTCTCTCTTGAGTCAACCTGTTTATCCTGTTCTTGTTTATATGATCTAACCTACAGTGCCACAAGTAGATATCTGATACACTGTCTAGTCTAGGGTGCTTGCCAGTGGAATAGACTACGTTAACAGATTGTGATAACATATACACACCATTGTTCAAATATCCACAAAAAATAGTAATACCATTCATAATGATATTACAAACTAATTTCTTTATTAAAATTTCATAATCATTTTTGGCCAGAAGGCCTACAGAAATGACATTTAAAAAGAAACTGTGACAGAAATGATAATCATAACGAATAATGGTATGGGACTCAAATACAAGTTTCAAGATTCCTAATGCTAGAACTGAAACTGATCTTTCATCTCCAATGTTCAGGAACCTCTCGTCTTGCTCGAATCTCCTACTGACCTGCAACCCCTGCAATAAATTACAAATATGGTAAGGGCTACCGGTATCCAATACCCAGTTAGTTATATCACAAATAGAGAAATTGCAAGGAGTTATCATATAAATACCTTGTCCAACAATAGCTTGCTTCTTTCTCTGCCTGTTCGGATCCAAGGAGGCAATGTACTGAGGACAATTCCACTTTCAGTGCCCTCACTTCTTGCAAAAGAAGTATTCAGCTTAACTCTTATCGGGTTTGATCTTTCTGGTCTGGCCCTGCACTGATGTCCCAGCCTGAACTTGCATCTTCTTCACTTTCTTCTTCTTGTTCTTCTTTTCTTTTTTAAAGGATCGAGAATAGAAGATGAACCTCCCACTAAGTTTACCGACTCCTTGTGGAGTTGGTGATCCTTTTAAAAGTTCTGAAGCAACCCAGTAACCCGTGGTAGTTTTACTTTAGACTTTGTCATTCTATAATGAGTGAGGAATGGGAGATAAGACTTGGGCAGCGAGTTTAGTATTGCATCTTTCCCAAGCTGCTCATGCAAGGGAAAGCCGAGCTTGCTCAAATACTCCATCAGCTCGATCATGTAGAATACATGATCAGTGACAGAGGCACCATCCATATTTTAGCGTTGAAGATGGGATAACTAGTTTTGTGCCTTTCCCAATCATCGGGTGTGCCAAAGGCATCCTCCAACACTTGAAGTATGTCCTTTGATGAATCATCTCAAATCTGTGACTGAACTCGTCGCTCATGGCAGCCAGCATGATGCAGCGCACCATGATCCGATCACTGAGCCACTTCTGGTAAGTGTCTCTAACTGTTCCACGTGCATTGGCAGCTGGCTCCTCAAGTGCAGAATCTGTTATCACATATAGGATCCATTCATGCTCCAAGACTATCTTTAACTTTCGATACCAGCTATCGAAGTTGGATCCCACCAATTTATCATTGTTCAACAATGATTGGAGCGATAGAAAAGTTGCCATATCTGCACAAAGAAAAATCATAATCTAGTTAGTAATTGATTCATTAAACCTAAGATTGGACTTTAATTAAAAGGTTACTCCCACTATTTTATTCGAATTGGTAACCTCTATCTCAACTCAAGGAATTACCCTAATTTTATAGTGGGTACTAGAATCCACTTAGACTGCACACAAGCCAAACTTTGGTTGGCCAACCCATATACATCTAAGGGTAGGTTCATAACCAATTATTTTCTAAATAATTTTTAATAATATTATTTTTGCCCCAGCCCCTAATCAGTAGGCTTTGGCCTCCATTGAGAAGGTCTGGTAGGTCCAACCATTAACATGACCATACTTGGTCCATTAGCCAATGAATGATTAGGTCCAACTTTGGTTGGCTAACCTAACCACCATTTAGAAAGATACAGTCAAGAAATCATATTATGAATGATAATTTCACCAATCGATAAGCACCAGGCCTTTGGGCTCCAATGATTATCCAACTGATGGACCCATTATCATCACTTAATGGAGGCTATGATCTAGTTATCACCATAACTATTTTATTTTAAGGATCTAATAATTTTAAAAAATTAATTGATTTAGAGGATGAAGTCAGATGAACCAGCTTATCATGATCCTCCCACTGGCTTCACCAAGTCAGCTTAAGGGAGACCATTAAAAGGACTGGTCTAGGAGCACCTAAATCAGTCACACTGATTTACCTAGCTGACATGGGTCAGCTCGAATAGTCAAGTGATCCGATCAAAATATAATTTCATCAAGAGATCAGGTAAGTTTGATTGGTGGGAGGATCTGCCAAAGCTTGCCTTAGACACCATCAGAAATGGCCTGGTAAGCGGGCTGCCAATTAAAAACCATCAATCTGGTTTACCTTATATGAAACTAGTTTAATTAGTTTCGATTAGATCAATCTAATAGTTCGTGCTAGACCGCTTAGCCAAGAATCAAGTCCATTTGGTTCTCGTTAAAGACATGGACTTGACCAACTACAACTATTGTAATGGATCTAGAGAATCCTTAACCTAATCTAAGACAACAATTGATTAGATTTAGTCAATTCTCTAATAAGTCCATCTTTAATCTAACCTTAGGTCTAACCCAATTAATGGACCTAATTTTCACTAACCCATTAACCCAATGTGTTATGGTTTGTGTCTTAGGTTCTTCAATTCACAATCCTAGAACTAATCAAACAACTTCTTAATTCTCAATTAAGTTTTGGGCTGAGGGTTGGGGTTCGACTTTTCAAAAATAATTTTCATATTTGTAAAATATTTTTATAATATAGTTCTACCAACCAAGTTACATGTTTGATTCATAATCAAAATGCAAGTGAAATAAGAATGAAACTACTTTAGATCTAATCTAAACAGGTTCATGTAATTGAAACAATTTGACTTTAAACTGCTAAATTTTTCAGACAAATATATTATAATTTTTTATACAAAAATTATTAATAAAGAGATTTTATTTTAAATTTAAATACCTTTTAAATCTAATAAATCATATATTTATTCTAGATCATATCTAACAAATTTATGATTAAAGATAGATCTACACGAACTAGGACAACCTTTGCACTATAAGGATAAACCTTACAGTAGGACAACCTACAGTTCGTGATTGATCTAAAAATTTTAATTTTAAATTTAACAATCAGATTATAAATTAGATCTAATCTAAAAAATAATCTAAGTATGTATAAATAATCATTAATAAATAACCTAGGCTCTGATACCAATTGAAGGAACCAGATCTAGGGTTTTAGGGTTAGATCTTGAAACTTTTTCAAGATCAGACAGCGAAAGACTAAAATAAATCAAAATTTATCTTATAAAATTAAAAATTCTAGATCTAAAATCCTATTCATGATTATTACATGACATTAAATCAAAATTAAAATATAAAAACTAAGAACTACATGTTGATCATATCAACATGTTTCTATACTACATCTAATGTATGTAAATATAATAGATCAGATCTATTACCTTGCAAGTTAGATATTTTAACTTTGCTGATCTGGGCTTGAGGATGATGTTCAAGCCGCACATGCATCCGACCTCTAGGAGTCATCCACACGAGCCACGAATCACGATCAGAAGTCTTGATCCAGGAAATCAGCACAGTATGCTAGTACTGATGATCCTTTTTGATGGTCGATCAGATACCTCTTCTTCTTGATTTAGACTCTTCCAAAGATGAGAAGTAGGAAAGAAGTTTTATATTGAGACACTCTCAGAAAACTCACATATGGAGGAAGGAAAGAGGTGAACACAGCAACCCTAGAAGAAGACCCTCTTCTTCTTCTCTTTGCTCTACCTAGACACCTAGTTTTGTGTCTATTATATCTCCATGCCCAAACTCTTTCTCTCTAATTTTCACATGCCCAAAGGCTCTCAATTCTCTATAATCACAAAAATCTCAAGAAAAATTCATCTTAAATAAAGAGATATGAAGAATCCTTGTCTAGGTCAAATACCTAGTCAAGAAAAATCCAAACAGGGCAAGACAAGGGTGCCCAACTCTTGGGGCCCCTCCTTCTTTTTCTATCATGGACTACAGAAAAGGTGCATAATATGTTCATAAAAGCCAAAAAATCTCAAAAAAAATTTGATAAAATCAGTGCCATAAGGAAAGAGTTTTGGTTTCCTAAAATTCTATCTCATAGAATTTGAAATCCAAACTAATTCCTACTTTGACTTGGTCCACAACCACATTCCATGTAAGAGAGAAAGAGTGAAAGCTTTGGGCATGATGAAGGCCTGGAGAGAAGGTTTTTCACACAAAATAAGAGAGAGTGGGCATGGGGGGCTAAGGTGGCGCAAGGTGGAATCCTAGTCTTACTAGGATTCAATCTATGACTTGTTCAAATTTGGTTTCTCAAACAAATCAAACCAAAACCAAATCAACCTAATTAAAATAGGTCTTAACCAATTAAAATCTAATTTAATCAGATTAAATTAATTTAAATTAATTTAATTTTTTAATCGAATTAGAAATTAGGTTGACCCAAGTCCTAATTGAACTAGGACTAGTTTTTCTTGCACTTGGCTTATCCAATAAACCAATTGGACTTGATCCAATCAAGCCCAAACTAAATCTAATTAAATTATATTCAATTAGACTTAATCTCAACCATTGGCTTAATCAAATTAAGCAATTAGCAATCGAATTGCTAATCGATCCTCCTACAACACTTGCACTAGGTTAAATGTCAATCGTATTGATCGTTTAACCCTAGAATGATTCTTAATCGTTGATCAACCATCCGATCGATCATGAACTCTAATGTGTGTGACTCATAGGTCTGAACCTAAGTGGTAGCATAAAATAAATTTTTGTACCAATCGAAGTGACCATCTAGCAATGGTACCGACGTCGGATAGGTCGAATGTGTAGAACAACATCCTTAGAACCCATGCGGATATAGTTTCATATAATTCATCCCTTGACCAAAATACTCATAGGACACCTCAGAGTTCAACTGTCAACTCTGATCAGGTTGTCCACATTGTATTTCAAAATATCAAATCCATCTGATGGATTATCCTGGCCAAGTTTTGCTAAATTGAAATACAGCGACTCATTCTTCTCCAACTCTTGGAGTGGTCAATCCCATCTTGATCACACTCTGACTTGCAAGTACTTGACTGTGCCCAGAAGCCTTCCATCACTGAATTAAAAATTCAGTTAGTCCAGTACAAAGCACAGTGAGTTGCTTGCAAGTCACTGAGGCGATCTCAGTCTAAGGGACACTTATACCTATATCCCATCAGAGACATTCTCGACAGCAGAATGCTCTGGAGTTGGTCACGTTCAATGATGATGTACCCTTACATCTCACTGTATGCCATACCAGTGTCTCCACACTCCTTGGTTAAGAGGACAACCAACCCATATGGCCTACAGCGACCTATGCTCGATAGAAGCTGTCATCCTTATTAACAGCCTATCATTTGATCGTGAACAGTTTTAAGGACTAATCGATAAATCCTCTCTTTATCGAACCTAAATAGTCCTAAGGACTTCATCACAACAACGAGTTCATTAGAAGATGAAAACTTATGATGAAAATATCAAAAATATATTTTATTTATTAACAAATCAATTACAATACAAGGTTGCTCAACCGTCAACAGGTTGACGATTGGCTTTTGGGACATATTTTTCAACAACTCCCACTTGTCCTAAAGCCACTCGCACAGTATCTAATACCATCTTCGACTTGTGGTTGTCGAACTCCTTTATCGCCAGGGCTTTAGTGAAGGGGTCGGCAGGTTCTCCTTTCCGTCGATCTTCTGAAGGTCGACGTCACCTCGATCCACGATCTCTCAGACCAGTGGAAGCGTGCAAAATGTGCTTCGTCCTGGTGTGCTTTGGTTCCTTCACCTGAGCTATGGCACAGTGCTGTCGCAGTAGAGCAGGATCGGACCATCGAGGAGGGTGCTACTCCGAGCTCGTGATGAATTTTCTCAGCCACACAGCTTCCTTCGGCATCCGATGCTGCGATGTACTCCCTCACAAACAGAGTCTGCCACAGTATGCTGCTTGAAACTCTTCCAGCAGATGGCTCCACCATTCAGAGTAAAGATATAACCGACATGCTTCTCTGTCATCATGGTCAGATTGAAAGCTGGAGTCTGTGAACCCACAAGTTTCAGATCTGACTCGCCATAAACCAACCATTGGTCCTTAGTATTTCTCAAATACTTAAGGATGGCTTTAACCACTTTTCAGTGTTTTCTCCAGGATCAGATTGGTATCTACTCACTACTCCTAGTGAGTATGCCACATCTGACTTGTACATGTCATGGCGTACATGATAGATCCACGATCGAAGCATATGGGACTCTACTCATACGCTCTCTCTCTTCAGGAGTTGTCGGACAATCCTTCTTAGAGAGAGAAATTTCATGGCCTATCGGTAGATAGCCCTTCTTGAAATTCTCCATGCTGAACCTCTTCAGCACAGTGTCTATGTACGTGGACTGGATAACCCAAGCATCCTTTTAGATCTATCCCTATAGATCTTCATCCCTAGGATGTAGGATGCTTCACCCAAGTCCTTCATGGAGAACTCGATGACAACCAAACTTTTATTCCCTGTAGTGCGGGGATGTCATTTTCGATTAAGAGAATTCATCCACGTACAAGACAAGAATACACAACTGGACCATTTGCCCATTTATAGATGCAGGCTCTTCTCCATTCTTAACGAAGCCATACGTTTTGATCACCTTATCAAAATGCATGTTCCAACTCGAGAAGCTTGCTTCAATCCATAAATGGATCTCTGAAGCTTGCACACCTTGGACTCATCTGTGGATGTAAACCCTCAGGTTGTATCATATACACCTCTTCGGTCAGCTCTCCATTCAGAAAGCTATCTTTACATCCATCTGTCAGATCTCATAATCCAGATGGGCAGCTATTGCAAGCATTATCCGAATGGATTTGAGCATTGCCACAGGGAGAACATCTCGTTATAGTCAATACCATAATGTTGACGATACCCTTGGCAACAGACGGACTTTATAGGTCTCCACCTTTCTTCTGCCCTCTTCCTTTTGAAGATCCATTTACACCCAATGGGTTTAACCCCTTCAGGTGGGTCAACCAATGTCCATACATCGTTGACCTTCATGGACTCCATTTCGATTTCATGGCTTCAAGCCATTTCTCAAATCAGGTCTCTGCATTGCATCCATATAGGTGATCGGATCCTCATCGTTCTCATCGAGTTCGATGGGATCACCATCTCGGACCAAGAAATCATAGTATCTGTCGGCTGATGCGTACTCTATCGGATCGCTTAATGGTGAGGTACATTGGGCTCCGGATCTGATCTAATCAAATCTGACTCAGGTTCAGCTATTGGTGTCGGTCCTTCTACCTGTTGAACTTCATCAAGTTCAACCTTAGAGGCAACGGTTCCTTCACCAAGGAACTCTTTTCTAAAAAGTTGCTTAAGGCTGACGAACACCTTTTGTTCATCAGCATGGTAGAAAAAATATCCTTTGGTCTCTTTGGGGTACCCTATGAATGTGCATTTGTCAGACCTAGGTCAAGTTTATCTGTAACTAACCTTTGACATAGGCGGCACCCCCAGACCTAAGGTGTGAAAGTGCTGGCTTACGCCTGTCCATATCTCATATGGAGTCTTAATTACAGACTTACTTGAAACCCTATTTAACAGATAACAGGTCGATTCGAGTGCATATCCCAGAAGGATATCGCAAGCTGGCAAAACCATCATGGATCGGACCATGTCTAACAGAGTCTGATTTCTCCTTTCAGACACACCATTATGCTGTGGTGTTTCTGGAGGAGTCCATTGGGAGAGAATCCATTCTCTCCTAGATATGTGAGAAACTCACCAGAAAGGTATTCTCCTCCTCGTCAGATCGAAGAGTTTTAATACTCTTCCAGTTTATTTTTCTACTTCACTTCGAATCGTTTGAACATTTCAAATGAATCCGACTTATGTTTCATCAGATAGACATATCCATATCTGGATAGATCATCCATGAAAGTGATGAAGTAGAAATATCCACCTCTAGCACTTGTGCTCATGGGCCCGCATACATCAGTATGTACTAGGCCCAAGAGCTCAGTAGCTCTCTCACCTTTTTCAGTAAAAGGTGACTTGTCATTTTACAAGAAGACAGACTCACAGGTTGGAAGTGATTCACAATCACTGACTTCGAGGATTTCCTCTTGAGTCAACTGTTTATCCTGTTCTTGTTTATATGACCTAGCCTACAGTGCCATAAGTAGATATCTGATACACTATCTAATCTAGGGTGCTTGCCAGTAGAATAGACTACGTTAACAGGTTGTGATAACATATACACCATTGTTCAAATATCCAAAAAATAGTAACACCATTCATAATGATATTACAAACTTATTTCTTTATTAAATTTCATAATCATTTTTGGCCAGAAGGCCTAAGAAATAATATTTAAAAAAAACTGGACAGAAATGACAATCATTAAGAACAAGTATGGACTCAAATACAAGTTTCAAGATTCTAATGCTAGAACTGAACTGGTCTTCCATCTCCAACGTTCAGGAACCTCTCACTTGCTCGAATCTCCTACTGACCTGCAACCCCTGCAACGAATTACAAATATGGTAAGGGCTACGTATCCAATACCCAGTCAGTTATATCACAAATAGAGAAATTCAAGGAGTTATCATATAAATACCTTGCCAGCAACAGCTTGCTTCTTTCTCTCCTGTTCGGGTCCAGGGAGGCAATGTACTGAGGACAGTTCTCTTCAGTGCCCTGCTTCTTGCAAAAGAAGCATTCAGCTTGACTCTTATCGGCTTGATCTTTCTGGTCTGGCCCTGCACTGATGTCCAGCTGAACTTGCACCTTCTTCACTTTCTTCTTCTTGTTCTTCTTCCCTTTCTTAAAGGTCGAGAACCAGAAGACGAACCTCCCACTAAGTTCACGACTCCTTGTGGAGTTGGTGATCCTTCTCAAAGTTCTGAAGCAACCCCAGTAACCCGTGGTAGTTTACTTCAGGCTTTGTCATTCTATAATGAGTGAGGAATGGGAGATAAGACTTGGCAGCGAGTTCAGTATTGCATCTTTCCAAGCTGCTCATGCAAGGAAAAGCCGAGCTTGCTCAAACGCTCCATCAGCTCGATCATGTACAATACATGATCAGTGACAGAGGCACCATCCTATTTTGGCGTTGAAGATGGCACAACTAGTCTTGTGCCTCTCCACATCATCGGGTGTGCCAAAGGCATCCTCCAACACTTGAAGCATGTCCTTTGGCTGAGCATCTCAAATCTATGACTGAACTCGTGCTCATGGCAGCCAGCATGATGCAGCACACATGGTCCGATCACTGAGCCACTTCTGTAAGTGTCTCTGACTGTTCCACGTGCATTGGCAGCTGGCTCCTCAGGTGCAGGATCCGTTATCACATATAGGATCCGTTCATGCTCCAGACTATCTTCAACTTTCGGTACCAGCTACCGAAGTTGGTCCCACCAAATTATATTGTCCAACAATGATCGGAGCGATAGGAAGTGGCCATATCTGCACAAAGAAAATCATAACCTAATTAGTAATTGATTCATTAAACCTAAAGATTTGACTTTAATCAAAAGGTTTCTCCACTATTTTATTCGAATTGGTAGCCTCTACTCCAATTCGAGGAATTACCCTAATTTCTTAGTGGGTACTAGAATCCACTTAGACTGCACACAAGCCCAACTTTGGTTGGCCAACCCATGTACATCTAAGGGTAGGTTCATAACCAATTATTTTCTAAATAATTTTAGTAATTTAATTTTGCCCAGTCCCTAATCAGTAGGCTTTGGCCTCCACTGAAAAGGTCTGGTTAGGTCCAACCATTAACATGACCATACTTGGCCCATCTAGCCAATGAATGATTAGGCCAACTTTGGTTGGCTAACCTAACCACCATTTAGAAAGATGCAGTCAAGAAATCATATTATGAATGATAATTCCATCAGCCGATAAGCACCAGGCCTTTGGGCCTCCAATGATTATCCAACTGATGGACCCATTATCATCCACTTAATGGGAGGCTATGATCTAGTTATCACCATAACTATTTTATTTTAAGGACTAATAATTTTAGAAGATTTAATTGATTTAGAGGAGAGGTCAGATGAACCAGCTTATCATGATCCTCCCACTGGCTTCACCAAGTCAGCTTAAGGGAGACCATTAAAAGGGCTGGTCTAGGAGCACCTAAATCAGTCACACTGATTTACCTAGCTGACATGGGTCAGCTCGAATAGTCAAGTGATCCGATCAAAATATAATTTCACAAGAGGCAGGTAAGTTCGATCGTGGGAGGGTCTGCCAAAGCTTGCCTTAGACACCATCAGAAATGGCAGGTAAGCGGGCTGCCAATTAAAAACCACCGGTCTGGTTTACCTTAGACACCAACTGGTTTAATTAGTTTCGATTAGATCAACCTAACAGTTCGTGCTAGATCGCTTAGCCAAGAATCAAGTCCATTTGGTTCTCGTTAAAGAATGGACTTGACCAACTACAACTATTGTAATTGATCTAGAGAATCCTTGACCTAATCTAAGACAACAATTGATTAGATTTAGTCAATTCTCTAATTAAGTCCATCTTTAATCTAACCTTAGGTCTAACCCAATTAATGGACTAATTCCACTAACCCATTAACCCAATGTGTTATGGTTTGTGTCTTAGGTTCTTCAATTCACAATCCTAGAACCTAATCAAACAACTTCTTAATTCTCAATTAAGTTTTGGGCTGAGGGTTGGGGTTCGCTTTTCAAAAATAATTTTCATATTTGTAAAATATTTTTACAAATGTTCTACCAACCAAGTTGCATGTTTGATTCATAATCAAAATGAAGTGAAATAAGCATGAAACTACTTTAGATCTAATCTAAACAGGTTCATGTAATTGAAATAATTTCAACTTTAAACTGCGCAAATTTTTCAGACAAATATATGATGGTTCTTTGCACGAAAATTATTAACAAAGAGATTTTATTTTAGATTTAAATATTTTTAAATCTAATAAATCATAAATTTAATCTAGATCATATCTAAAAATTTATGATTAAAGATAGATCTACACGAACTAGGACAACCTTTGCACTGTAAGGGTAAACCTTACAGCAGGACAACCTACAGTTCGTGATTGATCTAAAAATTTTAATTTTAGATTTAACAATCAGATTATAAATTAGATCTAATCTAAAAATAATCTAAGTATGTATAAATAATCATGTAATAAAAACTAGGCTCTGATACCAATTGAAGGAACCAGATCTAGGGTTTCAGGGTTAGATCTTGAAACTTTTTCAAGATCAGCAGCGAAGACTAAAATAAATCAAAATTTATCTTATAAAATTAGAAATTCTAGATCTAAGATTTATTAATGATTATTACATGTATTAAATAAAAATTAAAATATAAAGAGCAAGAACTACATGTTGATCATATCAACATGTTTCTATACTACATCTAATGTATGTAAAATATAATAGATCAGATCTATTACCTTGCAAGTTAGACATTCTAACTTTGCTGATCTGGCTTGAGGATGATGTTGTGAGCCACACATGCATCGACCTCTAGGAGTCATCCACACGAGCCCACGAATCACGATCAGAAGTCTGTCCAGAAATCAGCACAGTATGCTAGTACTGTGCTGATCCTTCTTCGATGGTCGATCAGATGCCTCCTTCTTCTTGATTTGGACTCTTCCAAAGATGAAAGTAGGAGAAGGAGTTTTAAATTGAGACACTCTCAGAAAACTCAAGATGGAGGAAGGAAGAGGTGAACACAGCAACCTAGAAGAAGACCTCTTCTTCTTCTCTTTGCTCTAACCAGACACTAGTTTGTGTCTATTATATCTCCACTCCCAATCTTTCTCCTAATTTTTAATCCCCAAAGGTTCTCAATTCTATAATCATAAAAATTTAAGAAAAAATTCATCTTAAATAAGAGATATGAAGAATCCTTGTCTAGGTCAAATACCTAGTCAAGGAAAATCCAAACAGGGCAAGACAAGGGTGCCCAACTCTTGGGGCCCCTCCTTTTTTTCTACCATGGACACAGCAAAGGGCACAATATGTGCCATAAAAGTCATAAAAATTCAAAAAAAATTGGATAAATCAGTGCCATAAGGAAAGAGTTTTGGTTTTCTAAAATTCTATCTCATAGAATTTGAAATCCAAACTAATTCTACTTTGACTTGGTCCACAACCACATTCCATGTAAGAGAGAAAGAGTGAAAGCTTTGGCATGTGTGAAGGCCTGGGAGAGAAGGTTTTGTCACAAAAATAAGAGAGAGTGGGCGTGGGGGGCTAAGGTGGCGCAAGGTGGAATCCTAGTCTTACTAGGATTCAATCTATGACTTGTTCAAATTTGTTTCTCAAACCAAATCAAACCAAAACAAATCAACCAATTAAAATAGTCTTAACTAATTAAGAACTAATTTAATCAGATTAAATTAGATTTAAATTAATTTAATTTTTTAATCAAATTAGAAATTAGGTTGACCCAAGTCCTAATTGAACTAGGACTAGTTTTTTCTTGCACTTGGCTTATCCAATAAACCAATTGGACTTGATCCAATCAAGCCCAACTAAATCTAATTAAATTATATTAATTAGACTTAATCTCAGCCATTGCTTAATCAAATTAAGCAATTAGCAATCAAATTGCTAATCGATCCTCCTGCAAACTTGCACTAGGTTAAATGTCAATCGTATTGATCGTTTAACCCTAGAACGATTCTTAATCGTTGATCAACCATCGATCAGATCATGAACTCTAATGTGTGTGACCTCATAGGTCAAACCTAAGTCGTAGCATAGAAATAAATTTCTATACCAATCGAAGTGACCATCTAGCAATGGTACCCGACGTCGGATAGGTCGAATGTGTAGAACAACATCCTTAGAACCCATGCGGATATAGTTTTCATATAATTCATCCCCTTGACCAAAATGCTCATAGGACACTCAGAGTTCAACTGTCAACTCTGATCAGTTGTCCACATTGTATTTCAAAATATCAAATCCATCTGATGGATTACCTGGCCAAGATTTTGCTAAATTGAAATACAGCGACTCATTCTTCTCCAACTCTTGGAGTGGTCAATCCCATCTTGATCACACTCTGACTTTGCAAGTACTTGACTGTGCCCAGAAGCCTTCCATCACTGAATTAAAATTAGTTAGTCCAGTACCAAAGCACAGTGAGTTGCTTGCAAGTCACTGAGGCGATCTCAGGTCTAAGGGACACTTATACCTATATCCCATCAGAGACATTCTCGACAGCAGAATGCTCTGGAGTTGGTCACGTTCAATGATGATGTACCCTTATATCTCATCTGTATGCCATACCAGTGTCTCCACACTCCTTGGTTAAGAGGACAACCAACCCATATGGCCTACAGCGACCTATGCTCGATAGAAGCTGTCGTCCTTATTAACAGCCTATCATTTGATCGTGAACAGTTTTAAGGACTAATCGATAAATCCTCTTTATCGAACTAAATAGTCCTAAGGACTTCATCACAACAACGGAGTTCATTAGAAGATGAAAACTTATGATAAAAATATCAAAAATATTTTATTTATTAACAAATCAATTACAATACAAGGTTGCTCAACCGTCAAAAGTTGAGATTGACTTTTGGGACATATTTTCAACAACTCCCATTGTCCTAAGCCATCGGCACAGTATTAATACCCATCTTCGATTGTGGTTGTCGAACTCCTTTATGCCAGGGCTTTAGTGAAGGGGTCGGCAGGTTCTCTTTCTGTCGATCTTTGAAGGTCGATGTCACCTCGATCACGATCTCTCCGACCAGGTGGAAGGCGCAAGATGTGCTTGTCGCTGATGTGCTTTGGGTTCCTTCACCTGAGCTATGGCACCAGTGCTGTCGCAGATAGAGCAGGATGATCGAGGGAGGATGCTCCGAGCTCGTGATGAATTTTTCAGCACACAGCTTCCTTCGACGGCATCTGATGCTGCGATGTACTCCGTTCACAAACGAGTCTGCCACAGTATGCTGCTTGGAACTCTTCCAGCAGATGGCTCCACCATTCAGAGTAAAGATTAACCGACACGCTCTGCTGTCATCATGGTCAGATTGGAAGCTGGAGTCTGTGAACCCCAAAGTTTCAGATCTGACTCGCATAAACCAACCATTGTCCTTAGTATTTCTCCAATACTTAAGGATGGCTTTAACCACTTTTCCAGTGATTTTCTCCAGGATAGATTGGTATCTATCCTACTCCTAGTGAGTATGCACATCTGGCTTGTACATATCATGGATACATGATAGATCCACGACTGAAGATATGGACTCTACTCATACGCTCTCTCTCTTCAGGAGTTGTCGGAATCTTCTTAGAGAAAGAAATTCTGGCCTATCGGTAGATAGCCCTTCTTGGAATTCTCATCTGAACCTCTTCAGCACAGTGTCTATGTACGTGGACTGGGATAACCCAAGCATCCTTTTAGATCTATCCCTATAGATCTTCATCCCTAGGATGTAGGATGCTTCACCCAAGTCCTTCATGGAGAACTGCGATGACAACCAAACTTTTATTCCTGTAGTGCGGGATGTCATTCTCGATTAAGAGAATGTCATCCACGTACAAGATAAAAATACCACAACTGGACCATTTGCCCATTTATAGATGCAGGGCTCTTCTTTTTCTTAACGAAGCCATACGTTTTGATCACCTTATCAAAATGCATGTTCCAACTCGAGAAGCTTGCTTCAATCCATAAATGGATCTCTGAAGCTTGCACACCTTGGACTCATCTGTGGATGTAAACCCCTCAGGTTGTATCATATACACCTCTTCGGTCAGCTCTCCATTCAGGAAAGCTGTCTTTACATCCATCTGCCAGATCTCATAATCCAGATGGAGCTATTGCAAGCATTATCCGAATGGATTTGAGCATTGCCACAGGGAGAATCTCGTCATAGTCAATACCATAATGTTGACGATACCCTTGGCAACCAGACGGGCTTTATAGGTCTCCACCTTTCCGTCTGTGCCCCTCTTCCTTTTGAAGACCCATTTACACCCAATGGGTTTACCCCTTCAGGTGGGTCAACCATGTCCATACATCGTTGACTTCATGACTCCATTTCGATTTCATGGCTTCAAGCCATTTCTCGAAATCAGGTTCTGCATTGCATCCATATAGGTGATCGGATCCTCATGTTCTCATAAGTTCGATGGGATCACCGTTCTCGGATCAAGAAATCGTAGTATCTGTCCGCTGATGGGTATTCTATCGGATCGCCTTAATGGTGCAGGTAATTGGGCTCCGGATCTGATCTAATCATATCCGACTCAGGTTCAGCTATTGGTGTCGGTCCTTCTACTACTGTTGAACTTCATCAAGTTCAACCTTAGAGGCAACGGTTCCTTCACAAGAATCCTTTTCTAAAAAGTTGCTTAAGGCTGACGAACACTTTTGTTCATCAGCATGGTAGAAAAAATATCTTTTGTCTCTTTGGGGTACCTATGAATGGCATTTGTCAGACTAGGTCCAAGTTTGTCTGTACTAATCGTTTGACATAGGCGGCACCCAGACCCTAAGGTGTGAAAGTGCTGGCTTACGTCCGTCATATCTATATGGAGTCTTAATTACAGACTTACTTGGAATCCTATTTAACAGATAACAGGCCGATTCGAGTGCATATCCCAGAAGGATATCGGCAAGCTAGCAAAACCATCATGGATCGGACCATGTCTAACAGAGTCGATTTCTCCTTTCAGACACACCATTATGCTGTGGTGTTTCTGGAGGAGTCCATTGGGAGAGAATCCATTCTCTCTAGATATGTGAGAAATCACAGAAAGGTATTCCCTCCTCGATCAGATCGAAGAGTTTTAATACTCTTCCAGTTTTTTTTCTACTTCACTTCGGAATATTTGAATTTCAATGAATCCGACTTATGTTTCATCAGATAGACATATCCATATCTGGATAGATCATCCGTGAAAGTGATGAAGTAGAAATATCACCTCTAGCACTTGTGCTCATGGGCCCGCATACATCAGTATGTACTAGGCCAAGAGCTCAGTAGCTCTCTCACCTTTTTCAGTAAAAGGTGACTTGGTCATTTTACCAAGAAGACAGGACTCACAGGTTGAAGTGATTCACAATCACTGACTTCGAGGATTCTCTTTGAGTCAACCTGTTTATCTGTTCTTGTTTATATGACCTAGCCTAAGTGCATAAGTAGATATCTGATACACTATCTAATCTAGGGTGCTTGCAGTAGAATAGACTACGTTAAAGTTGTGATAACATATACACCATTGTTCAAATTCACAAAAAATAGTAACACCATTCATAATGATATTACAAACTTTTTTCTTTATTTGAAATTTATATCATTTTTGCCAGAAGGTCTAAGAATACATTTAAAAAGAAACTGGATAGAAATGACAATCATTAAGAACATGGTATGGGACTAAATACAGTTTAAGATTTCTAATGCTAGAACTGGAACTGATCTTCATCTCAAGTTCAGGAACTTCGCTTGCTCGAATCTCCTACTGACTGCACCCCTGCAACAAATTGCAAATATGGTAAGGGCTATCGGTATCCAATACAGTCATTATATCAAAATAGAGAAATTGTAAGGAGTTTATCATATAAATACTTGCCAAATAGCTTGCTTCTTTCTCTGCCTGTTCGGGTCCAGGAGGCAATGTACTGAGGATAGTTCCTCTTCCAGTGCCTCCGCTTCTTGCAAAAGAAGCATTCAGTTGACTCTTATCGGGCTTGATCTTTCTGGTCTGGCCCTGCATGATTCCCAGCCTGAACTTGCACCTTCTTCACTTCTTCTTCTTGTTCTTCTTCCTTTCTCAAAGGGTCGAGAACCAGAAGATGAACCTCCCACTAAGTTCACCGACTCCTTTGGAGTTGGTGATCCTTCTCAAAGTTCTGAAGCAACCCAGTAACCGTGGTAGTTTATTCAGGCTTTGTCATTCTATAATGAGTGAGGATGGGAGATAAGACTTGGCAGCGAGTTCAGTATTGCATCTTTCCCAAGCTGCTCATGCAAGAAAAGCGAGCTTGCTCAAATGCTCCATCAGCTCGATCATGTACAATACATGATCAGTGACAGAGGCACCATCCGTATTTTGGCTTGAAGATGGCACAACTAGTCTTGTGCCTCTCCAATCATCGGGTTGTGCCAAAGGCATCCTCCAACACTTGAAGCATGTCCTTTGGTGAGCCGTCTCAAATCTGTGACTGAACTCGTTGCTCATGGCAGCCAGCATGATGCAGCGCACCATGGTCCGATCACTGAGCCACTTCTGAGTAAGTGTCTCTGACTGTTCACATGCATTGGCAGTGGCTCCTCAGGTGCAAGATCCGTTATACATATAGGATCCATTCATGCTCCAGGATATCTTCAACTTTCGGTACCAGCTACGAAGTTGGGTCCCACCAATTATCATTGTCCAACAATGATCGGAGCGATAGAGAAGTGGCCATATCTGCATAAAGAAAATCATAACCTAATTAGTAATTGATTCATTAAACCTAAAGATTTGGACTTTAATCAAAAGGTTTCTCCACTATTTTATTCGAATTGGTAGCCTCTACCTCCAATTCGAGAATTATCCTAATTCCTTAGTGGGTACTAGAATCACTTAGACTGCACACAAGCCCAACTTTGGTTGGCCAACCCATGTAATCTAAGGGTAGGTTCATAACCAATTATTTTCTTAATATTTTTAGTAATTTTAATTTTGCCCAGTCCTAATCAGTAGGCTTGGCCTCCATGAAAGGTCTGGTTAGGTCCAACCATTAAATGACCATATTGCCATCTGCAATGAATGATTAGGCCAACTTTGTTGGCTAACCTAACATCATTTAGAAAGATACAGTCAAGAATCATATTATGAATGACAATTCTTAGCCGATAAGCACAGGCTTTGGGCCTCCAATGATTATCAACTGATGGACCCATTATCATCCACTTAATGGGAGGCTATGATTAGTTATCACCATAATATTTTATTTTAAGGATCTAATAATTTTAGAAGATTTAATTGATTTAGAGGAGGAGGTAGATGAACCAGCTTATCATGATCTCCACTGGCTTCACCAAGTCAGCTTAAGGGAGACATTAAAAGGGCTGGTCTAGGAGCACCTAAATCAGTCACACTGATTTCCTAGCTGACATGGGTAGCTCGAATAGTCAAGTGATCGATAAAAATAATTTCACAAGAGGTCAGGTAAGTTGATCGGTGGGAGGGTCTGCCAAAGCTTGCCTTAGACACCATCAGAAATGGTCAGGTAAGCGGGCTCCAATTAAAACCACGATCTGGTTTACCTTAAAACATGTTTAATTAGTTTCGATTAGATCAACCTACAGTTCGTGCTAGACCGCTTAGCCAAGAATCAAGTCCATTTGGTTCTCGTTAAAGACATGGACTTGACAACTACAACTATTGTAATTGATCTAGAGAATCTTTGACCTAATCTAAGACAAAATTGATTAGATTTAGTCAATTCTCTAATTAAGTCATCTTTAATCTAACTTAGGTCTACCATTAATGGACCTAATTTCACTAACCATTAACCCAATGTGTTATGGTTTGTGTTTTAGGTTCTTCAATTCACAATCCTAGAACTAATCAAACAACTTCTTAATTCTAATTAAGTTTTGGGCTGAGGGTTGGGGTTCGGCTTTTCGAAAAATAATTTTTATTTTGTAAATATTTTACAAATGGTTTTACCAACCAAGTTGCATGTTTGATTCATAATCAAAATGCAAGTGAAATAAGCATAAATACTTTAGATCTAATCTAAACAGGTTCATTAATTGAAATATTTCAACTTTAAACTGGCAAATTTTTCAGATAAATATATGATGGTTCTTTGCACAAAATTATTAACAAGAGATTTTATTTTAGATTTAAATATTTTTAAATCTATAAATATATTTAATCTAGATCATATTAAAAATTTATGATTAAAGATAGGATCTACATGAACTAGGAAACTTTGACTGTAAGGGGTAAACCTTACAGCAGGACAACCTAAGTTCGTGATTGATCTAAAAATTTTAATTTTAGATTTAATAATAGATTATAAATTAGATCTAATCTAAAAATAATCTAGCATGTATAAATAATATGTAATAAAAACTAGGCTCTGATACCATTGAGGAACAGATCTAGGGTTTCAGGTTAGATCTTGAAACTTTTTCAAGATCAGGCAGGGAAGACTAAATAAATTCAAATTTATCTTATAAATTAGAGAATCTTAGATCTAAGATCTTATTACATGATTATTAATGATATTAATCAAAAATTAAAATATAAAGAGCAAGAACTACATGTTGATCATATCAAATGTTTCTATACTAATTAATGTATGTAAAATATAATAGATCAGATCTATTACCTTGCAAGTTAGACATTCTAACTTTGTGATCTAGGTTGAGGATGATGTTGTGAGCCACATGCATCTGTCTCTAGGAGTCATCCACACGAGCCCACGATCACGATCAGAAGTCCTGATCCAAAAATCAGCACAGTATGCTAGTACTTGCTGATCCTTCTTCGATGGTTGATCAGATGCCTCTTCTTCTTGATTTAGGACTCTTCCAAGATGAGAAGTAGGAGGAGTTTTAGATGAGACTCTCAGAAACTCAAGATGGAGGAAGGAAAGATGAACAACAACCCTAGAAGAAGACCCTCTTCTTCTTCTCTTTGCTCTACCCAGACATCTAGTTTTGTGTCTATTAGATCTCACATCCAATTCTTTCTCTTGATTTTTGATCCAAAGGTCTCTCATTTATATTTCACAAAAATTTCATAAGAAATTCATTTTAATGAGAGATATGAAGAGTCCTTGTCTAGGTCAAATACCTAGTCAAGGATTATCCAAACAGGCAAGACAAGGGGCGCCAACTCTTGGTGCCCCTCCTCTTTTTTCTGCATGGACCACAGAAAGGTGCATATTATGTGCATAAAAGTCCATAAAAATTTAAAAAAATTTGGATAAAATCAGTGCCATAAGGAAAGAGTTTTGGTTTCTAAACTCTATCTCATAGAATTTGAAATCCAAACTAATTCCTACTTTGACTTGATCCAAACCACTTCCATGTAAGAGAGAAAGAGAAGAAAGTTTTGGAATGTGTGAAGACTGGGAGAGGGTTTTGTCACAAAAATAAGAGAGAGTGGGCGTGGGATAGAGAGAGTGGGTGGGGGCTATGTGGCGCAAGTGGAATCCTAGTCTTACTAGGATTATCTATGACTTGTTCAATTTGGTTTCTCAAACCAAATCAAACCAAATAAATCAACTAATTAAAATAGGTCTTAACCAATTAAAACTAATTAATCAGATTAAATTAGATTTAAATCTGATTTATTTTTAATCAAATTAGAAATTAGGTTGACCAAGTCCTAATTGAACTAGGACTAGTTTTTTCTTGCACTTGGCTTATCCAATAAATAATTGAACTTGATCCAATCAAGCCAAACTAAATCTAATTAAATTATATTTAATTAGACTTAATCTCAGTCCATTGGCTTAATCAAATTAAGCCAATTAGCAATCGAATTGCTAATCGATCTCCTGCAACACTTGCACTAGGTTAAATGTCAATCGTATTGATCGTTTAACCTAGAATGATTCTTAATCATTGATCAACCATCCGATTGGATATGAACTCTAATGTGTGTGACCTCATAGGTCAAACCTAAGTCGTAGCACAGGAATAAATTTTGTACAATCGAAGTGACCATCTAGCAATGGTACCCGACGGTCGGATAGGTCGAATGTGTAGAAAACATCCTTAGAACCATGCGGATATAGTTTTCATATAATTCATCCCTTGACCAAAATGATCATAGGATACCTCAGAGTTCAACTGTCAACTCTGATCAGGTTGTCCAATTGTATTTCAAAATATCAAATCCATCTGATGGATTACCTGGCCAAGATTTTGCTAAATTGAAATACAGCGACTCATTCTTCTCCAACTCTTGGAGTGGTCAATCCCATCTTGATCACACTCTGACTTTGCAAGTACTTGACTATGCCAGAAGCCTTCCGTCACTGAATTAGAAATTCAGTTAGTCCAGTACCAAAGCACAGTGAGTTGCTTGCAAGTCACTGAGCGATCTCAGGTCTAAGGACATTATACCTATATCCATCAGAGACATTCTCGACAGCAGAATACTCTGGAGTTGGTCAGTTCAATGATGATGTACCTTACATCTCATCTGTATGCATACCAGTGTCTCCACACTCTTTGGTTAAAAGGACAAACCAACCCATATGGCCTACAGCGACCTATGCTCGATAGAAGCTGTCGTCCTTATTAACAGCCTATCATTTGGTCGTGAACGTTTTAAGGACTAATCGATAAATCTCTCTTTATCGAACTAAATAGTCCAAAATTCATCAAAACAACGGAGTTCATTAGAAGATGAAAACTTATGATGAAAACCAAAATATATTTTATTTATTAACAAATCAATTACAATACAAGGTTGCTCAACCGTCAACAGACTGATGATTGGCATTTGGGACATATTTTCCAACACCATATGGCCTACAATGACCTATGCTCGATAGAAGCTGTCGTCCTTATTAACAGCCTTTCATTTGGTCGTGAACAGTTTTAAGGACTAATCGATAAATCCTCTCTTTATCAAACCTAAATAGTCTTAAGGACTTCATCACAACAACGAAGTTCATTAGAAGATAAAAACTTATGATGAAAATATCAAAAATATATTTTATTTATTAATAAATCAATTACAATACAAGGTTGCTCAACCGTCAACAAGTTGACGATTGCTTTTGGGACATATTTTCTAACAGCATTTAATGCTTGGAAGAAAGCTATATGATTGTATAGGTTCACTAGCAAACTAGGAGTGGCACCCTTTAATAATGGTCCTACTGTAATGTACAGCATCGGAGCCGTAGCTCATGCCAAGGAGCTGAAGTCGCATTAGCTTATCAGGCATTTTGCATCGCTACCACCTTATTCGAAAAATCTGTTAAGATGACATCGAACTTTAGAAGATCGATGAAAAAAAAACTTGACCAATCTATTTGCTAAAGCCTCGATATCTAGGAGATGGGTATATGATACTATACTGATTGGCTTTAGTCCAAGTGAGAGTTTTTGGAAAATGTGTCCTAAAGCCAATCGTATGATGATTGTGCAAACTATAATTGTATATGAATTGATAAATAATAAAAGTTATTTGATAATTTTTATCACAAGGATATATCTTCTAACGAACTTCTATGTTGTGATGAAGTCCTTAGGACTACTTTGATCGATAAAGGAGGATTTATCGCATAATCTTTAAATTGGTTCGCAATCAAACGATACGCTATTACTAGGACGATAATGATATTAAGTGTAGGTCATTGTGTGCCATATGCATTAGTTGTCTTCATAACCAATGGTATGGAGATACTGGTATGACATGCAGGTAAGATATAGGAGTACATCGTCACTGAACGTGACCAACTACGGAGCACTCTGCTGTCTAAAAGAATAGTACCCTACAAGCCAATCGCATGAGGATGCGATGGGATATTTTTTTATTATCTTCCTGCTCATTTGCATGACATTAGTTATTTTATTTATATGAGTATTATGTTTTATCATTTGCTGCATCATATTTTTATATATTATGATAAACCCATAGATTAGGACAATAATTTTAGGACCATGATGAGATCATGCCAGTGAGATTAAAATCTTGATAGCCTCAATCTAAAATATTTTCAGTCGTTGGATCATCGAGTCGGAGATCGATGACTCCGAGTAAGACTGATACATCCTATGTATGCTCGATGGAGAGGATGGTTGATCTCACAATCACTTGTTGGTGACACTAATACAAGGATGTAGATGCTCATTAGAGAATGAGTTCACTGAACAGACCGCAAAAAGAACATCTGATGGAGCCTTACACATGTCAGCAGATGGTTCTTCAGTGGGAGTGGTGCATGTGATCCTTTGACCTGAGATCACATGGTACCTTATGTGCATGGACCTTACTTTGGTTTATTTCTAGCACACCACTTAAGATGTGTGTGGATATTCTGGGTATGGCAAAGTATGCATGAGGTTGTGAGTAGGTCAATAAGGAATCGTCACTCCTTGTAGGAGGAGAGAACATCCTATGTGATCTCATAGGATGGTGACTCTGAAAGTCTCTGGCCAGAGCAGGAATGAACAGTAAAATAGTTTCTACTGATTCATCAATCGAGTCATCATCATCTGATCGAGATACATATGGTTAGGTATTTGGTTTGACATATTTTTCATACCCATAATCTTTTCGGGATGTTGTGTGATCGAAGGATTGAATTGCACGATAACTCACCACGAAGGGTAATTTTGTATTTTTATCAAATTTAAATCTTTCGATAGTCATGACACATTGCTAGACATCAATCTTGACTTGTGGACTTGATAGAATTAAAAGAGTTTAATTCTAGAATCAATTAGGAAGAGTTCTAGTTGATTGGGACTCTTGAGCTGACCTAATCCAATCGGATTAGGTTTGTCGAGAGTTTGGATCCACTACTGGCTAGATTTGGAACCCAATGGGTTACATACAATAGGGATTGTCTTGGTCAATCAATTTGAATTTATTGTAAATTCATGGTTAATTAAATTGCTAGCACATGAAATTAACCAAGTTCCTCAATTGAGTTTAGTGCAAAGTGTTTGTGTTAACCTAGTCTTGTTGCCTTGACTTAATGTGATTGGGTTTGGATCTATTTTTAATTAGGTTTATCAGATTTTAATGGAAGAGTTCATTTAATCAATCTCTCCATATCAAAACCATACAAAATTATAAATGAGGCGTCATATTAATTTTGAAGTTAAGGAGAGAGTCCTCCTTTACTTATCTTAATTTTTTTACATGATCCACTTGTCCCTTAATTTTGTTGCCATGTGATGATGCCTTGGGATAATATGGATGTGAAGAAGAGGTGGAGTCCTTCTCTTGGAAGGATCCCACGCCACAAATATTTTTGGGATGCCATACTTTATTTGGCGTTGGAATGGAAGAGTCCATTCAACTTACTCTTTTTCTTTAATTCCATCATGTTTATAATTCATACATCAGATGTCTCTTGGATTATGGGTGAGAAGGGAGAAGTCTTCTTTTAAAGTTTGAACCCAGATTATTTTGTGCCTTTTTTTATGTTGAGTTTATGTTTGAGCTTATTTTCCACCATTCTATTCCCCGCATCATATTATGGCGTTAATTTTTTCTGACAGAGGAAAGAGTCCTTCTGTAGATGAAACACCTTTTATTCTATGCCAACTCATTGGATTCACATGAAAAAAATTATTGAGGTGGTAAGAATGAAGGGATGCCAAGAGTTGGCATCCCATGGAGTGCCCCTGTTTCCTATAAAAGGGGGTGCTACCGGGCTTTCTACATGCCATTTTTGGTTGTGGTTGGTGAGAGAATGAGAGGGATTAAAGGAAAAAAATCTGGAAAAAGATAAAGAAAAGGGAGAGAAAATGGAAAGGAAGGAGAAAGAAAAGGAAAGCATGAGATGCTTGTCCAAAATCAGTATGTTCAGTGTTGAACATCTAATTTAATTTTTGGTGTGGTGTGATCTTTGAGGAAGATTTCTAAAGAGATCTCATGGAGATCATGAAGGTACAAGCAATGGTGCATCTGTTCTTGCGAAGGACTCGGCAGTGACTTGGAAGAAGGCTGCAGCGCCATGACTAGTTGGGAAGGGCCTGACAATCCTGTGTGGATCATCGTTGGAGGACTTTTGCTTTGGAGTCTTGTGGAGATCTAAAATCACAGTTCATGATCTTCATGTGGTATATGACTTCTGGTCTTCTCCTAATATGCATGATTTTATGATTTGATTGAATCATCAAGGGTTCCTAGTTTTTGAGTTTCGATGGATTGAGATGCCATTTATTATTGTATTATGTTAAAATTTTTAAATCTATTTCCACTGCATCATCGAATCCAATAGTGGTATCAGAGCCATCCCTTGATAGATTCAGTCAAATTTCATGTTATTTTTGGGATATGGATTAGATCCAGTTCGAATTATGTCAAAATCAATTTTTCTCAATTGATGTTTAGTTGATGATTTTGATGTATTTTTTATTAATGATAAAGTATTATCATTTCCATGATCGAATCTTGGATATAAAATTCTATGGTTTATAGACTTGTGTGATAAGTTTATTTAGATCCTATGATCTATTTTCGATGGAATTGAAATCCAGTGCATGTGATGTGTGGGGGCCTTGGAATGCTGCATGTGGATGTACATTGCCTAAGGATTAATTTTTGCATTTGATGCATTTACTTAAGATCCAAGGGCGACCACCATATTTATGGGACTCACATTGTGGTCGACCATCTTGGTTGTTGCTCGAGGCTATGCGTGGGGCCGAAAAATTTAGGTCATAAAAAGGATGCATGATATATCAATTAGGATTTTTGCTGATGGATTGATTTAACTATAATTCATTATTCTAATGTGATTAGAGTTAATGATTATAGATTAAATCAAAATCATTGTTCTAATTTGATTAGAAGCTAAATTTAATTTTGGTTAATAAATTTATCATTTGCTAATTGATTAGGGTTGAGTTATGGGTTGACCGAATCTAAGTTAACCTAATTGAATTGGTTTAACCTAAGAATTGGTCAACTCAATTAAATAAATGAAAATGGTTAACTTAAAAGTTAAAATTGGGTCAAGTGTTGAACTCGAATCGCAAAATCCTAGATGGGTCCTATGCCCATATAATTTGAACATCATAATTGACATGTGTTTGAATGATATCTAATTGAAATAACATGAGTTGTTTGTTATAATTTTTATAATTATTATGAAATATTATGTTGATTTGTTATGGACTATGAACATCCTGTGATGGATATTTGCATGAATGCTTTATATTGCTGATTATATAATGCATTGCAAGAGTTGCAATAGGGGCTGAGTGGCCCTGATGCATTATATATCAGCTGGACCTCTCTTTTCTATAATCCAACTGTTGATTGAAATTTTACATAATATGTAAAATTATAGAAAAAAATTATTTGAGAATAGATTGAAATTATTTCATTCTATTTTCAAATAAAAGATCAAGCATTCATGGTTGTCTTCATGGTGATGAAGACTGTACTACAGGTTTTTGGAGAGCAGAGGGCATTAAGATTGACCATGAGATGGTTCAATCTATGATGCACCTAGGTTAGACCCAAAGATCATCTTGTGGCTCGAATGATTTTTTCAAAGTCTATAACTATTTGTTTTTCTTGATATTCTCTATATGCTGGTAGTTTAATTTAGATTTACATAGCATATGATGCATGTATAATGTTTAGGATGTGCTGAGACCTAAGTCCCTCAGTTAAATTATATTAAGTCTTAATGGGAAGTGTTAAGAACACTACCATGCCTTCCTTCATGCTAAGTCACTATTATGTCAAGAACCATAGTAGGCTTGTTGTGCTATCCACAAGGCTTGCTGTGGGGACTGCTTAATACTGTCTTGTGCATAATGAAGCTAATTGTATTTAGCTCATACTAAGTCAATAGAGTATATCAAGAACTGTAGTGAGTTTGTTGTGCTATCCACAAGGCTTGCTATAGTGATTGGTATGATGTTGACCTAGTGATGCTTATGGCATATTTGGTAGTGCTGTCTTGTTGTGCTATCCACAAGGATAGTATTATTCAGGTATGATCATATAGGATTGAAGGTATGACTTAACTAAAATACTATAGTTTATTGTGCTATCCACAAGGCTATAAGTATTTTAGAGATAAAAATTATGTTGAAGATTGTATGAGATCAATTAGTAAAGAGTTACTTACCTTTGAACTCATAGGAGCTTGTTGTGCTATCCACAAGGCTTTTTATGAGGAATTGGATCTCAACCCACTAAAAATTCATGATAAGATTTTCGATTTCATACTTGAGGGCTATGAAATTCGTTAAAATAGTGGGAGACACAATTAGATAAAAATCTTCGTCTAACTTGTGCATGTCATCATGAGTAGTCCTTTTATGTTCTTATATATAAATTTGCATCTTTACTTCACTGCTTAGGATATTTTTTAAAATTGATCGAATGTCATGGAATGGTTGAGGAATAGAAGGTGAAGAATTCTTCACTATAGGTATCTAATATCATTACAGCAATGATAAATAAATTGTAAGAATTATCTTGCAAGCGTGAAGCAATAGCAAGGATGCAAAAGTTGCATCTGCTAATAATTTATATGTGATACAAATTAATTATCATTGAGTATTTCAGCTTTAAAATTTTAGGTATGTGATACCTAATATAGGTTCCTCTTATGCAAAGTGTTTGTTGGACCTATAAAGCTGAGTGAGGTGACTACTTGCCTTTGGCACTAATGGATAGTCCATTCATGCTAGGCTGTAGGAACTATTAACTTCTAGCAAGGTTTAGAAACTAATAGACCATTGATATGAGCCTAAATTTATCAGAAATATTATTTCAATTTTTTGCTATTGTAGCATAATTTTGAAATTAATGTTAAGAGTAAAAGTTACTCTGCTCTGGTAAAATTTGGCTATGGTTATGTCTTATGTTTCTATCACTCAATGATGATTCTTCATGTTGATGAGAATAAAAATAAATATGTGATGGTCACATATCTTAGGGAAGCAAGATATTAGGTCTTGAACATATGGATGTTCGAAGCTAATAATATCTCACCCAGAGATCACTTCATATTGATATGATGTATTTTTAAAATACTTCACAAATATTATTGTCTCATTCTGGGAAATATCTAGAAATTACTGTATGAATTAGAACTTATAAAAATCTATTACAAGCACTCCATATGAGATATGAAAAGCAAAAGGTAGGTGTCCAACTTATGTGAAAAGGTTGATGTACATAAGTTTGTATTAGAATAATTTTTATTAGTTTATAGGTTATCCTAAAAGAATAGTATGTGATACTATTTCTACCATCCTACTTGACAAAATATTTTGTCAGTAGGTATGCACTTTTAGAAAAAAAAATTTCTAAAAAGGGACAGTGGGAGGATAATTGAACTTGAGAAGTTCAAGACCTATAAACTATCCTATCTTAACTGTGGAGTGTCTACAAGTTAATCTTCAACCAATGTGCCATGATGAGGCACGACATGATACACACCTCACCGAAAGGTTATTTTGAGTGTGTAATGTACCACTCAAAATATGGTTTGTCATTGTGAATGATAGTACCATACATCATTGTGAATGATGTTTCTTGACCTATTCGGAGATGTTATGAGTAGAGACTCTGACAGTTGGCCTGAAACCTTGATCATCCGAAATGGACTCCCTGTACATCAACCAAGTTGGACTATGGTTGAAGCACCTATGGTATGACCAATACAGGTTGCTGTCAGAATTTATTCGATTCTTGCTATTGCCATACACCATCAGAGAAGTTGTCTCTAGTGGGAGGGCAAATGCTTTTATGAATTCAGACAGTTTATGAGGAGTAGTACTTTTATTTTTGATGGGACAGTCAAAATATTTGACTTTATCAAAATAGATGAACCATATGTGTGTGCAAGAAGAAGGTGGAGTTCACTAACTTTTTGGTTATGTATGTGGTGACATACGCATATTGGGAAGGTAGTCCCGATATGCACTCGATCAATAATTTGTTATCACAGAATTTTCATGAAAAGACTTGGGTTAAGCATCAATTTTGGCATCTATAGGGATAGATGTAAGTGGATGCAGGCTTGTCCCAGTCTAAGGTACATAGAATTTATGTTGAAAGGGTTCAAATGAATGGGTGTAAAGGGTTTACTTACCATATATTCAATGTACCAAGCCTGATGAATTATGCCTTGTGCATAATCATTATTTTTAGGAGATCCATGATAGGATTTTATGAAAATTATGAAAGCATTCTCAAAGTACTTGAGAAGTACTAGAGGAGCAGTAATTGAAAAAGTTCAAGCAGTAAACTGTGTTTGACTCATTAATTATGTTAGTAAAGATTGCTAGGAAAGTTGCCTGATGAAGGGTTCATCATTAGTTGGGTCTGTCTCACCAGGAACCATGCACATCCTAGGCACTTTCACCTCATTTTGATTTGATCATAAAATGAGTAATATTAAAATGTATGGATCAGTTCACTAAGCTATACACAGCAGCAGTGTAATCGCCATCCTGATTGTATGGGCATCAGGTACAGGGAGATTGCTTTAGTGCAAGTGGAGATTGAAAGAATAGTATCCTACAAGCCAATCGCATGGAATGCGATGGATATTTCTTTATTATCTTCCTGTTCATTTGCATGACATTAGTTATTTTATTTATATGAAGTATTATTTTTATCATTTGTGTATCATTTTTATATGATTATGATAAACTCATAGATTAGGACAATATTTAGGGCCATGATGAGATCATGCCAGTGAGACTAAAATCTTGATAGCTCCAATTAAAATTTTTCAGTCATTGGATCATCGAGTCGGAGATCGATGATCCGGTAAGATGGTACATCCTATGTATGCTCGATGGAGAGGTGGTTGATCTCACAACCACTTGTGTGGTGACACTAATATAAAATGTAGGTGCTCATTAGAGAATGAGTTCACTGAACAGACCCAAAAGAACATCTGATGGAGCCTTACAGCATGTCAACAGATGGTTCTTCAGTGGGAGTGGTGCATGTGATCTTTGATCTGAGATCACCATGGTACTTTATGTGCATGGATCCTTACTTGGTTTATTCCCTAGCACCACTTTGAGATGTTGTGGGATATTCTGGTATGGCAAAGTATGCATGGAGGTTGTGAGTGGTCAACAAAGAATCGGTCACTCCTTGTAGGAGGAGAGAACATCCTATGTGATCTCATAGGATGGTGACTCTGAAAGTCTCTGGCCAGAGCAGGATGAACAGTAGAAATATTTCTACTGTTCATCAATCAAGTCATCATTATCTGATCGAGATACATATAGTTAGGTATTTGGTTTGATATATTTCATACCCATAGCTTTTCGGATGTTGTATGATCGAAGGATTGAATTGCACGGTAACTCGCCATGGAAGGATAATTTTGGTATTTTCATCAAATTTTAAATCTTTTGGATAGTCATGACACATTGCTAGACTTAATCTTGACTTGTGACTCTCAGAATTAAAAGAGTTTAATTCAAAATCAATTAGGAAGAGTCCTAGTTAATTGGACTCTTGAGCTGACCTAATCCAATTGGATTAGGATTTGTCGAAGTTTGGGTCCACTGCTGGCTAGATTTGAAATTCAATGGGTCACACTAATAAAAATTTATCTTGATCCAATCAATTTGAATTTATTGTAAATTCAATAATTGCTAGCACATATTAACCCAAGTTCTCAATTGGGTTCAGTGCAAAAGTGTTTGTGCTAATCTAGTCTTGTTGCCTTAACCTAATTTGATTAGGTTTGAACCATCTAATTTATTAGTTGATTTTATCTGATTTTATGGAAGTGTTCCACATGAAACCAGCCTCCTCCATGTCAAGCCACACACCCCATTTAATTTTGGATGCCCATTTAATTTGGCATCTAAGGAGAGGGGCCTTCTCCTTTACTCCTCTTAATTTCGTTACATCTTCTACGCATCCCTTTGATTTGTGTGCCATCAGATGATGCCTAGGGACATGTGGGCATGGAAGATATGGAGGAGTCCTTCTCTTGGAAGGAACTCCATGCCAATTTATTTTGGATGCCTCCTTTATTTTGGGAGTTGAAGTGGAAGAGTCCACTTCACATGGGACTCTTAATTCCTCTTTTATTCCACGCATTTGTCTTCCCTCCACGTGCCATGTGATGGTTCTAGATAATTGTTGGCTTAGAAGTAGAAGAGTCCTTCTGCTTGAAGGCTCTTCCACACCTAGAGTTTCTATATAAAAGATTTTATTTTTTATGGAAACAAAGGAACGACACATGGGATGTGTTTGCACCAATTTATTTCTCCCTTAATTCCACACACCATTTTATGGTGTTCAGATTTTTTGGTAGAGGAGGAGTCTATCTACAGATGAAACTCTTCCTATTCTACCTTGACCCCTTGGTTTTCATGTTAAAAATTAATTGGAATATGTAAGGGAGTTGGACGCCAAGAGTTGGCACCCCTTGATGTCTTGTGTGGCGCCCTTCATCCCTTATATAAGGGGCACCCATATGGCATAAAAATCATCCAAATTTGTTTTTGATGTAGAATTAGATGAGGAAGTGATATAAAAATCTGAAGTGAAATAAAAAAGGAAAGGGAAGGAAAAATAGAAAGAAAGAGAGGAAGAAAAAAAGAAAGTATGAGATACTTATCCTAAAATAAGATTGTTTATGTGTTGAACATAAAATTTGATTAGAGTATGGTTTGATACTTTGGGAAAGGCTTATTAGAGTAGTCCTGTTGGAGGTCATGAAGGAATACAAGCAATGGTGTATCAAGTTCTTGCGAAAGACTATCGATAGTACACTTAGGAAGAAGATTGCAGCACCATGACAAGTTAGACCCTGACCAATCCTGTGTGGATCACCATTGGAGGTCTTCTGCTTTGGAGTCTTGTGGAGATCTTAAAATTATCAGTTCATGATCTTCATGGTGGTATATGACCTCTGGTCTTCTCCTAATATGCATATTATTTGTGATTTGATTGCAATCATCAAGGGATTCCTAGGCTTTTGAGTTTCGATGGTTGAGTTTAATTGTTAAACTTTATTTTCAAATATTGAATGCATGTTAAAATTTTTTGAAATCTATGTTCTGCTACGTCATTGAAACCCAACAGTGGTATCAAAGCCACCCTTAATTGATTCAAAGAAATTTTGTGTTATTCTTGTGATATGGATTAGATCTAGTTTGAATTATGTCAAAATCAGTTTTTCTGATTCATATTTCGTTGATGATTTTGATGTATTTTTATTTTTGATAAAGTATTATCGATTCATGATCAAACCTTAGATATGAAATTCTTTGATTTATAGACTTGTGTGACAAGTTTAATTTAGATCATATGATCTATTTTTGATGGAATTGAAATCCAGTGCATATGATGTGCGGGGGTCTTAGAATGCTGCATATAGATATACGTTACTAAGGATTAAGATTTTTGCATTTGATGCATTTACTTAAAATCCAAGGGCCGACCACCATGTTATCGAAGACTCACCATTGTGGGTCGACTATCTTGGTTGTTGCCCGAGGCATGCGTGGGGTCGAAAAATTTAGGTCATGAAGAGTTTGCATCAGATATCAATTATGATTTTTGCTGATGGATTGATTTAACTATAATTCATTATTCTAATATGATTAGAGTTTAATGATTATAGATTAAATCAAAATCATTATTCTAATTTGATTAGAAGCTAGGTTTAATTTTGGTTAATCACATTTGTCATTTACCTAATATGATTAGGGTTTGAGTTATGGGTGACTGAATCTAAGTTAACCTAATTGAATTAGGTTTAACCTAAGAATTGGTCAACTTAACTTAAATAAATGACAAATGGTTAACTTAAAAGTTAAAATTGGATCAAGTGTTGAAATCGAATCGCAAATCCTAGATGGGTCCTATGCCCATATAATTTGAACATCATAATTGACATGTGTTTGAATGATATTGCAAATGAAATAACATGAGTTATTTGTTATAATATTTTATAATTATTATAAAATATTATATTGATTTGTTATGGACTATGCAACATCCATGTGATGGATATTTGTATGAATGCTTTTATGTTGGATGATTATATTAATACATCTGCAAGAGTTGCAATAGGGGCTGGGTGTCCCTGATGCATTATATTATCAACCGGACCTCTCTTTTCTATAATCCCAACTGTTGATTTAGATTTTTACATAATGATAAAATTATTAAAAAAATTATTTAAAAATAGATAAAAATTATTTCATTCTATTTTCAAATAAAAGATTAAGCATTCATGATTGTCTTCATTGTGATGAATACTGTACTACCAGGCTTTTAGAGAGCTGAGGCACATTAAGACTGAGCATGAGATAATTTCATCTATGATGCACCTAGGGTTGACCCAAAGATCATCCTATGGCTCGGATGACTTTTTCAATGTCCATAACTATTTGTTTTCCTTGATATGCTCATATATGCTGGTAGTTAAAAAATTAAAAAAAAATAGAGTTCACATAGCATATGATGCATGTATATATTTAGGATGTGCTTGAGACCTAAATCCCTCATGTAAATTATATTAAGTCATAATAACAAAGTATTAAGAATATTATCCATGTCTTCTTTCATGCTAAGTCACTATTATGTCAAGAACCATAGTAGGCTTGTTGTGCTATCCACAAGGCTTACTATGTGGACTGACTTAATACTGTCTTCATGCATAATGAAGCTATTTATATTTAGGTCATACTAAGTCAATAGAGTATATCAAAAACTGTAGTGAGTTTGTTGTGCTATCCACAAGACTTGCTATAGTGATTGGTATGATGTTGACTAGCGATGCTTATGGTATATTTGGTAGTGCTACCTTGTTGTGCTATCCACAAGGATAGTATTATTTAGGTATGATCATATAGGATTGAAGAGTATGACTTAACTAAAATACTATAGTTTGTTGTGCTATCCACAAGGCTATATCAAGTGTTTTAAAGGTATCCAAAGGCTGTTATGTTGAGAGTTGTATGAAATACAATTAGTAAAGAGTTACTTACCTTTGAACTCATATAAGCTTGTTGTACTATCCACAAGATTTTTTATGAGAAATTAGGATCTCAACCCCACTAAGAAATTTCACGATAAGATTACTTCATTTCATACTTGAGGGTTATAAAATTTGTTAAAATAGTGGAAGACACAATTAGATAAAAATCTTCATCTAACTTGTGTATGTCATCATGAGTAGTCCTGTTTATGTTCTTATATATATATTTGCATCTTTACATTTTCTACTTAGGATATCTTTAAAATTGACCAAATGTCATGGAATGATTGAGAAATAGAAGGTGAAGAATGTCTTCACTATAGGTATCTAATATCGATACAGCATTGATGAGCAATAAATTGCAAGAATTATCTTACCAGTGTGAGGCAATAGCAAGATGCAAAAGTTGCATCTGCTAATAGTTTATATATGATACAAACTAATTATTATTAAGTATTTCAGTTTTAAAATTTTAGGAATGTGATACCTAATATAGGTTCCTCTTATGCAAAATATTTGTTGGACCTGTAAAGCTGAGGTGAGGTGACTACTTAGCTTTTGGCACTAATGAATAGTCCATTCGTGTTGAGGCTGTAAGAATCTATATAACCTTCTAGCAAGGTTTAGAGACTAATGACCATTGATATGAGCTTAAATTTATCAAAAATATCATTTCAAATCTTTTGCTATTGTAGCATAGTTTTGAAATTAATGTTAAGAGTAAAAGTTACTCTGTATCTGAAAAACAATGTGGCTATAGTTTTATTATTATGGTCTTATGTTTCAGTCACTCGATGATGATGTTCTTCATATTTATGAGAACAAGAAATGAATATGTGATGGTCATATATCTCAAGGCAAGCAAGGTATTAAGTCTTGAACATATGGATGTTCGAAGGCTAATAATATCTTGATCTAGAGATTGACACTTCATATGTGATATGATGTGTTTTCTATAATACTTCACAAATATTATTATCTCATTCTGGAGATATTTCTTAGAAATTGCTGTACGTGTTAGATATTATAAAAATCCATTAGAAGCACTCCATATGAGATATGAAAAAGGCAAAAGGCAGGTTGCCCAACTTATGTAAAAAATATTGATGTACATAAGTTTGTGTTAGAACAGATTTTTATTATATATAGGTTATCCTAAAAGAATAGTATGTGATACTATTTCTATCATCCTATTTGACAAAAGGTATTTTGTCAATAGGCATGCCACCTTTTTGGAAAATTTTTTTTTAAAAAGGAGATAGTAGGAGGATAATTGAACTTAAGAAGTTCAAGACCTATAAACTATTCTATCTTAACCTACAGAGTGTCCACAAGTTAATCCTCAACTAAATGTATCTATAGATGAGGCATGACCATGATACACATCTCCTCACCAAAAGGTTATTTTGAGTCTGTAATGTATCACTCAAAATATGGGTTTGTCATTGAGTATGACTATACACCATACATTATTGTGAATAATATTTTCTTGACCTATTCGAAGAATATTATGAGTAGAGACTTTGACAATTGGCCTGAAACCATGTCATCCAAAATTGACTCCCTGTACATCAACTAAGTATGGACTATGGTTGAAGCACCTATGGGTATGACCCAATAGGTTACTGTCAGGATGTTAGATGTATATCCTAGAAGCCAATATGGCTGACACATTATAATTAATCTAGGACATAATTTTGCACATAATATATAGATATAATCATAAAAGGATAAATTTTTTTCATTCAAGTGTAATATGTCCTTGAATCATCCATGGAATTAGTTTCAATACAGACTCTCAAGGTGTTGAGAATTAGAGGTATGTATTTAATTTCTAAAGACTTTTGATCATAGGATCATCATGAGGATGGTGACAGATCTGAATAGATTGGCACATAAATCACTTCCTTTGGGATAGATAGGTCTCTAATCTACTGTGTAGAGATGCAGGACAACAAGTGCGGGTGGTTGTTAGAGATCAACTAGCACTGAGCGTGACCATACAAGAGATCACTTAGATTTTTATTCAGTTGTCAGTGATTGTCTCGATGTTATAGTTGTGTGACTGATCTTTTAACTTGAGATGGTACTACTGCTCGTAATGAGATTGCTGGAGTTTGATTGACACATAAATATAGGTCTCAATGAGCTCTTGCAGTGGATATTGGCGATAGTTAGTCCACTGTAGGAGTAGGGTGCACATCAAGATTGGATCTATCAACCTTCATAAAGAAGAGTAGGCCTATGAGATTTAAGAAGCTAAGTCCATGAATCTTTGGCCATAGTAGAGTGATTGATGGAAAAGAGTTTTCATAGACATCACATCTGGATTTGAATTAATCAAATCTATCATATGACTGATGTTGAGATTTTATAATTTATTCATGACCTGCCATCTAGTCAGAACTCACGATAGAGGGACTGAATCACATGTTAACTACACCTAGAGGTTAATTTCAATTCTACTGGGTTGCCATTACATACTACTAGGTATCACTGATGGATTATGAGAGCTCACTAAGATTATTTTGGATCAACAATCTTTACTAAGTTAGAGTAAAATTATTCAGATCCATTGAAAAAATTTTTAACAATATAATGATAAAGATCATTGTATATCTCACTACCAGATAGAATTGAACCTATGGAGTCACACAACAAAGAAATTAGGCTTGAAATAAGAAATTGAGCTTATGAAGTGCCAATTGGATTTAGAGAAATACATTGGGTTCGTGGTAACCTTGCTAGCACATAGTTGAACCTAATTCCTCTTTTCGTTGGATTACTTATTTGATAAGTTAATTTTAACTTAATTACCTACTAATTATCTATATGAATAAGATTCATGAGACTTTAATTGTTGGGTGTCTAAGATTATGGATCACATAAATTAAAGGTGCAAGTCCCTTATGAATCTCCTTGATAGTTATTATGGGGCGCCACTTTGAATTGTTCAATTTGGGCGTGTTCATTGATTAGAGGACCTTTAGTTCTCATATGGAGTGTCTCTTGGGTGTAAAATAGGGTGTCTAATTATGAGTGCAAGGGCTCCAATAGTTGGCATCTAATGGGCTTCCTAATGTAAGTTAGATAACTTAAGTTAATAGGAATCTTAATGCATGTAGGACTTGTATTATATGATTGAATAGGATTCAATCTTTGTGCCTATAAAAGGGGACCTCTCCTAAGCTCCTAAGATCATCCAAGCCAGCTCCTCTCCACCCCAAGAGAACCTTCCACACCCTCTCTTCCTCCCTTTTTCTCTTCTTTTAGGCATCCCTATGCCATAACTTGGGATGCACATCCCAAGTTTTGCACACGCCCAAGGTATTAGGCAGCCCTTCATCTCTGGTTGAATCTCTTGTAGCACTACAAGGTAAGGAGAAAGGCTAGAGAGGAGGAAGAGAAGATAAGAAATAAGGAGAAGATCAAACATTGATCGTGATCCAGGCTTCGTTCAATTCAGTAGGCTGAATTTTGGAGAATCAAAATTCAGATCTTAGAGGACTGATACCAATTGAAGGAACCAATCTAGGGTTTCAGGGTTAGATCTTGAAACTTTTTCAAGATCAGGCGGAAGACTAAAATAAATCAAAATTTATCTTATAAAATTAGAGAATTCTAGATCTAAGATTTATTACATGATTATTACATGCATTAAATCAAAAATTAAAATATAAAGAGCAAGAACTATATGTTGATCATATCAACATGTTTCTATACTACATCTAATGTATGTAAAATATAATAGATCAGATCTATTACCTTGCAAGTTAGATTCTAACTTTGCTGATCCAGCTTGAGGATGATGTTGCAAGCTGCAACATGCATCCGCCTCTAGGAGTCATCCACAGACCCACGAATCACGATCAGAAGTCCTGATCCAGAAAATCAGCACAGTATGCTAGTACTGTGCTGATCCTTCTTCGATGGTCGATCAGATGCTCCTTCTTCTTGATTTGGACTCTTCCAAAGATGAAAGTAGGAGAAGGAGTTTTAGATGTGAGACACTCTCAGAAAACTCATAGATGGAGGAAGAAAGAGGTGAACATAACCCTAGAAGAAGACCCTCTTCTTCTTCTCTTTGCTCTAACCCAGACACTTAGTTTTGTGTCTATTATATCCCATGCCCCAACTTTTCTCTTAATTTTCACATGCCCCAAAGGTCTCTCAATGCTCTATAATTCACAAAAATTCAAGAAAAATTCATCTTAAATAAGAGATATGAAGAATCCTTTGTCTAGGTCAAATACCTAGTCAAGAAAATCCAAACAGGGCAAGACAAGGGGTGCCCAACTCTTGGTGCCCCTCCTTTTTCTACCATGGACCACCAGCAAAGGGCACAATATATGCCATAAAAGCACAAAAATCTCAAAAAAAATTGGATAAAATCAGTGCCATAAGGAAAGAGTTTTGGTTTCCTAAAATTCTATCTCATAGAATTTGAAATCCAAACTAATTCCTACTTTGACTTGGTCCACAACCACATTCCATGTAAGAGAGAAAGAGTGAAAAGCTTTGGGCATGCATGAAGGCCTGGGAGAGAAGGTTTTGTCACAAAATAAGAGAGAGTGGGCATGGGGGGCTAAGGTGGCGCAAGGTGGAATCCTAGTCTTACTAGGATTCAATCTATGACTTGTTCAAATTTGGTTTCTCAAACCAAATCAAACCAAAACAAATCAACCAATTAAAATAGTCTTAACCAATTAAAAACTAATTTAATAGATTAAATTAGATTTAAATCTGATTTAATTTTTTAATCGAATTAGAAATTAGGTTGACCCAAGTCCTAATTGAACTAGGACTAGTTTTTTCTTGCACTTGGCTTATCCAATAAACCAATTGGACTTGATCCAATCAAGCCCAAACAAATCTAATTAAATATATTCAATTAGACTTAATCTCAGCCCATTGGCTTAATCAAATTAAGTCAATTAGCAATCAAATTGCTAATCGATCCTCCTGCAACACTTGCACTAGGTTAAATGTCAATCGTATTGATCGTTTAACCCTAGAACGATTCTTAATCGTTGATCAACCATCCGATCGGATCGTGAACTCTAATGTGTGTACCTCATAGGTCGAACCTAAGTGGTAGCATAGAAATAAATTTTTATACCAATCGAAGTGACCATCTAGCAATGGTACCCGACGGTCGGATAGGTCGAATGTGTAGAACAACATCCTTAGAACCCATGCGGATATAGTTTCATATAATTCATCCCTTGACCAAAATGCTCATAGGATACCTCAGAGTTCAACTGTCAACTCTGATCAGGTTGTCCACATTGTATTTCAAAATATCAAATCCATCTGATGGATTATCCTGGCCAAGATTTTGCTAAATTGAAATACAGCGACTCATTCTTCTCCAACTCTTGGAGTGGTCAATCCCATCTTGATCACACTCTGACTTTGCAAGTACTTGACTGTGCCCAGAAGCCTTCTCACTGAATTAGAAATTCAGTTAGTCCAGTACCAAAGCACAGTGAGTTGCTTGCAAGTCACTGAGGCGATCTCAGGTCTAAGGGACACTTATACCTATATCCCATCAGAGACATTCTCGACAGCAGAATGCTCTGGAGTTGGTCACGTTCAATGATGATGTACCCTTACATCTCACCTGTATGCCATACCAGTGTCTCCACACTCCTTGGTTAAGAGGACAACCAACCCATATGGCCTACAGCGACCTATGCTCGATAGAAGCTGTCGTCCTTATTAACAGCCTATCATTTGGTCGTGAAGTTTTAAGGACTAATCGATAAATCCTCTCTTTATCGAACCTAAATAGTCCTAAGGACTTCATCACAACAACGGAGTTCATTAGAAGATGAAAACTTATGATGAAAATATCAAAAATATATTTTATTTATTAACAAATCAATTACAATACAAGGTTGCTCAACCGTCAACAGGTTGACGATTGATTTTGGGACATATTTTCCAACAACTCCCTTGTCCTAAAGCCACTCGGCACAGTATCTAATACCCATCTTCGACTTGTGGTTGTCGAACTCCTTTATCGCCAGGGCTTTAGTGAAGGGGTCGGTCAGGTTCTCCTTTTCGATCTTCTGAAGGTCGACGTCACCTCGATCCACGATCTCCGACCAGGTGGAAGTGCAAAATGTGCTTCGTCCGCTGGTGTGCTTTGGGTTCTTTGCCTGAGCAATGGCACCAGTGCTGTGCAGTAGAGCAGGACTCGACCATCGAGGAGGGTGCTACTCCGAGCTCGGTGATGAATTTTCTCAGCCACAGCTTCCTTCGGCATCTGATGCTGCGATGTACTCCCTCACAAACAGAGTCTGCCACAGTTATGCTGCTTGAAACTCTTCCAGCAGATGGCTCCACCATTCAGAGTAAAGATATAACCCGACACGCTTCTGCTGTCATCATGGTCAGATTGAAAGCTAGAGTCTGTGAACCCCACAAGTTTCAATCTGACTCACCATAAACCAACCATTGGTCCTTAGTATTTCTCAAATACTTAAGGATGGCTTTAACCACTTTCCAATGATTTTTCAGATCAGATTGGTATCTACTCACTACTCCTAGTGAGTATGCCACATCTGGACTTGTACATGTCATGGCGTACATGATAGATCCCACGACGAAGCATATGGGACTCTACTCATACGCTCTCTCTCTTCAGGAGTTATCGGACAATCCTTCTTAGAGAGAGAAATTCATGGCCTATTGTAGATAGCCCTTCTTGAATTCTCCATGCTGAACCTCTTCAGCACAGTGTCTATGTACGTGGACTGAGATAACCAAGCATCCTTTTAGATCTATCCCTATAGATCTTCATCCCTAGGATGTAGGATGCTTCACCCAAGTCCTTCATGGAAACTGCGATGACAACCAAATTTTTATTCCTGTAGTGCGGGGATGTCATTCTCGATTAAGAGAATGTCATCCACTACAAGATAAAAATACCAAATTGGACATTTGCCCATTTATAGATGCAGGGCTCTTCTCCGTTCTTAATGAAGCCATACATTTTGATCACCTTATCAAATGCATGTTCCAACTCCGAGAAGCTTGCTTCAATCTATAAATGGATCTCTGAAGCTTGCACACCTTGGACTCATCTGTGGATGTAAACCCCTCAGGTTGTATCATATACACCTCTTCAGTCAGCTCTCCATTCAGAAAATCTGTCTTTACATCCATCTGCCAGATCTCATAATCCAGATGGGCAGCTATTGCAAGTATTATCCGAATGGATTTGAGCATTGCACAGGGGAGAACGTCTCGTTATAGTCAATACATAATGTTGACGATACCCTTGGCAACCAGACGGGCTTTATAGGTCTCCACCTTTCCGTCTGCCCCTCTTCCTTTTGAAGACCCATTTACACCCAATGGGTTTAACCCCTTCAGGTGGGTCAACCAATGTCCATACATCGTTGACCTTTATGGACTCCATTTCAATTTCATGCTTCAAGCCATTTCTCGAATCAGATCTCTGCATTGCATCCATATAGGTGATCGGATCCTCATCGTTCTCATCGAGTTCGATGGGATCACGTTCGGACAAAAAACATAGTATCTGTCTGGCTGATCGGTACTTCTATCAAATCGCCTTAATGGTGCAGGTCACATTGGGCTCCGATCTGATCTAATCAAATCCGACTCAGGTTCAGCTATTGGTGTCGGTCCTTCTACCTGTTGAACTTCATCAAGTTCAACCTTAGAGGCAACGGTTCCTTCACCAAGGAACTCTTTTCTAAAAAGGTTGCCTTAAGGCTGACGAACACCTTTTGTTCATCAGCATGGTAGAAAAAATATCCTTTGGTCTCTTTGGGGTACCCTATGAATGTGCATTTGTCAGACCTAGGTCCAAGTTTATCTGTAACTAACCGTTTGACATAGGCGGGCACCCCAGACCCTAAGGTGTGAAAGTGCTGGCTTACGCCCGTCCATATCTCATATGGAGTCTTAATTACAGACTTACTTGAACCTATTTAACAGATAACAGGCCGATTCGAGTGCATATCCCCAGAAGGATATCGGCAAGCTGGCAAAATCCATCATGGATCGGACCATGTCTAACAGAGTCTGATTTCTCCTTTCAGACACACCATTATGCTGTGGTGTTCCTGGAGGAGTCCATTGGGAGAGAATCCATTCTCTCCTAGATATGTGAGAAACTCACCAGAAAGGTATTTCCTCCTCGATCAGACGAAGAGTTTTAATACTCTTCCAGTTTATTTTTTACTTCACTTCGAATCGTTTGAACATTTCAAATGAATCCGACTTATGTTTCATCAGATAGACATATCCATATCTGGATAGATCATCCGTGAAAGTGATGAAGTAGAAATATCCACCTCTAGCACTTGTGCTCATGGGCCCGCATACATCAGTATGTACTAGGCCCAAGAGCTCAGTAGCTCTCTCACCTTTTTCAGTAAAAGGTGACTTGGTCATTTTACCAAGAAGGACTCACAGGTTGGAAGTGATTCACAATCACTGACTTCGAGGATTTCTCTTGAGTCAACCTGTTTATCCTGTTCTTGTTTATATGACCTAGCCTACAGTGCCATAAGTAGATATCTGATACACTATCTAATCTAGGGTGCTTGCCAGTAGAATAGACTACGTTAACAGGTTGTGATAACATATACACACCATTGTTCAAATATCCACAAAAAATAGTAACACCATTCATAATGATATTACAAACTTATTTCTTTATTGAAATTTCATAATCATTTTTGGCCAGAAGGCCTACAGAAATAATATTTAAAAAAAACTGAAAATGAAATCAATCATTAAGAACAGGTATGGGACTCAAATACAAGTTTCAAGATTCTAATGCTAGAACTGAACTGGTCTTCCATCTCCAACTTCAGGAACCTCTCACCTTGCTCGAATCTCCTACTGACCTGCAACCCCTGCAATGAATTGCAAATATGGTAAGGGCTACCGGTATCCAATACCCAGTCAGTTATATCACAAATAGAGAAATTGCAAGGAGTTATCATATAAATACCTTGCCCAGCAATAGCTTGCTTCTTTCTCTGCCTGTTCGGATCCAGGGAGGCAATGTACTGAGGACAGTTCCTCTTCCAGTGCCCCGCTTCTTGCAAAAGAAGCATTCAGCTTGACTCTTATCGGGCTTGATCTTTCTGGTCTGGCCCTGCACTGATGTCCCAGCCTGAACTTGCACCTTCTTCACTTTCTTCTTCTTGTTCTTCTTCCTTTCTTAAAGGGTCGAGAACCAGAAGACGAACCTCCCACTAAGTTCACCGACTCCTTGTGGAGTTGGTGATCCTTCTCAAAGTTCTGAAGCAACCCCAGTAACCTGGTAGTTTACTTCAGGCTTTGTCATTCTATAATGAGTGAGGAATGGGAGATAAGACTTGGGCAGCGAGTTCAGTATTGCATCTTTCCCAAGCTGCTCATGCAAGGAAAAGCGAGCTTGCTCAAATGCTCCATCAGCTCGATCATGTACAATACATGATCAGTGACAGAGGCACCATCCCGCATTTTGGCGTTGAAGATGGCACAACTAGTCTTGTGCCTCTCCCATCATCGGTGTGCCAAAGGCATCCTCCAACACTTGAAGCATGTCCTTTGGCTGAGCCGTCTCAAATCTGTGACTGAACTCGTTGCTCATGGCAGCCAGCATGATGCAGCGCACCGTGGTCCGATCACTGAGCCACTTCTGGTAAGTGTCTCTGACTGTTCCACGTGCATTGGCAGCTGGCTCCTCAGGTGCAGGATCCGTTATCACATATAGGATCCGTTCATGCTCCAGGACCTATCTTCAACTTTCGGTACTAGCTATCGAAGTTGGGTCCCACAACTTATCATTGTCCAACAATGATCGGAGCAGTAGGAAAGTGGCCATATCTGCAAAAAAAAAATCATAACCTAATTAGTAATTGATTCATTAAATAAAGATTTAGACTTTAATCAAAAGATTTCTCCCTATTTTATTCGAATTGGTAGCCTCTACCTCCAATTCGAGAAATTATCCTAATTCCTTAGTGGGTACTAGAATCCACTTAGACTGCACACAAGCCAACTTTGGTTGGCCAACCCATGTACATCTAAGGGTAGGTTCATAACCAATTATTTCTCTAAATAATTTAGTAATTTTAATTTTGCCCCAGTCCCTAATCAGTAGGCTTTGGCCTCCACTGAAAAGGTCTGGTTAGGTCCAATTAATATGACCATACTTGGCCCATCTAGCCAATGAATGATTAGGCCCAACTTTGGTTGGCTAACCTAACCACCATTTAGAAAGAACAGTCAAGAAATTATTATGAATGACAATTCCATCAGCGATAAGCACCAGGCCTTTGGGCCTCCAATGATTATCCAATGATGGACCCATTATCATCCACTTAATAGGAGGCTATGATCTAGTTATCACCATAACTAATTTTATTTTAAGGACCTAATAATTTTAAAGATTTAATTGATTTAGAGAGGAGGTCAGATGAACCAGCTTATCATGATCCTCCCACTGGCTTCACAAGTCAGCTTAAGGAGACCATTAAAAGGGCTGGTCTAGGAGCACTAAATCAGTCACACTGATTTACCTAGCTGACATGGGTCAGCTCAATAGTCAAGTGATCCGATCAAAATATAATTTCATCAAGAGGCCAGTAAGTTCGATCGATGGGAGGGTCTGCCAAAGCTTGCCTTAGACACCATCAGAAATGGCCTGGTAAGCGGGCTGCCAATTAAAAACATCAGTCTGGTTTACCTTAGACACCAACTGGTTTAATTAGTTTTGATTAGATCAACCTAACAGTTCGTGCTAGAGCTTAGCCAAGAATCAAGTCCATTTGGTTCTCGTTAAAGACATGGACTTGACCAACTACAACTATTGTAATTGATCTAGAGAATCTTGACCTAATCTAAGACAACAATTGATTAGATTTAGTCAATTCTCTAATTAAGTCCATCTTTAATCTAACCTTAGGTCTAACCCAATTAATGGACCTAATTCCACTAACCCATTAACCTGTGTTATGGTTTGTGTCTTAGGTTCTTCAATTCACAATCCTAGAACCTAATCAAACAACTTCTTAATTCTCAATTAAGTTTTGGGCTGAGGGTTGGGGTTCGGCTTTTCGAAAATAATTTTTATATTTGTAAAATATTTTTACACATGGTTTACCAACCAAGTTGCATGTTTGATTCATAATCAAAATGCAAGTGAAATAAGCATGAAACTACTTTAGATCTAATCTAAACAGGTTCATGTAATTGAAATAATTTAACTTTAAACTGCAAATTTTCAGACAAATATATGATGGTTCTTTGCACGAAATTATTAACAAAGAGATTTTATTTTAGATTTAAATATCTTTTAAATCTAATAAATCATAAATTTAATCTAGATCACATCTAACAAATTTATGATTAAAGATAGATCTACACGAACTAGGACAACTTTGCACTGTAAGGGGTAAACCTTACAGCAGGACAACCTACAGTTCGTGATTGATCTAAAAATTTTAATTTTAGATTTAACAATCAGATTATAAATTAGATCTAATCTAAAAATAATCTAAGCATGTATAAATAATATGTAATAAATAACCTAGGCTCTGATACCAATTGAAGGAACCAGATCTAGGGTTTCAGGTTAGATCTTGAAACTTTTTCAAGATCAGGCAGCGAAGACTAAAATAAATCAAAATTTATCTTATAAAATTAGAAAATCTCTAGATCTAAGATCTATTACATGATTATTACATGATATTAATCAAAAATTAAAATATAAAGAGCAAGAACTACATGTTGATCATATCAACATGTTTCTATACTACATCTAATGTATGTAAAATATAATAGATCAGATCTATTACCTTGCAAGTTAGATTTAACTTTGCTGATCCAGCTTGAGGATGATGTTGTGAGCCACATGCATCCTCTAGGAGTCATCCACACGAGCCACGAATCACGATCAGAAGTCTGGTCCAGGAAATCAGCACAGTATGCTAGTACTGTGCTGATCCTTCTTTTCGATGGTTCGATCAGATGTCCTCCTTCTTCTTGATTTGGACTCTTCAAAGATGAGAAGTAGGAGAAAGGAGTTTTAGATATGAGACACTCTCAGAAAACTCATAGATGGAGGAAGGAAAGAGGTAAACTCAGCAACCCTAGAAGAAGACCCTCTTCTTCTTCTCTTTCTCTAACCCAGACACTTAGTTTTGTGTCTATTTATTCTCCATGCCCAACACTCTTTCTCTAATTTTTACACACCCAAAGTTTCTCAATGCTCTATAATCACAAAATTATCAAAAAAAATTCATCTTAAATAAAGAGATATAAAGAATCTTGTCTAGGTCAAATACCTAGTCAGGAAAATCCAAACAGGGCAAGACAAGTGGTGCCCAACTCTTGGGTGCCCCTCCTTCTTTTTCTACATGGACATCCAGAAAGGATGCATAATATGTTCCATAAAACCATGAAAATCTCAAAAAAAATCTGGATAAAATCAGTGCCATAAGGAAAGAGTTTTGTTTCCCTAAAATTTCTATCTCATAGAATTTGAAATCCAAACTAATTCCTACTTTGACTTTGGTCCACAACCACTTTCCATGTAAGAGAGAAAGAGTGAAAAGCTTTGAGACATGGTGAAGGCCTGGAGAGAAGGTTTTGTCCACAAAATAAGAGAGAGTGGGCATGGGGGGCTAAGGTGGCGCAAGGTGGAATCCTAGTCTTACTAGATTCAATCTATGACTTGTTCAAATTTGGTTTCTCAAACCAAATCAAATCAAAATCAATAACCAATTAAAATAGGTTTAACCTAATTAAAAATTAATTTATCAATTAAATTAGATTTAAATTTGATTTAATTTTTAATCGAATTAGAAATTAGGTTGACCAAGTCCTAATTAAACTAGGACTAGTTTTTTCTTGCACTTGGCTTATCCAATAAACAATTGGACTTGATCCAATCAAGCCCAAACTAAATCTAATTAAATTATATTTAATTAGACTTAATCTCAGTCATTGCTTAATCAAATTAAGTCAATTAGCAATCAAATTGCTAATCGATCCTCCTGCAATACTTGTACTAGGTTAAATGTCAACCGTATTGATCGTTTAACCTGAACGATTCTTAATCGTTTGATCAACCATCCGATTGGATCTTGAACTCTAATGTGTGTGACCTCATAGGTCTGAACCTAAGTCGGTAGCATAGGAATAAATTTTTTGTACTAATCGAAGTGACCATCTAGCAATGGTACCCGATGATCGGATAGGTCGAATATGTAGAACAACATCCTTAGAACCCATGCGGATATAGTTTCCATATAATTCATCCCCTTGACCAAAATACTCATAGGACACCTCAGAGTTCAATTGTCAACTCTGATCAGATTGTCCACATTGTATTTCAAAATATCAAATCCATCTAATGGATTACCCTGGCAAGGTTTTGCTAAATTGAAATACAGCGACTCATTCTTCTCTAACTCTTGGAGTGGTCCAATCCCATCTTGATCACACTCTGACTTCGTAAGTACTTGACTGTGCCCAGAAGCCTTCCATCACTGAATTAAAAATTTAGTTAGTTCAGTACCAAAGTACAGTGAGTTGCTTGCAAGTCACTAAGGCGATCTCAAGTCTAACAGACACTTATACCTATATCCCATCAGAGATATTCTCGACAGTAGAATATCTTGGAGTTGGTCACGTTCAATGATGATGTACCCTTACATCTCACCTGTATGTCATACCAGTTTCTCCACACTCCTTGGTAAAGAGGACAACCAACCCATATGACCTACAGTGACCTATGCTCGATACAAGCTGTTATCTTATTAACAGCCTATCATTTGGTTGTGAACAGTTTTAAAGACTAATCGATAAATCTTCTCTTTATCGAACCTAAATAGTCCTAAGGACTTCATCACAACAACGGAGTTCATTAGAAGATAAAAATTTATGATGAAAATATCAAAAATATATTTTTTTTATTAACAAATCAATTACAATACAAGATTGCTCAACCATCAATAGATTGATGATGACTTTTGGGATATATTTTTACAACAACTCTCACTTGTCCTAAAGCCACTCAGCACAGTATCTAATATCCATCTTCGACTTGTGGTTGTCGAACGTCTTTATCACTAGGGATTTAGTGAAGGGGTCAGTTAAGTTCTCATTTTCATCGATCTTTTGAAGATTGACATTACCTTAATCCACGATCTCCTGGATCAAGTGGAAGCGGCGCAAAATGTGCTTCGTCCGTTGGTGTGCTTTGGGTTCCTTCTCCTGAGCAATGGCACCAGTGCTGTCATAATAGAGCAGGACCGGACCATCGAGGGAGAGTGCTACTCCAAGCTCGATGAAGAATTTTCTCAACCATACAGCTTCTTCGCGGCATCTGATGCTGCGATGTACTCTGCTTCACAAACAGAGTCTGCCATAGTATGCTGCTTGAAATTCTTCTAGCAGATGACCCTACTATTCAGAGTAAAGATATAACCCGATATGCTTCTACTGTCATTATGGTTAGATTGAAAGCTGGAGTCTGTGAACCCCACAAGTTTCTGATATGACTCACCATAAACCAACCATTGGTCCTTAGTATTTCTCAAATACTTAAGGATGGCTTTAACCACTTCTCAATGGTTTTCACCAAGATCAAATTGGTATCTGCTCAGTACTCCTAGTGAGTATGCCACATCTGGCTTTATACATGTCATGACGTACATGATAGATCCCACGACTGAAGCATATGGGACTCTACTCATACGTGTTGGGAATAGTATCCCAAAGCCAATCATCAGCTTGTTGACGGTTGTGCTCCTTTTTGGATTAGTACATGAATTATAAATAAATAAAAGTTATTTTGGTATTTTTTCATCACAAATGTTTCATCTTCTAATGAACTCTTGTGTTGTGGTGAAGTCCTTAGGACTATTTAGACTCGACAAAGGAAGATTTGTCGCTTAGTCCTTAAACAAGTTCGCGACCAAATGATACGTTGTTACCAAGGACGACAACGTTTATCGAGCATAGGTCGTTGTGTGCCATATGGGTTGGTTGTCCTCATAACCAAGAGTGTGGAGACACTGGTATGGCATACAGGTGAGATGTAATGGTACATCTGCACTGAACGTGACCAACTCCGGAGCTATTTCTGCTGTCAAGATTTACTCCGATGGGATATGGATATAAATATCCCTCCGACCTGAGACCACCATGGTGACTTGCAAGCAACTCACTGCACTTAGGCACTGGACTACCTGAATTTCTAATTCAGTGACGGAAGGCTGCTGGGTGTAGTCAAGTACTTGACTTGTCGGTGCGTGTGTCAAGATGGGATTGACCACTCCAGTTTAGGAGCTGTGTACAGTCGTGTTTCAATTTAGCAAAACCTTGGCCAGGGTAGTCCTAGTGAGGAGTCACAGGACTAATTGAGTTGAGCACGATTCGGATGATATCATCAGGGTTGACAGTTTAACGTTGAGTCGTCCTAAACACAGGGGTCAAAAGGGATGAATTATACGGTAACCATATTCATGTAGGTTCTGAATGTTGCGATTGTGATTATTCGACCTATCCGATCATCGGGTACCATTGCTAGATGGTCACTTCGATTAGTACAGAAATTGGTTCCTGTGCTACCGGTTTAGGTTCGAACCTGCGGGGTCACACACATTAGAGGTTCCTTTCTGATCTGATGGCTGATTATGAGTCTTATCTATCTGGGACTCTATGATTGAGAATTAGGATTCTCTAATCATGAGTTCCACACATTTTGGATACCGGGGTCAAAATTTTGAATTTCAAATTTTGAATTTGAAATTTGAACTCTTTGATCAGGGTTTCATATCGATGGTCTCTGATGCCTGATTGTCCATTGGATTTGAACTCAATATTTATGAGAGGTTTAATTAGTGATTTAATCACTAATTAACTCAATTTGATTGAGTAATTATTTTTGGATCAAGTCCAAATTGAATTGGATTCAGTTTGGATTGACCCGATTAGGTTAAATGTTGACCTAATCGCTAAGGTGGTTTAGTCCCTGATTTGATCAGGGGTTAGGTTTAGTTAATTCCTAATTTGATTAGGATTTTATTGAGCCTAATTAAGCCTAATTATTTTGGGTTTAATCTAGTCTAATTGTGCTTAACCTATTTTAAACTAGGTTGGCTCAATTTGAATCAAACCACCTTGTTTTAAATTCCCTGCGACACCCAACTTCCTTGCACCCATTTGAATTCACGAGAAGAAACTTCTCGTGAAATTTTTCTCACACAAAACCCTTCCCCACACCCTCATTTGTGCGCCATATGGATGGATAAAATAATTAGTTAGCCATTCAAATTCAAAGCATGTTTGAATTTGAATGGATAACTTATCACTTGCCCTTTCATCTTTATCCATTTTGTGCGCCACATTACTTACACAAGAAAAGGTTTCTCATGAAACATTTTCCACGCACAAAGAGCCACGCCCCTTCTCTTCTCACGCCCAAAAGGATAGGGATAAGTTGGTTTTCGTTTGAATTCAAATTTGATTTGAATTCAAATGTGTAACCTCTTGTCTTTATCCTCTCACGCGGATAAAACACGTTCGATGTTGTTTTAAAAAGAGGAGAAAGGTGGGACGTGTGTAGAAATTTTAAGAGAGAAACTTTGGCGTGTGAGGAAGGCTTCTGCGCAAGGTGAAGGTCCAAAACCTTCCGAGAGAAAAAGAAAGAAAAGAGAGAAAATTGGGCGCAGGGTTTTTGGTGTGTACCCTAGGGTTTCTACCTAGGGTTCGGGAAGTGAGATTGGTGTGCCACGAGTGTCGTGAGTCCACTAAATTTTAGGAAGAGATCCATCAGCCTCTCAAGAAACTATGCAGATGATCCAGAGCATCCGAGAAGTCGGCACACATCGATCGAAGGAGTTCGATCAACATCTGCCATCAAAAGGGTGAAATCGCGAACTAGCATTCGTGAGGAGCTGATCAGACGGGAGCTTCATGTGGATGATCCACAGAGGCCAGACATTTATGTGGCTGTGACGTGATGATCAGAGCCCCCCGATGGTGATCAGATTGCGGTGATCGACTGCCCGCAAAAGGTGATGTGTCATGAACACAGCACTGTAAAATATTTACTGATTCAAATTTGAATTTCAAATTTAAATACATGCTGTTGTATCATATTTAGATCCTAGTGTAAGATTAATTAGTATTAATTAATGAGATTAATTAATAATTCCACTGTAAAATAGTAATTTTGAAAAAGTTTTAAAATTACCATTTTGCCCCTGCACTAAATTTTCGCTTCAAATGGTATCAGAGCATGGTTCTAGAATATGATATACATATGCATGCGTAGATTAAGGTGTAATCTATAAGTTTAAATTTGAAATTCAAAATTTAAAATTCAAAAAGATTTAAAATTTGAAATTTGAAATTTAAAATTTGTTAGAAGTTTCAAATTTGAAATTCAAAATTTGAAATTTGGTTGAAATCTCAAATTTGAAATTTGAAATTTGAAATTCGAAATTTGAAATTTGAAATTCAAAATTCAAAATTCAAAATTTGAAATTTGAAATTTGGTTGAAATCTCAAATTTGAAATTTGAAATTTGAAATTTGAAATTTGAAATTCAAAATTCAAAATTTAAAATTCAAAGATTGGAAATTCAAAATTTGAAATTTGGTTGAAATCTCAAATTTGAAATTTAAAATTTGAAATTTAAAATTTGAAATTTGAAATTTAAAATTTGAAATTTGAAATTCAAAATTTAAATTTTGAAATTTGAAATTCAAAATTTAAATTTTGAAATTGGTATATTTAGATATACTTGATCCAAGTAGCAAGTAATCTAATTGGGTTGGTTGCCATGGCCGTCCGGTCATAGGAGAAAAGTAGGGTTTAAAGACCCTCTCTTCCCATTCGATGGGTCTCCTATGGCGGTAGGGGTGCCGATGCAATTATATCCCATGCCGATGAAGCAGCGAAAGGACATAATTAAGAAATTTATCATGAATGTGTTAGATTAGATCTAAAAAAAAATTTATAATTTATTTTGAGTTATTTTCTGTTATGAAATGAGCAATAGAATTGCTGTTTATGAAATGTGCTGACCCGTTTGTGAAATGAGTTAACACATTTGGTGAACAGAAAATAAAATCTTTCAAATTTGAAAATTATTTTCGAAATGCCAAACCCTGACCCATCAGCCTAAGTACTTAATTAAAAGAATTAAGTATTGTCTAGTAGGTCTAGAATTATGAATTAAGACCTAAGATAATTGCATAAACTTGTGGGTTAATGGGTTAGATGAATTAGGTCCATAATTGGGTTAGACCTAAGGTTAGTTTAAAAAATGGACTAAATGGAGTAATTGGTCAAATCTAATCAAAAGTTGAATTAGATTAGGTCAAGGATACTCTAGACTCAACTTCAATAGTTGTAGTTGAATGGGTCCATGTCTTTAACTAGACCAAGATGGACTTAATTCATGGCTACGCGATGGAGCCCTATTTACTAAGTTGATCAAAATTAAAACTAATAAACCGGTTGGTGTCTAAGGTAAGTTCGGCAGTTTTGACCAGTGGTTCTTAAGCGGGAGCTACTTGCATTGATTCGATCATTGACGAGTTAATGATAAATCCCCACCACTGATCTCACTTACCTGGCCAATCTGGTAAGTTAGATTTTGATTAGATCACTTGGTGATTAGAGCTCACCCATGTCATTAGGTAAATCAGTGTGACTGATTTAGGTGCTCCTAATGCCAGCTTTAATTAAATCTTTTTTTAATCTGACTTGATGAAGTCAGTGGGAGGATTGAAATTGGCTGGATGATTTCTTCTCTACTATTCTTTAATAAAATCCTCAAAATTATTAGGTCCCTAAAATGATTAAGTTATAATGATAACTAAGTCATAGCCTCCCATTAAGTGAGTGATAATGAGTCCATTAGTTCAATGATCATTGGAGGCCCAAAGGCCTGGTGCTCATTGGCTAATGGAATTATTATTCATAATATGATAATTTGATTGAGTCTTTCTGATGGTGGTTAGGTTGGCCGGCCAAAGTCGGGCCTGATCATTTATTGGTCCTGTTGGTGCAAAAATCCGCTTGCACCGGAGAAGCTGGAGTCGGGGAAGCCGCGGTCGCCGTCGGGACCTGCAAGGGAAGTCTAAACCGGAGGTGGGGTTGCTTCGGCAAGACCCTCCGACTCTCATGTCAGTTTTCTGCCTCAACAAGAATGGAGTGCTCGAACGGAGAATTTAGCAGAGTTTTGAGATAAGGAGAAGGAGCTTAAAAAATAACATATCTGGGTCTCCCTTTTATAGGCGGAGGAGGCAAAGGATTGATGGTGACGTTTGTAACCGCCTGATAGTGGGCCGCCCATGGTCAGGGGAATTGATTGCGAAAGATAGTGGGGTAGACCCGTGGCTATCGCCATAGCCTGCCACGTAGGGCCTGTTGCAGGTAGTGGGGCGGCGTCCGTTGTCGCTAGTTGTCAGCGAGTAGTGGGATCGTGCAGCACCTGTCGCAGGGAGCGGAGCAGAGTCGTTAGCCGTTGACACAGCCTGTCAGAGAGTAGTGGGTCCGCCGCAGGGGGAGGTGGAGCTGTGCGGAATCCGCTATAGGAAGTGGAATAGGATCATGGCAGTTATTGTTATCTGTCAAGGGACGCGGATCTGTTGATCAAGGCTCGGCAGTGGTCGGAGTTCGGCCTTCGTAGGAGTCCGGGAGGAGTCCCCCTTTCGGTTGAGGTCATGGGTGGGGTCCGGCTCCAGCAGCTGATACTGAGGTCGGAGACTGAGGTCGGAGCTTGGCCCCCATAGGAGTCCGGACGGAGCCGCCCTGCTGCTGATGACGGAGCCCGGTTTTCGTAGGAGTCCGGGCAGAGCCGTTCCGCTGTCGATGGAGGAGCCCGGCTCCCGTAGGAGTCCGGGCGGAGCCGTTCTGCTGTCGATGGAGGAGCCCGGCTCCCGTAGGAGTCCGGGCGGAGCCGTTCTGCTGTCGATGGAGGAGCCCGGCTCCCGTAGGAGTCCGGGCGGAGCGTTCTGCTGTCGATGAGGAGCCCGGCTCCCGTAGGAGTCCGGGCGGAGCATTCTGCTGTCCGGCTCCCGTAGGAGTCCGGGCGGAGCCGTTCTGCTGTCGATGGAGGAGCCCGACTCCCGTAGGAGTCGGGCGGAGCCGTTCTGCTGTCGATGGAGGAGCTCGGCTCCCGTAGGAGTCTGGGCGGAGCCGTTCTGCTGTCGATGGAGGAGCCCGACTCCCGTAGGAGTCCGGGCAGAGCCGTCTGCTGTCGATGGAGGAGCCCGGCTCCCGTAGGAGTCCGGCGGAGCCGTTCTGCTGTCGATGGAGGAGCCCGGCTCCCGTAGGAGTCCGGGCGGAGTCGTTCTGCTGTCGATGGAGGAGCCCGGCTCCCGTAGGAGTTCGGGCGGAGCCGTTCTGCTGTCGATGGAGGAGCCCGACTCCCGTAGGAGTCCGGGCGGAGCCGTTCTGCTGTCGATGGAGGAGCCCAGCTCCCGTAGGAGTCCGGGCGGAGCCGTTCTGCTGTCGATGGAGGAGCCCGGCTCCCGTAGGAGTCCGGGCGGAGCCGTTCTGCTGTCGATGGAGGAGCCCGGCTCCCGTAGGAGTCCGGGCGGAGCCGTTCTGCTGTTGATTTCGGCTGCAGGTATTTTATACCCAACACCAGTCCCCCTACTTCTGAGTTTGAATTTCAAGAGAAGGAAGTACACAGAGAGAGATGCGCGCAGCCGGAATCGTCCCTTCGAACCTTGCGCACTGCCGCCCCCATTTAATGCGCGCACGTCAGAATCCATTTTTCGATGAAGGTGACTTGAAAAGTCTCTTCGGAACCTCCGTCGAAACGCGATCCTAAGCGTCGCTCTGCGGGAATTCGCGTGCGGTCAACCCTCGATGGCGGTGAAGGGGATAAGCGTGCCACGCGGACACACCAGTTGGCCCAGGAATACCCGCCATCATAATGGCGCCAGGATCCATCGGCTATTTAAACTCCTCAGCCCCTTCGTGGCCTCATTCTGGCGCTGTCCTTTCATCTGAGAGTCCTGCTTCTCTCGCCCCAGTCCCTGTCTTCTTCCCTTATACCATGTTCTCTACTCGGGAGGCTATTTTTGAGGGGATTTTTAGGGTTTGGAGGAAGGTGAGGAGGAGAATGGCGGTCGGTGAGAATCTCCGTCGCTCTAAAGGGAGCCCAAGGAAGAATTCCTTCAACAACAAGGGTTTTAACGGGGGCTGTTGGTGAAGTTTTCTGCCCGCGAATCTCGGAGCAGCAAGCGGGGTGATACCGGTCAAGAGGCAGAATAGACGTCATAAGCCATGACGGGATCCTTGACGCCGTCGGGGCTGAGAGACCAGAGGCGGTCGGCGTTGACGGTGGGGCAGTAGAACTTGTTGCGGGGATGGTGGGAGTAACGCATGCCGACCTTGCCGGAGCGTCTCGGGTGGCGGCCGTCGTGGTGCATCCAGAGATGAGGCATATCTCTGGTGTCCCGACCGCTCCTGAAGTGGCTACGGTTCTTCTTGAAACAGGTCTTCGCTACTGCCGCCGTTACCCCCACCGCCTCCGGAGATCTATCCCACCCTTTCCCGCTAAGGTTGGGACTTCGGGAACAGAATGAGGCCAAGATGGGGCGAGAGCTGTTACACGCACTGGAGAATGTGACTGAGAAGGATAGAGACGGAGTTCGTAGCTCGGAGCGACCTCCGGTTCGTCCTGCCCGAACCGTGCTCGCGATACTCGCGATGATGTGTATCTTCTTCCTTTTTTTTTTCCTGACCCACCGGGTCTTGTAACGTGTACTTCTGTTAAATGAAAAGGCAATTTCAGTACCTTGTTTGCATCTTGTGTTAAATAGTTGCCTGCCGAACTTTCATTTCCTTTCCTTCTCTTTGCCTGTGTTACGTCGTTCCAGGGTCGTCGGCGACCTTTTCAGTTCATGTGGGATCGTCATTCGCCGATCTCCTTTTCGGCTTTTGTGCCGTTCGGGGATACCCACTTGTCAGGTTCGCTCGGATTTTTCTCCGCTGAAGTCGGGGCTAAGTTCGGCTCCCTTGATAGTCCGAACGGAGAAGCCCTCCGAGAGTTGGAGTAGCTCGATTCTCGTAAGAGCCAGGGCAAAGTTTTTCTGCAATCAAAGTCATAAGTAAAGTCCGGCTTCCGTAGAAGTCCGGGCGGAGTTGTCCTGTAGCTAACGTTGGCGGTGGAGCCCGGCTCCCGTAGGAGTCCGGGTGAAGTCTGGGTGAAGTCTCTTTTTTCTCTCTTTCTTTCTTTCTTTTTCTCTTTTTTTTTTTTTTTTTTTTTTTTTTTTTTTTTTTTAGAACCCGGCTCCCGTAGGAGTCCGGGCGAAGTCTTTTTTGCGGCGAACCTAGGGGCGGTCACCCGGCTCCCTAGGAGTCCGGGGTGAAGGTCTTCTTAGCGGTGGAACCCGGCTCCCGTAGGAGTCCGGGCGAAGTCTTTTTGCGGTGGAACCGGCTCCCGTAGGAGTCCGGGCGAAGTCTTTTTTGCGGCGGAACCCGGCTCCCGTAGGAGTCCGGGTGAAGTCTTCTTAGCGGGAACCTGGCTCCCGTAGGAGTCGGGCGAAGTCTTTTTGCGGCGGAACCCGGCTCCCGTAGGAGTCCGGGTGAAGTCTTTTCTGGCGTAGGGACCCGGCTCCCGTAGGAGTCCGGGTGAAGTCTTTCTGGCGGCGGAACCCAGCTCCCGTAGGAGTCCGGGTGAAGTCTTTCTGGCGTAGGGATCCGGCTCCCGTAGGAGTCTGGTCTTCCACTTTGCTCATGTCAGGACGAGGTTCTCCTCCTGTTCCTGACAGAGCTGCGGGGCACATTAGGGCGTTGCGAGGCCTCTCCCCCCATCCGGTCTAAAAGAACCGGGCCTTCGACTTTGCTCAAGTTAGGGCGAGGTTCTCCTCCTGTCCCTAACAGGGCTGCGGGGGCACATCTGGGCGTTGCAAGGCCTCTCCCCCCATCCGGTCTAAAAGAACCGGGCCTTCGACTTTGCTCAGTTAGGGCGAGGTTCTCCTCCTGTCCCTAACAGGGCTGTGGGGGCACATATGGGCGTTGCAAGGCCTCTCCCCCATCCGGTCTAAACCGGCCTTCGACTTTGCTCAGTAGGGCGAGGTTCTCCTCCCCTACAGGCTCTAGGCGGCCCTCCCATCCGGTCTAAAAGAACCGGGCCTTCGACTTTGCTCAAGTTAGGGTGAGGTTCTCCTCCTATCCCTAACAGGCTGTGGGGGCACATATGGGCGTTGCAAGGCCTCTCCCCCCATCCGGTCTAAAAGAATCGGGCCTTCAACTTTGCTCAAGTTAGGGCGAGGTTCTCCTCCTGTCCCTAACAGGGCTGTGGGGGCACATATGGGCGTTGCAAGGCCTCTCCCCCCATCCGGTCTAAAAGAACCGGGCCTTCGACTTTTATAAGGTTGCCCTCTCGTTTTTGATGCCGTCTGCTTGAATCGTCCCAAGACAAATGGGCACGTATTTTTCGATTAGGATGAAATTACTGGTAGTACATCCGTAAGTTTTTCGAGCTCCAAGGTCGCGGGAGGTCGGCTCCTCCGAGCTCCTTAAGGTAATAAGTTTCAGGTCGGACTACTTCTTTGACCTCATAAGGTCCCTCCCAGTTTGGGGCGAGCTTCCCCTGGCCCTGTGGTTGTGAGACAGTAGCTCGCCGGAGCACTAGATCCCCCGCTTTGAATGCCTTGTTCTTGACTCGGGCGTTGTAATATCGGGCAACTTTCTGTCGGAAGGCTGCCATACGAACCTGAGCAATCTCCCGCCTTTCTTCCAGTAGGTCGAGGTTGGCTCTGAGACTTTGCACGTTTTGGGGTTCGTCGAATGCCACGACTCGTACCGACGGGAGTTTAAGCTCGATCGGGATGACGGCTTCCGTACCAAAGGCTAAAGCAAAGGGAGTCTCTCCTGTAGGCAACCTCTGGGTGGTCCGATAAGCCCATAGCACATGATAAAGTTCGTCCGCCCAAGTTCCTTTTGCTTTTTCGAGCCTGGTCTTAATCCCCTGTAAAAGGGTTCTGTTTGTTACCTCGGCTTCGCCGTTCGCCTGGGGATGGGCCACTGATGTGAATTTGTGGGAGATGTTTAGGTCTTCACAGAATTCAGCAAATCTGGCCCCCGCGAATTGCCGCCCATTATCAGTGATGAGGGTTCTAGGCAAATCGAACCTGCACACGATCGATTTCCAGACGAAATCCTGCACTTTCGCTTCTGTGATTTTGGCTAGTGGCTCGGCCTCGACCCATTTGGTGAAGTAGTCGATTGCTACGAGGAGGAATTTCCTTTGACCAGACGCCATGGGAAAGGGGCCAAGAATATCCATCCCCCACTGCGCAAAAGGCCATGGGGCACTCAAGGGTGTAAGCTCGATGGCAGGTTGTCTCTGGACGTTGGCGTATCTCTGGCATCGATCACACTTTTTGACATATTCGATTGATTCACGATGCATTGTTGGCCAGTAATACCCTTGGCGGAGTAGCTTGAGGGATAGAGACCTGGCACCCAAATGGCTTCCGCAAGCTCCCTCGTGTACTTCCCATAAAGCGTAGTCAGCTTCTGAGGGTCGGAGGCATCTCAAGAGAGGCAAGGAGTACGATCTTTTGTACAATTTGCCCTCATAAAGGATGTACCGGGAGGCTTGATTTCGGAGTTTCTGGGCTTCTTTCGCGTCCTGGGGGAGAATCCCGTCTCTAAGATAGGTTATTAGCGGGTCGACCCAGCTGGGCTCGTGGTCGATCTCCAATACGAGTCGCGGTTCTTCCGTACTCGGATGTTTTAAAACTTCAAAGAGGACGCCTTTTGGCAATTCGGTCGGAGCCGATGTTGCCAATTTGGAGAGAAGATCGGCTCTGGTGTTCTCCGACCTTGGAATTTGCCTGATGTCGAAATTGTCAAAGGCAGGGACGAACTCCTTCACCTTCTCAAGATATTTGGCCATACTGTCCTCCCGCGCTTCAAAGCTCCCGCTGACCTGCCCCACCACAAGTTGGGAATCGCTGTGCACCCGGAGCTGACCTATTTCGAGCTCCCTGGCGATCCTCAATCCTGCGATCAAAGCTTCATACTCCGCTCCATTGTTTGTTGCGAGAAATTTGAAACGCAGAGCGCACTCCGCAACGACTCCCTCTGGGCTGGTCAAGATCAGGCCTGCACCCGCGCCTGCCATGTTGGACGATCCGTTCACATGGAGGGTCCAAAAGCTATCGGAGGAACTGGCTTCTTTGTCGGGGGAGTTCGGTTGAGTCCTCAAGTCGTCAATTTCGTTTTGCTCAGGTTCGGCCTCTCGGGGATGGTGCATTCTACTATGAAATCCGCCAACACTTGGGCTTTTATCGCCGGTCTAGGTTTGTAGTTGATGTCGAACTCTGTGAGCTCGATGGCCCATTTCGCCATTCTCCCGGAGATATCAGCTCGGTGCAAAACCGCCTTGATCGGTTGGTCGGTGAGTAACGTCACCGTGTGCCCTTGAAAGTAAGGCCGGAGTCTCCGAGCTGCAATCAACAAGGCGTAGGTCAGTTTTTCTAATTTAGTATACCTGGTCTCGGCGTCCCTCAATACGCGACTAATGTAGTAGATCGGTCGCTGGACTTTCATTTCCTCTTTAACAAGGACAGCTGCAAGGGCTGTGGGAGAGACTGCCAGGTACAAAAATAATTCCTCCTTGGGCTCGGGCTTCGCCAGCAGTGGGGGCGAGCTAAGGTAGCTTTTTAATTCTTCGAATGCCTGTTGGCATTCAGAGGTCCAATAGAAGTCCTTCGGCTGCTTAAGGGTTTGAAAGAAGGGCAGACATCGTTCGGCCGACCTCACGACAAAGCGATTAAGAGCCGCAACTCTTCCCGTGAGGCATTGAACCTCTTTGATCGACCTTGGGGCAGTCATATTTTGGATGGCACAAATTTTCTCCGGATTGGCCTCGATCCCGCGCCCCGACACCATGAAGCCCAGGAACTTTCCTGAGGTTACCCCAAAGGCGCATTTGGTCGGGTTCAGCTTCATTCTATACTTCCGAAGAGCGCCAAAGGTTTCCTCAAAGTCGGCGACATGATTTTCGGAAGACCTGCTTTTCACGAGCATATCGTCCACATACACCTCCATATTTCGGCCGATCTGCTCCTTGAAGATTTTGTTCACCAGTCGTTGATAGGTTGCGCCCGTGTTCTTGAGGCCGAACGGCATAACCTTGTAGCAGTAAAGGCCGCAATTAGTGATGAAAGCAGTCTTCTCTTCATCTTCCAATGCCATTCTAATCTGGTTATAGCCGGAGAATGCATCCATGAAAGTGAGAAGTTCATGGCCCGAGGTAGCGTCCACCAGTTGGTCGATCCTGGGGAGGGGGTAGCTATCCTTTGGGCAAGTTTTGTTCAGCTTTTTGAAGTCGATACACATCCTCCATTTGCCGTTTGCTTTATTGACCAAGACCACATTGGAGATCCATTCGGGATAATTGACCTCCCTGATGAATCCAGCCTTGAGAAGTTTATCCACTTCCTCGGCTATTGCCTTCTGCCGCTCCGGGGCATGACTCCGGATTTTTTCTTTTGTTGGCCGATGTTTAGGGTCGACCGCCAGATGATGTTCCATGACTTCTGTGTCAATCCCTGGCATATCCGCCGGGACCCATGCGAAAACATCCGCATTCCTTCGGAGAAAATCCACGAGATGCGTCCGCACCTCCTCCTCCAGGTTGGAGCCAATTAACACCACATGCTCCGCATTCCCATCATTCAAAGGAATTGGTATTAGGTCCTCGATCGGACCGCCCCTCTCTTCAGTGAGGTCATCGCGCGCATCCAACCCGTCGACTGGACAGAGGTCCGCTTGATCGCTTCTTTGCAGGGCAATATTATAGCAGTGCCTGGCCAGCGCTTGGTCTCCCCGAACTTCTCCAATCCCCTTGTCGGTGGGGAACTTCAACTTCAAATGGTAGGTTGAAACAATGGCTCTGAGAGCATTGAGGTCGGGTCGGCCAAGAATTGCATTGTAGGCAGATGGCGCCTTTACCACCAGGAAATTCACCAGGGCTCTAGACTGCCTTGGATGTTGACCCACGGTCACAGTTAGAGCTATCATTCCTTCCGTCGGAACGGCATCACCAGTAAACCCTATCAAGGGGGAGCACATCGGCCTTAGATGACCGTCAAGAGTGGCCATTCTCGAAAAGGCACTGTAGAATAAGATGTCGGCCGAACTTCCGTTGTCGACGAGAATGCGACGGACGTCATAATTTGCTATGTTCAAGGAAACTACGACCGCATCGTTATGAGGGAATTAGACTCCCTGGGCATCTTCTTCAGTGAAGGCTATGGGCTCTTCAACTTTTTGCCGCTTGAGGGGTGCAGCTGATGTGCTGATTGCCTCCTGCCGGGATTCCCCCGAGATGACGTTGACGGAATCCGGCGAAGACTGGTCATTCAGCCACCCTTTACCAGCAACCATAGTCGGAGGTAGTTGTGCAGAAACCTCGTGAGAGGGCATCGGATGGGGAAAAGAGGATTGGATGCCGGAAAAGATGGCCAGAAGCGGGTCCGTTGAGCGCTCCTTCAAGAACAAGGGTGCTGCGAAGACACGCGCGCCCTCCTTCTAGCGCCAATCCTGTTGGTGCAAAAATCCGCTTGCGCCGGAGAAGCTGGAGTCGGGGAAGCCGCGGTCGCCATCGGGACCTACAAGGGAAGTCTAAACCGGAGGTGGGGTTGCTCCGGCAAGACCCTCCGACGCTCAAGTCAGTTTTCTGCCTCAACAAGAATGGAGTGCTCGAACGGAGAATTTAGCAGAGTTTTGAGGTAAGGGAAAAGGAGCTTAAAGAATAACATATCTGGGTCTCCCTTTTATAGGCGGAGGAGGCAAAGGATTGATGGCGACATTTGTAACCGCCTGACAGCGGGCCGCCCATGGTCAGGGAAATTGATTGCGAAAGGTAGTGGGGTAGACCCATGGCTATCGCCATAGCCTGCCATGTAGGGCCTGTTGTAGGTAGTGGGGCGGCGTCCGTTGCCGCTAGTTGTCAGCGAGTAGTGGGATCGTGCAGCACCTGCCACAGGGAGTGGAGCAGAATCGTGGCCATTGATACAGCCTGTCAGAGAGTAGTGGGTCCGTCGTAGGGGGTGGTGGAGCCACGTGGAATCTACCACAGGAAGTGGAACAGGTCCATGGCTGTTATTGTTATCTGCCAAGGGACACGGATCTGTTGATCAAGGCTCGATAGTGGTCGGAGTTCGGCCTTTGCAGGAGTCCGAGAGGAGTCCCCCCTTTGGTTGAGGTCGTGGGTGGAGTCCGGCTCCAGTAGCCGATACTGAGGTCGGAGACTGAGGTCGGAGCTTGGCTCTCGTAGGAGTCCGGGTGGAACCCTCTCGGAGCCAGAGTTGCAGGAGGAGCCCGGCTCCCGTAGGAGTCCGGGCGGAGCCGTTTCGCTGTCGATGGCGGAGCCCGACTCCCGTAGGAGTCCGGGCGGAGCCATTCTGCTATCGATGGAGGAGCCCGGCTCCCGTAGGAGTCCGGGCGGAGCCATTCTGCTGAGGATGGAGGAGCCCGGCTCCCGTAGGAGTCCGAGCGGAGCCGTTCTGCTGTCGATGGAGGAGCCCGGCTCCCGTAGGAGTCCGGGCGGAGCCGTTCTGCTGAGGATGGAGGAGCCCGGCTCCCGTAGGAGTCCAGGCGGAGCCGTTCTGCTGTCGATGGAGGAGCCCAGCTCCCGTAGGAGTCCGGGCAGAGCCGTTCTGCTGTCGATGGAGGAGCCCGGCTCCCGTAGGAGTCCGGGCGGAGCCGTTCTGCTGTCGATGGAGGAGCCCGGCTCCCGTAGGAGTCCGGGCGGAGCCGTTCTGCTGAGGATGGAGGAGCCCGGCTCCCGTAGGAGTCCGGGCGGAGCCGTTCTGCTGTCGATGGAGGAGCCCGGCTCCCGTAGGAGTCCGGGCGGAGCCGTTCTGCTGAGGATGGAGGAGCCCAGCTCCCGTAGGAGTCCGGGCGGAGCCGTTCTGCTGAGGATGGAGGAGCCCGGCTCCCGTAGGAGTCCGGGCGGAGCCGTTCTGCTGAGGATTTCGGCTGCGGGTGTTTTATACCCAACAGGAATATAACTTCCATCTCCAATATTCAAGAACCTCTTGCCGTTTTCAAACTTTCTACTAAACTGAAGTCGTTGCAGCAATTTGCATGAACTTTCAATATCCAATATCTAGGTAGTAGTGTCACAAATAGAGAAATCATAAGGTATTATCATATAAATATCCTGTCCAGTAATTCTTTGCTGATTTCTTTTTCTTAGCCTATTCGAATTAAGAGACTTTACCAGACTAGGTTAACCTTAGATTCTTTTGTCAGTTCAGACTCCTTAGCCCAAGCATGACTCTTTAGCTCCTTCTTTTCTTTTCTTTCTCAAAGAATTGTTATCCCACTGAAGATACATCTTCAGAGGTGCAAAAAAAAACTCCTTTAATATTTAAAGGATTTTCTTCCACTGAGCATCAATGAATTTACAACTAAAATTATGTTCTTTACTACTCTCAAAACACAACACATGGTGATACGATCATTTGGCCACTTCTGATAAGTACCTTTGATCATATCATATGTGTTGGATGTGAGAATTTCAAGTGTTAGATCTATAATCATATGTAGGATCCATTCGTGCTCTAGAACTATTTGCAACTTCTGATACTATCTATCGAAGTTGAGTCCTATAAATAAGTTACTATCAAATAATGAATGGAGCAATGGACATCTAGCCAAAATTGAAAGAAAAACACAAGACTTCTATGTTTATGAATTGATTAAGTCTAAATATTTGAACTTTAGTCTAAAGATTCTTTCACTATTTTAGTCAAATTGGTAGCCTCTACCTTCAATTCGAGGAATTATCCTAATTCTTTAGCATGTACTAAAATCCACACAGAATGCATATAAATTCGAGGATGGCTCATCAACCCATATGCATCTATGGGTAGGTTCTCAACTAATTATTTTTTAAATAATTTTTAGTAATTAATTTTACCTCAGATTTTATTTTAGTAGGCGATGGGCCTCCACTGAAAATTTTGGTTAGATCAAACTATTAACATGAACCTACTCATTATTTCTAACTAATGAATGATCAGATTCGAGGATGGCTCGATCAACCCAATCATCATCAGATAGTACAACAAAGTCATCATATGATAAATGATAATTCCATCATTCAGAGAGAACACCAGACAGATGGTACCTGCAATATCAATCAGAAATAATGGACCTATTATCATTCACCTTAATGGGAGGCTATGATCTAGTTATCCCCATAACTAGCTCATTTTAGAGACCTAATAATTTAAAAGATTTAATTTATGAGTCAAGAGAAGAGAAGAGATCAATCAGTAAACCACAATCCTCCCACTGACTTCACCAAGTCATTGAATTGGATTAAGGCCATGCTGGATGAACTGGCACCTAGATCAGTTGCATTGATCAACCTTAATGGCATGGGTCAACTTGAATCATTTAGCAATCTAATTAAGACATAATTTACCAAATTGGCTAGATAAATGAGATCGATGGAAGGATCTGTTAAGCTTGCCTTGGACACCATCGAAATGGTCAGGTAAGCCGCTCCCAGTTAAAAACCATCGGTCCGAATGCCGAACTTACCTTAAACATCAATTGGTTAATTAGTTTTGATTTGACCAACCTAATGATTCGATTTCAACCACTGAGCCATAATCAAGGTCCATTTGATCTAATCAAAGATATAGACTTGACCATCTACAACTATTGTATTGATTATAGAAAAATTCTGATTTAATCTAATTCAATATTTGGTTAGATTTAATCAATTTCTCTAGTTATTTTATTAATCCTTTGATTCTAATCTTAGGTCTAACCCAATTAAGAGGATCTGATTTAAGCTAACCCATGCCCTCATATTTTATGCAATGTTATTAGATCTTAAATCATAATTTTAGATCTAATCGATCCTTCACTTAATTCTCAATTAAGTTTAGCATCAACATGGGTTTAGGTTTAGGATTGAAATAATTTTAATTTTTTATATTTTATAAATAATTTATAATAAATGTTATGCAAAAATATTTTATTCTGAAACTAGATTGACTCAATCAATATTGAGCTGGCTACATAAGAAGACTGGGTCAACTCAGTTCAAAACTAGGTCGGCTCAGTAATTGTGTGAGCACGATTCAAGGAGTTTCAGATCTGAAAATTTTTGCATACTACTAAAATAAAATTAATCATAATACTTTTAAATCATACCTAAAATTTTTATGATTCAAGATTTTATTTTCTCATGATTAAAATAATTTTAATCATATATATTTGATGTTTTATTTTTTATACAACTTTGTATCACATACAACAAACCTAAGGTTTCAAGATCTAAGATTTTGCAGAAAAATAAGTTTCTCCTTTTGTATTCTTTTTCATGGAATCTAATCACATGGCACCCCTACATGGCATAAGAGCATCCCATCGAATGAGAAGAGAGAATCTTTAAACCCTTCTTGCTCCTATGACCGGACGGTCTGGTGATCAACCCAATCCAAGTACTTGCTAATCGGATCATCTAATCTAATCACATATCATATATGTATGAATTTAGATCTAATCTAAATTATATCAAATCTGATTATAATTTTAGATCACATCTAAATCAGATCATAAACATCACATGTATGATATAAAATCAAATTTTATCAAGGATCAGCACAAACTAGGACAACCTTTTCACTATAAGGGTTAAACACTACAGCAGGACAATCTTATATCAGTTTGTACGTTCAATCATTAATTAAATTTAAATCAAAATATTATATATAAAATCTAAATAAAATTAAAATTTAGATTTAATATGCACATAAATCATGTCATAACAAATCTAGGCTCTGATACCACTGTTGATAAATGTAGGCAATTTCATGCATGTATTTTGAATCTTTTTCGAATAAATTACAGTGAAAGATAATTAAATTAATCAAATTAATTAAATATATATATGATCTAATCATTAAATTAATCTACTCTAGAATCTATGATATGATATGTTGCATATAAAATCTAAAACATACTGAAGATAAAATCAGCATGCATGCATGTGAGCAGTAGATCACATATATTCTAATCTGAGTTCAAAATTTGATACCTTTGCATGAGTCGATGATCATCACTGTTGAGAGATATGGTGAAAGAGATCTTTGCTAGTTGCTCATAGCTACACATACATCCGATCTCTACAGAAAATCCACTCGAAGTCCCGCTCTGATCAGTCTTTTTGAGAGTGCTAGCTTGTATAAAGACTTTCTTCTTGACTGAGCTGGATCCTTTCTTCAAATCTTTGAAATCTTTTCCGAGATTAAAGATAGACTTCTAGAGGAGCTAAATAGGTAAAAGAAATATAGAGAGAAAAATAATTTTTTTCTTATTTTTTCTCTCTTCTCAAACTCTGAGGACCAAAACTCTAGAAACCTGATTTTTGCGCACACCTCAAGAGAAGAGGACTCTCCTCTTCTTTCACACCATGAAACCATGCCCAAGTTCCCTCTCAATGTGAAGACCTCTCTCTCAAGTCTCTTACATGCACAAGAATGAAATAAAACTCCTTTTATTTCAATGCATAATGAGGTGGGGTGAAGAGTCCTAAAGATCATGGACTCTTGATGTGTTGTCACCCCTACTCAAAAATTTATGCCAAAATATGCCAAAAAAAATGGGACACCCCTTCTCATATTTTTTGATGATAAACTAGTTCTCCAACTAATTTCTCATAAAAAATCTCCTCAAAATGTTGCGCATATAAGAAGAAAAGAATAAGTTGGCGGCAAAGTCTTAGAGATAATGTCAAACATTATTTATATGATATCCTATTTCAAATCAGATTTGAATATATCATTCCAAACTTTATCCTACCCAAATTTAAATGTGAGATATAGAAAGGAAAGGACTCTTTAGTGTAAAAAAATCTCATACAAAATCTATTTGTGTGTGAGGATATATGGCATCAAAGTGAGAGGTGCATGGGAGAAGAGTCCTATTCCAATAAGGACTCTTAATTTTCTTATTTGAATTTAAACCAAATCACATCTGGTTTAGCCCAAATAAAATATATAAAAATTAATCTAATTAGGTTCATAATTTTTTAATCAAATTTTAATCAAATTAAAAATTGATTGAACTAAAATCCTGATCAATTCAGGGATAATTCTCCCTTAGCGATTAGGTCATCTCATAACCTAAATGGGTCAAACCTAATTGAATCCAATTCAATTAAATTTTATTTAATCCTCTTTGTTCAATCAAATTGAGTTAATTAATAATTTAATTACTAATTAATTCTCTATTAATTTACTAACACTTGATGAATTAATTTATTACAACTTTTACATATGTTTAACCATCAATCGAATTGATGATTAAGCCCTTGAACGATTCTCAATCATTGATCAACCATATGATCAGCTAGAAACTTCTTTTGAGTGTGACCCCATAGGTTCGAACTTAAGCTGATAGCATAGAAATAACTTTTTAAACCAATCGATGTAACCATCTAGCAATGGTGACCCGACGTCCGGATAGGTCGAACGAAGGCGAAGCAACATTCAAGAACCTACTGGTGTATGGTTACTGTATAATTTATTCCTTTGATCCTAATGCTCAAGGATGATCTAAGATTTAACTGTCAATCATAGAAAGTCATCTATATTATATTTTAATTTTTTAAATTCATCTCATGGATTATCTGAGCTTAGGTTTTACTAAATTGAAATACATTGATACATTAACTCCTACTAATTTGAAGGGGTCAATCCCATCTTGACTCACACACCGATTTGACAAGTACTTGACTGCATCCAAAAACTTTTCATCACTGAATTATAAACTCAGATAGTCTGACACCAAAGTATAGTGCATTGCTTGCAAGTCACCGTGGTGATC
>NC_025995.2:53816308-53873026 GCF_000442705.2 Elaeis guineensis | reverse complement strand
TGCCTTTCAGTCTCAAAAATGCAAGCGCAACCTACCAGCGGTTGGTGAACAAAATTTTCAAGGAGCAGATCGGCCGCAACATGAAGGTCTACGTGGATGACATGCCGTAAAAAGCAAATCTTCCATGGACCATGTTGCCGACCTCGAGGAGACCTTCGACGCCCTCTGGAAATATAAAATGAAGCTGAATCTGGCTAAATGCGCTTTCGGAGTGACCTCAAAAAGTTCCTGGGCTTCATGGTGTCGGGGTGTGGGATTGAGGCCAATCCAAAAAAATTTGCGCCATCCAGGAGATGGCCGCCCCAAAGTCGATAAAAGAGATTCAGCACCTTACAGGGAGGGTAGCAGCCCTGAATCGCTTCGTCGCGAGGTCGGCCGAATGGTGCTTACCTTCTTCCAAACCCTCAAGCAGCCGAAGAACTTCTGTTGGACCCCTGAGTGCCAACAGGCATTCGAAGAACTAAGAAACTACCTCGGCTCACCTCAACTATTGGCAAAGCCAGAGCCTAGAGAAGAACTGTTTTTATATCTGGCGGTCTCTCCCATAGCTCTCGCGGCAGTCCTTGTCAAAGAAGAAGCAAAAGTCCAACGGCCAATCTACTACGTGAGTCGCACGTTGAGAGATGTCGAGACCAGGTATACTAAATTAGAAAAACTGACTTACACCCTGTTGATTGCAGCCCGGAGGCTCCGACCCTACTTTCAAGGGCACACCATAACGCTGCTCACTGACCAACCGATCAAGGTGATTCTACACCGGGCGGATGCCTCCGAAAGGATGGCAAAATAGGTGATCGAGCTCACAGAATTCGACATCAACTATCGACCCAGGCTAGCAGTGAAGGCCCAGATATTGGCAGATTTTATAGTGGAGTGTACTATCCCAGAGGAGGCCGAACCTGAACAAGGCAAAATTGACGGCCTGAAGCCCCGACCGAACTCCCCAAAGAAGAAGCAGATCCCTCTGATTGCTTTTGGGCCCTCTACGTGGACGGATCTTCCAACATGTCAGGCACAGGTGTGGGCCTGATCTTGATCAATCCGGAGGGAATCATCGTGGAGTACGCTCTGCGCTTCGAGTTCCCCGCAACGAACAACGGAGCAGAATATGAAGCTCTGATCGCAGACTGAGGATCACCAAAGAGCTGGGAATAGATCGGCTCCAGGTCCATAGTGACTCTCAACTAGTAGTGGAACAAGTCAACGGAAACTACGAAGCGTGGGAGGACAGCATGGCTAAATATCTCGAAAAGATAAAGGAGCTCGTCTCTACCTTCAGCAGCTTTGACATCAGGCAGATTCTGAGGTTGGAAAATATTAGGGCCGACTTTCTCTCCAAGCTGGCAATGCTGGCTCCGACCGAATTACCCAAAGATGTTCTCTTTGAAGTGCTCAAGCACCCAAGTACGGAAGAATCACGGCCCGTGATGGAAATTGACCACGAGCCCAGCTGGATCAACCCACTGATAACATATCTCAGAGACGGGGTTCTCCCTAGGATGCGAAAGAAGCTCGGAAGCTCCAAAATCAAGCCTCCCGATACATCCTTTATGAGGGCAAGTTGTACAAGAGATCATACTCTTTGCCCCTTTTAAAATATCTCCGGCCTTCGGAAGCTGACTACGCCTTGTGGGAAGTGCATGAAGGAATCTGCGAAAGCCATCTGGGGCTAGATCTTTATCCCACAAGTTGCTTCGCCAAGGATATTACTGGCCGACGATGTACCATGACTCGGTTGAATACGTCAGAAAATGTGACCGATGCCAGAGATATGCCAACATCCAGAGACAGTCCACCACCGAGCTTACACCCTTAAGTGCCCCATGGCCTTTTGCACAATGGGGATGGACATCCTTGGACCCTTTTTCGTGGTGTCGGGGCAGAGGAAGTTCCTCCTGGTAGCGATTAACTACTTCACCAAGTGGGTCGAAGCCGAACCACTGGCAAAAATCACAGAAGCTAAAGTGCAAGATTTCGTCTGGAAGTCAATCGTTTGCAGGTTCGGTCTGCCAAGAACTCTAATCACCAATAACGGGCGGCAGTTTGCGGGAGCAAGATTCACCGAATTCTGTGAAGATCTAAATATCTCCCACAACTTCACATCAGTAGCCCATCCTCAGGCAAACGGTGAAGCTGAAGTGACCAACAGAACCCTGCTGCAAGGGATCAAGATGAGGCTTGAAAAGGCGATGGGAACTTGGGCAGACAAACTTTATCATGTGTTGTGGGCGTATCGAACTACCCAAAGATTGCCCACGGGAGAGACCCCCTTTGCTTTGGCCTTCGGAATGGAGGCTGTTATCCCAATTGAGCTTAAGCTCCCGTCGGCGCAAGTCGTGGCATTCAACGAACATCGCAATTCGCAAGGTCTTAAAGCCAACCTCGACTTAATGGAAGAAAAGTGGGAGGTAGCTCAAGTTTGGATGGCAGTCTACAGACAGAAAGTCGCCCGCTATTACAATTTTTGGGTCAGAAATAAAGTCTTTAGAGCGGGAGATCTAGTGCTTCGACGAGCCACTGTCTCGCAACCTCAGGATCGAGGGAAGCTCGCCCCAAACTGGGAAGGCCCGTATGAGGTCAAAGAGGTGGTCTGGCCCGAAACTTATTACCTCAAGGAGCTCGGAGGAGCAGACCTCCCGCGACCATAGAGCTCGGAAAACTTACGAATGTATTACCGATAACTCTATTTTAAATAAAAGTTGCATATCTACATATCTCCCCTCTTGGCGCTAGCTTATATCGACAGGGCAGTCAAAACAAACTGTGTCGGAAGCAGGAGAAGAACTTCATCTCGACAAAGTCGAAGGCCCGGTTCTCTTTAGACCGGATGGGGGGAGAGGCCTCGCAATGCCCATATGCGCCCCCACAGCCCTGTTAGGGACAGGAGGAGAACCTCGTCCTAACTTGAGCAAAGTCGAAGGCCCAATTCTCTCTAGACCGAATGGGGGAGAGGCCCTGCAACGCCCATATGCGCCCCCACAGCCCTGTTAGGGACAGGAGGAGAACCTCTCCCTAACTTGAGCAAAGTCGAAGGCCCGGTTCTCTTTAGACCGGATGGGGGGAGAGGCCTCGCAACGCCCATATGCGCCCCCACAGCCCTGTTAGGGACAGGAGGAGAACCTCACCCTAACTTGAGCAAAGTCGAAGGCCCAGTTCTCTTTAGATCGGATGGGGGGAGAGGCCTCGCAACACCCATATGTTCCTCCACAGCCTTGTTAGGGATAGGAGGAGAACCTCGCCCTAACTTGAGCAAAGTCGAAGGCCCAGTTCTCTTTAGACCGGATGGGGGGAGAGGCCCTACAACGCCCATATGCGCCCCCACAGCCCTGTTAGGGATAGGAGGAGAACCTCGCCCTATCTTGAGCAAAGTCGAAGGCCCAGTTCTCTTTAGATCGGATGGGGGGAAGGGCCCAGCAACGCCCATATGCGCCCCTACAGCCGCGTTAGAGACAAGAGGCGAACCTCATCCTAACCAGAGCTGAAACCTGTTACGACAGAAATTGAGAAAGAACTTTGCCCCGACATCAATTAAGGTCTGGTCATTCAAGACCAGATGAGAAAGAGGGGGACCTTCCCCAGCGGCCCCCTCGCAATGAAACTTCGTCCGGACTCCTACGGGAGTCGGACTTCATCCTCGACTTTGATCGAAAGAAGACTCCGTCTCCAACTTCAACTGCAGACAAGCTTCGTCCGGACTCCTACGGGAGCCGGACTCCGTCTCCAACTTCGGCTGCAAACAAGCTCCGTCTGGACTCCTACGGAAGCTGGACTTCATCCCCGACTTCAACTACTGGTAAGCTCCGCCCGGACTCCTACGGGAGCCAAATTTTGCCTCTGACTTCAATTGCAGGTAGACTCCGTTCGGACTCCCACGAGAGCCAAACCTCGCCCCGACTTCACCTACGGGAGCCAGACTCCCGCAGCCCCACCAAGAGCGGGGGAAAAAATCCCACTCGAAAAGGAAAAAGGGGAGAGGAGTTAAAGGGGAAAGCGATGGACTACGTCAGTGACGAGTGAAAAACAAACAGCGTCAAAGATACAGAGAACTCCATCTCAGCAAGGGTTGGGGTTCTTATCAAGAACCCCAGCTTTCAAGGAAGCTTTCAACGCAAGCCCGAGATGAGATGACTTCCTCAGGGTGACGGAAGCTCAGACCTCTGAGCTCGAGCCCTGATAGGGGACGCCAAACTCGAGTGACCCCAAATGAATCTGCGGCCACGGACGAAAAGGATGAGTCGATACGATGGCAATTGGATACCTCCGAACAATGCAAAGGCCGAAAAGAAGCTCGACAAGCAATAATTCAACACATGAGTAAAAGAGGTAGCAAAAAATTCTCTTCTCATATTATTCGTCAAATATACATCATAGAGCCATTGAGGTTAAGGGAGAGGGACAACTGAAAGGCGAGCCGACGTGACAACTACTGGCGACCTACGAACGACGTCAAAAAAAAAAAAAAGAAGAAGAAGAAGAAGAAAAGGAGGAAAAGAAGATAAGTAGAGAGAAGGGAATACAACAACAACAATGGTAAAGGAAAGAAGTTCGGCAGACAACCATTCGACGCAAAGTGCGAAAGAAGTAACAAAATCTCCTTCTCATTTTTATATTAACAAGATGTACGTTACAAGACCCGGAGGGCCAGAAAAAGAAAACATTATTACAAGACTCGAAAGGGATACACCGGAGGCCACATCGAGCTGTAGACTTCTCTTCCCGGTTCTGTCCTTCCCAGCAGTATTTTCCAGTACATGTGACAAGACTCTCGGCTCTCGCCCCCCGCCTCATTCTGCTCCATCTCCGAAATCCCAACCCTAGGGGGAAAAGGATGGGATAGAATCCAGGGGGCAGCAAAGGCAACGGCAGCGGTGACGACGACCTATTTCAAGAAGAACCGGAATTATGCCGGAGGCGGCGATGGCGCCGGAGACATGCGCCACCGCCATGTGCTCCACGACAACCACCATCCTGGGTGTTCCGGTAAGGTCGGCATGCACAACTTCTAGCATCTCCGCAACAAGTTCTACTGCCCCACCGTCGGCGTCGGCCGCTTCTGGTCCCTCAGCCCTGATGACATCAAGGATCCCACGACGGCTTGTGACGAAAGCTCTGCCCCCTTGACCGGTGTCGCCCCATTCAACTACTCTGAAATTCTCAGGCAGAATGCCTTCACCGATTGTCCCCGTTATTAAACCCCTGTTGTTGAAAGAATTCTCCCTCGAGCCCCCTTTAAGGCGACGGGAATCCTCAGCGACAGTTTGACAACCGAAGAACTCGCAGACTGCTGTTCTCCTCTTTGCACTCTTCCTAGTCTGTGGCATCCTCTTGAGATTGGCCTCTGGGGTGGAGGCCCCAGCGGGGGAACCCTTTGGAGAGTCTCGGGGGACTGGAGGTGGAGGAGGGCCGGCGGAGATGGCAAAGACCGGCGTGAAGGATGCTCGGAGTCGGAAGGGGCACCAATGGAGTGGCTGAGCGGCTAAGCTCTCCGACAAAAGAAAGATGTCGACCCTCAGGCGAAGTGAAGTCCCTGGAGGAAAGGTGGGGGCTTAAATAGGCAACGGAGCCTGGCGCAGTTATGGTGGCGGATGTCCCTAGGCCAACCAGTGCCCACTACGTGTCCCCCTCACCACGGCATGGGGTTGACCGTTCGCAGACTTTTATGGCGTGATGCTTAGGATCACGTCCCGGTGGGAGTTTCGAAAAGACTCTTCGGGTCGCCCTAATTGGAAAAAGGCTCCGATGCATGCACATTAAATGTCAAAATATCTGAGGACGATCACGTGCGGACATCGAGGGAGCAACTTCGGCTGTGACAATCTTTTTGTACTTTCTTCATTCGAAATTCGAACTCGAAAGTAGGGGAACTGGTGTTGGGTATAAAATACCCTCAGTCGAAGTTCTTAACAGGATTGACCCTCCCAAGACTCTTCCGGCTTTCAACCGCAGATGGTATCTCCCCGGACTTCTCCAACAGCCAGATTCCCACAATGCTGACTGAATTCCCCTGACGGACGAACTCCCACTGCACCACCTGAGCTCCTTCAACATGAGTTCCCCCAGTTATCTATTAAACCGCCCTAAGCACTCACTAAGCTCCACCGCCAGCCGACTTTCTACGACTATCAGCTGCTCCCTGAATCCCTTCCAGACTTCTTCCAGCTAGGTTCAACTTCAATCCGAACTACCCCAGACTTCGCCAATGGCTGAACTTCTCCAACGGTAGATTCCTACAACTACCAGATTTCAGTCCGGACTCCTACGGGAACCGGATCTCATCCCCGACCTCGACTGTGGAAAGGCTTCGCCCGGACTTCTATGGGAGCCAGGCTCCGTCCTCGACCCCGATTGCTGGTAAACTTCGTCCGGACTCCTAAGGGAGCCGGACTTCATCTCTGACTTTGATTGCAGGTAGACTCCGCCCGGACTCCTACGGGAGTCGGATCTCATCCCCGACCTCGACTGCGGAAAGGCTTCGCCCGGACTCCTGTGGGAGCCGGGCTCCGTCCTCGACCTCGATTGCTGGTAAACTTCGTCCGGACTCCTAAGGGAGCCGGACTTCATCCCTGACTTTGATTACAGGTAGACTCCACCCGGACTCCTACGGGAGCCGGATCTCATCCCCGACCTCAACTGTGGAAAGGCTTCGCCCGGACTCCTACGGGAGCTGAGCTCCATCCTCGACCCCGATTGCTGGTAAACTTCGTCCGGACTCCTAAGGGAGCCGGACTTCATCCCTAACTTTGATTGCAGGTAGACTCCGCCCGGACTCCTACGGGAGCCGGATCTCATCCTCAACCTCGACTGTGGAAAGGCTTCGCCCGGACTCCTACGGGAGTCGGGCTCCATCCTCGACTCCAATTGTTGGTAAACTTCGTCTGGACTCCTAAGGGAGCCAGACTTCATCTCTGACTTTGATTGCAGGTAGACTTCACCCGGGCTCCTACGGGAGCCGGATCTCGTCTCCAGCTCCAGCTGCGGGAAGACTTCGCCCAGGCCCCTACGAGAGTCGGGCCTCGTTCCCAATTCTGGCTGCACAAGGACTTCGCCCGGACTCCTACGGGAGCCGAGCTCCACCCACGACTTCGCTTACAGGAAGACTCCGCCCGGACTCCTACGGGAGCCGGACTTCACCCCCGACTTTGACTAAAGGAAGACTCTGTCCGAACTCTTGTGAAAACCAAACTCCGGCCAATAGGTCTAGACCCCCTGACAGGCCGCAATAACGGCCAAGATTTTGCTCCACTCCCTGCGGCGGGTCCTACGCGGCCCCATTACTCCCTGGCAGGCCGCAGTAACAGCCATGATTCTGCTCCACTCCCTGCGGTGGGTCCTACACGGCCCCATTACTCCCTGGCAGGCCGCAGTAGCAGCCATGATTCTGCTCCACTCCCTGACGAGTCACGACAACGGACGTCGTTCCACTCCCGCAACTGATTCCATGTGGCGAGCCATGGTGACAGCCACGACTCCACCCCATTACTCTTCATGATAAATTCCTCCTGATTCCGTACGGCCCACGACGAGGCGATCATGAACAGTCGCTATCAATCCTTTACTCCCCCATCTATAAAAGGGGGGACCTCAGATACGTTACTCTCTAAGCTCTATTTTTTATCCCAAAAATTCTGCTAAAATTTCCGTTCGAGCACTCCATTCTTGTTGAGGCAGAGAACTGACTTGAGCATCGGAGGGTCATACCGGAGTAACCCCACCTTTGATTTAGACTTCTTTTGCAGGTCTCGACGGCGACCGCGACCCCCACAACTCCAGCTTCTCCGGTGCAGGTGGATTTTCGCACTAACAGTTTGTATCATATACACCTCTTCGGTCAGCTCTTCATTCAGAAAAACTATCTTTACATCCATCTGCCAGATCTCATAATCCAGATAGGCAGCTATTGCAAGTATTATCTGAATGGATTTGAGCATTACCACAGGGAAGAACGTCTCATCATAGTCAATACCATAACGTTGACATACCCCTTGGCAACCAGATGGACTTTATAGGTCTCCACCTTTTCGTCTGCTCCCCTCTTCCTTTTGAAGACCCATTTACACCCAATGGGTTTAACCCCTTCAGGTAGGTCAACCAATGTCCATACATTGTTGACCTTCATGGACTCCATTTTGGATTTCATGACTTCAAGCCATTTCTCAGAATCAGATCTCTGCATTGCATCCATATAGGTGATCGGATCTTCATCGTTCTCATCGAGTTCGATGGGATCACCATCCCGGACCAAGAAATAGTAGTATCTGTCCAACTGATGCGGTACTCTATCGGATCATCTTAATGATGCAGGTACATTGGGCTCCAGATCTGATCTAATCAAATCCGACTCGGGTTCAGCTATTGGTGTCGGTCCTTCTATCTGTTAAACTTCATCAAGTTCAACCTTACAAGCAATGATTCCTTCACCAAAGAACTCCTTTTCTAAAAAGATTGTCTTAAGACTAACGAACATCTTTTGTTCATCAGCATGGTAGAAAAAATATCCTTTAGTCTCTTTGGGGTACCCTATGAATGTGCATTTGTCAGATCTAGGTCCAAGTTTATCTGTAACTAATAGTTTGACATAGGCCGGACACCCCCAAAACCTAAGGTGTGAAAGTACTGGCTTACGTCCTGTCCATATCTCATATGGAGTCTTAATTACAGACTTACTTGGAACCCTATTTAACAGATAATAGGTCGATTCGAGTGCATATCCCCAGAAGGATATTGGCAAGCTGGCAAAATCCATCATGGATCGGATCGTGTCTAACAGAGTCCGATTTCTCCTTTCAGACACACCATTATGCTGTGGTGTTCTTGGAGGAGTCCATTGAGAGAGAATCTCATTCTATGTGAGAAACTCATCAGAAAGATATTCTCCTTCTCGGTCAGACCGAAGAGTTTTAATACTCTTTCCAGTTTATTTTTCTACTTCACTTCAGAATTGTTTGAACATTTCAAATGAATCCGACTTATGTTTAATCAGATAGACATATCCTTATCTGGAAAGATCATCTGTGAAAGTGATGAAGTAGAAATATCCACCTCTAGCACTTGTGCTTATGGGCTCGCATACATCAGTATGTACTTGGCCTAAGAGCTCAGTAGCTCTCTCACCTTTTCTAGTAAAAGGTGACTTGGATATTTTACCAAGAAGACAGGACTCATAGGTAGGAAGTGATTTACAATCACTGACTTCGAAGATTCTCTCTTGAGTCAACCTGTTTATCCTGTTCTTGTTTATATGATCTAACCTACAGTGCCACAAGTAGATATCTGATACACTGTCTAGTCTAGGGTGCTTGCCAGTGGAATAGACTACGTTAACAGATTGTGATAACATATACACACCATTGTTCAAATATCCACAAAAAATAGTAATACCATTCATAATGATATTACAAACTAATTTCTTTATTAAAATTTCATAATCATTTTTGGCCAGAAGGCCTACAGAAATGACATTTAAAAAGAAACTGTGACAGAAATGATAATCATAACGAATAATGGTATGGGACTCAAATACAAGTTTCAAGATTCCTAATGCTAGAACTGAAACTGATCTTTCATCTCCAATGTTCAGGAACCTCTCGTCTTGCTCGAATCTCCTACTGACCTGCAACCCCTGCAATAAATTACAAATATGGTAAGGGCTACCGGTATCCAATACCCAGTTAGTTATATCACAAATAGAGAAATTGCAAGGAGTTATCATATAAATACCTTGTCCAACAATAGCTTGCTTCTTTCTCTGCCTGTTCGGATCCAAGGAGGCAATGTACTGAGGACAATTCCACTTTCAGTGCCCTCACTTCTTGCAAAAGAAGTATTCAGCTTAACTCTTATCGGGTTTGATCTTTCTGGTCTGGCCCTGCACTGATGTCCCAGCCTGAACTTGCATCTTCTTCACTTTCTTCTTCTTGTTCTTCTTTTCTTTTTTAAAGGATCGAGAAATAGAAGATGAACCTCCCACTAAGTTTACCGACTCCTTGTGGAGTTGGTGATCCTTTTAAAAGTTCTGAAGCAACCCCAGTAACCCGTGGTAGTTTACTTTAGACTTTGTCATTCTATAATGAGTGAGGAATGGGAGATAAGACTTGGGCAGCGAGTTTAGTATTGCATCTTTCCCAAGCTGCTCATGCAAGGGAAAGCCGAGCTTGCTCAAATACTCCATCAGCTCGATCATGTAGAATACATGATCAGTGACAGAGGCACCATCCCATATTTTAGCGTTGAAGATGGGATAACTAGTTTTGTGCCTTTCCCAATCATCGGGTGTGCCAAAGGCATCCTCCAACACTTGAAGTATGTCCTTTGATCGAATCATCTCAAATCTGTGACTGAACTCGTCGCTCATGGCAGCCAGCATGATGCAGCGCACCATGATCCGATCACTGAGCCACTTCTGGTAAGTGTCTCTAACTGTTCCACGTGCATTGGCAGCTGGCTCCTCAAGTGCAGAATCTGTTATCACATATAGGATCCATTCATGCTCCAAGACTATCTTTAACTTTCGATACCAGCTATCGAAGTTGGATCCCACCAATTTATCATTGTTCAACAATGATTGGAGCGATAGAAAAGTTGCCATATCTGCACAAAGAAAAATCATAATCTAGTTAGTAATTGATTCATTAAACCTAAAGATTTGGACTTTAATTAAAAGGTTACTCCCACTATTTTATTCGAATTGGTAACCTCTATCTCCAACTCAAGGAATTACCCTAATTTTATAGTGGGTACTAGAATCCACTTAGACTGCACACAAGCCAAACTTTGGTTGGCCAACCCATATACATCTAAGGGTAGGTTCATAACCAATTATTTTTCTAAATAATTTTTAATAATATTATTTTTGCCCCAGCCCCTAATCAGTAGGCTTTGGCCTCCATTGAGAAGGTCTGGTAGGTCCAACCATTAACATGACCATACTTGGTCCATTTAGCCAATGAATGATTAGGTCCAACTTTGGTTGGCTAACCTAACCACCATTTAGAAAGATACAGTCAAGAAATCATATTATGAATGATAATTTCACCAATCGATAAGCACCAGGCCTTTGGGCCTCCAATGATTATCCAACTGATGGACCCATTATCATCCACTTAATGGGAGGCTATGATCTAGTTATCACCATAACTATTTTATTTTAAGGATCTAATAATTTTAAAAAATTTAATTGATTTAGAGGATGAAGTCAGATGAACCAGCTTATCATGATCCTCCCACTGGCTTCACCAAGTCAGCTTAAGGGAGACCAGTAAAAGGACTGGTCTAGGAGCACCTAAATCAGTCACACTGATTTACCTAGCTGACATGGGTCAGCTCGAATAGTCAAGTGATCCGATCAAAATATAATTTCATCAAGAGATCAGGTAAGTTTGATTGGTGGGAGGATCTGCCAAAGCTTGCCTTAGACACCATCAGAAATGGCCTGGTAAGCGGGCTGCCAATTAAAAACCATCAATCTGGTTTACCTTATATATGAACTAGTTTAATTAGTTTCGATTAGATCAATCTAATAGTTCGTGCTAGACCGCTTAGCCAAGAATCAAGTCCATTTGGTTCTCGTTAAAGACATGGACTTGACCAACTACAACTATTGTAATGGATCTAGAGAATCCTTAACCTAATCTAAGACAACAATTGATTAGATTTAGTCAATTCTCTAATAAAGTCCATCTTTAATCTAACCTTAGGTCTAACCCAATTAATGGACCTAATTTTCACTAACCCATTAACCCAATGTGTTATGGTTTGTGTCTTAGGTTCTTCAATTCACAATCCTAGAACCTAATCAAACAACTTCTTAATTCTCAATTAAGTTTTGGGCTGAGGGTTGGGGTTCGACTTTTCAAAAATAATTTTCATATTTGTAAAATATTTTTATAATATAGTTCTACCAACCAAGTTACATGTTTGATTCATAATCAAAATGCAAGTGAAATAAGAATGAAACTACTTTAGATCTAATCTAAACAGGTTCATGTAATTGAAACAATTTTGACTTTAAACTGCGTAAATTTTTCAGACAAATATATTATAATTTTTTATACAAAAATTATTAATAAAGAGATTTTATTTTAAATTTAAATACCTTTTAAATCTAATAAATCATATATTTATTCTAGATCATATCTAACAAATTTATGATTAAAGATAGATCTACACGAACTAGGACAACCTTTGCACTATAAAGGATAAACCTTACAGTAGGACAACCTACAGTTCGTGATTGATCTAAAAATTTTAATTTTAAATTTAACAATCAGATTATAAATTAGATCTAATCTAAAAAATAATCTAAGTATGTATAAATAATCATATAATAAATAACCTAGGCTCTGATACCAATTGAAGGAACCAGATCTAGGGTTTTAGGGTTAGATCTTGAAACTTTTTCAAGATCAGACAGCGAAAGACTAAAATAAATCAAAAATTTATCTTATAAAATTAAAAAATCTCTAGATCTAAAATCTTATTGCATGATTATTACATGACATTAGATCCAAAATTAAAATATAAAAACTAAGAACTACATGTTGATCATATCAACATGTTTCTATACTACATCTAATGTATGTAAAATATAATAGATTAGATCTATTACCTTGCAATTTAGATATTTTAACTTTGCTAATCTGGGCTTGAGGATGATGTTACAAGCCGCACATGCATCCGACCTCTAGGAGTCATCCACACGAGCCCACGGATCACGATCAGAAATCTTGATCCAGGAAATCAGCACAGTATGCTAGTACAATGATGATCCTTTTTTGATGGTCGATCAGATACCTTCTTCCTCTTGATTTAGACTCTTCCAAAGATGAGAAGTAGGAGAAGAAGTTTTATATATGAGACACTCTTAGAAAACTCACATATGGAGGAAGAAAAGAGGTGAACACAGCACCCCTAGAAAAGACCCTCTTCTTCTTCTCTTTGCTCTAACCCAGACACTTAGTTTTGTGTCTATTATATCTCCATGTCCCAACACTCTTTCTCTCTAATTTTCACATGCTCCAAAGGACTCTCAATTCTCTATAATTCACAAAAATCTCAAGAAGAAATTCATCTTAAATAAAGAGATATGAAAAATCATTGTCTAAGTCAAATACCTAGTCAAGAAAAATCCAAACAGGGCAAGACAAGGGGTGCCCAACTCTTGGGCGCCCCCTCCTTCTTTTTCTATCATGGACTACTAGAAAAGAGTGCATAATATGTTCTATAAAAGCCACAAAAATCTCAAAAAAAAATTTAGATAAAATCAGTACCATAAGGAAAGAGTTTTGGTTTCTTAAAATTCTATCTCATAGAATTTGAAATCCAAACAAATTCCTACTTTGACTTGGTCCACAACCACATTCTATGTAAGAGAGAAAGAGTGAAAAGCTTTGGGCATGTATGAAGGCCTGGGAGAGAAGGTTTTATCACACAAAATAAGAGAGAGTGGGCATGGGGGGCTAAGGTGGCGCAAGGTGGAATCCTAGTCTTACTAGGATTCAATCTATGACTTGTTCAAATTTGGTTTCTCAAACAAAATCAAACTAAAACCAAATCAACCTAATTAAAATAGATCTTAACCCAATTAAGAACTTAATTTAATTAGATTAAAATAAATTTAAATATAATTTAATTTTCTAATCGAATTAGAAATTAGGTTGACCCAAGTCCTAATTGAACTAGGACTAGTTTTTCCTTGCACTTTGCTTATCCAGTAAATCAATTGGACTTGATCCAATCAAGCCCAAACTAAATATAATTAAATTATATTCAATTAGACTTAATCTCAACCCATTGGCTTAATCAAATTAAGCCAATTAGCAATCGAATTGCTAATCGATTCTCCTGCAACACTTGCACTAGGTTAAATGTCAATCGTATTGATCGTTTAACCCTAGAATGATTCTTAATCGTTGATCAACCATCTAATCAGATTGTGAACTCTAATGTGTGTGACCTCATAGGTTTGAACCTAAGTTGGTAGTATAAAAATAAATTTTTGTACCAATCGAAGTGACCATCTAGCAATGGTACCCGACGGTCGGATAGATCGAATGTGTAGAACAACATCCTTAGAACCCATGTAGATATAGTTTTCATATAATTCATCCCCTTGACCAAAATACTCATAGGACATCTCAGAGTTCAACTGTCAACTCTGATCAGGTTGTCCACATTGTATTTCAAAATATTAAATCCATCTGATGGATTACACTGGCCAAGGTTTTGCTAAATTGAAATACAGTGACTCATTCTTCTCCAACTCTTAGAGTGATCAATCCCATCTCGATCACACTCTGACTTCGCAAGTACTTGACTGTGCCAAGAAGCCTTTCATCACTGAATTAAAAATTCAGTTAGTCCAGTATCAAAGCACAGTGAGTTGCTTGCAAGTCACTGAGGCGATCTCAGGTCTAAGAGACACTTATACCTATATCCCATCAGAGACATTCTTGACAGCAGAATACTCTGGAGTTGGTCACGTTCAATGATGATGTACCCTTACATCTCACCTATATACCATACCAATGTCTCCACACTCCTTGGTTAAGAGGACAACCAACCCATATGGTCTATAGTGGCCTATGCTCGATAGAAGCTATCGTCTTTATTAACAACCTATCATTTGGTCGTGAACAGTTTTAAGGACTAATCGATAAATCCTCTCTTTATCGAACCTAAATAGTCTTAAGGATTTCATCACAACAACGAAGTTCATTAGAAGATGAAAACTTATGATGAAAATATCAAAAATATATTTTATTTATTAATAAATCAATTACAATACAAGGTTGTTCAACCGTCAATAGGTTGACGATTGGCTTTGGGGATATATTTTTCAACAACTCTCACTTGTCCTAAAGCCACTCGGCACAGTATCTAATACCCATCTTCGACTTGTGATTGTCAAACTTCTTTATCGCCAGGATTTTAGTGAAGGGGTTGGCCAGGTTCTCCTTTCCGTCGATCTTCTGAAGATCGACATCACCTCGATCCACGATCTCTCAGACCAGATGAAAGCAATGCAAAATGTGCTTCGTCCGTTGATGTGCTTTGGTTTCCTTCACCTAAGCTAAGGTACCAGTGCTATCGTAGTAGAGCAGGATCGGACCATCGTGGGAGGATGCTACTTCGAGCTTGGTGATGAATTTTCTCAGTCACATAACTTCCTTCGTGGCATCTGATGCTGCGATGTACTCCACCTCACAAATAGTCTGCCACAGTATGTTGCTTGAAACTCTTCCAGCAGATGGCTCCACCATTCGGAGTAAAGATATAACCTGACATGCTTCTGCTATCATCATGGTCAGATTGAAAGCTAGAGTCTATGAACCCCACAAGTTTCAGATCTGACTCGTCATAAACCAACCATTGGTCTTTAGTATTTCTTAAATACTTAAGGATGGCTTTAACCACTTTTCAGTAGTTTTTTCTAGGATCAGATTGGTATCTACTCACTACTCCTAGTGAGTATGCCATATCTGACATTGTACATGTCATGACGTACATGATAGATCTCACGATCGAAGCATATGGGACTCTACTCATATGCTCTCTCTCTTCAGGAGTTATCGAATAATCCTTCTTAGAGAGAGATATTCCATGGCCTATCGATAGATAGCCCTTCTTGGAATTCTCCATGCTGAACCTCTTTAGCACAGTATCTATGTACGTAGACTGGGATAACCCAAACATCCTTTTAGATCTATCCCTGTAGATCTTCATCCCTAGGATGTAGGATGCTTCACCCAAGTCCTTTATGGAGAACTGCGATGATAACCCGACTTTTATTCCCTGTAGTAAGGGGATGTCATTTTCGATTAAGAGAATGTCATCCACGTGCAAGACAAGAAATACCACAACTGGACCATTTGCTCATTTATAGATGCAGGACTCTTCATTCTTAACGAAGCCATACGTTTTGATCACCTTATCAAAATGCATGTTCCAACTCCAAGAAGCTTGCTTCAATTCATAAATGGATCTCTGAAGCTTGCACACCTTGGACTCATCTGTGGATGTAAACCCCTCAGGTTATACCGTATACACCTCTTCAGTCAGCTCTCCATTCAGGAAAGCTGTGTTTACATCCATCTGTTAGATCTCATAATCCAGATGGGTAGCTATTACAAGCATTATCCGAATGGATTTGAGCATTACCACAGGGGAGAACATCTCGTTATAGTCAATACCATAATGTTGATGATACCCCTTGGCAACCAGATAGGCTTTATAAGTCTCCACCTTTTCGTCTGCGCTCCTCTTCCTTTTGAAGATCCATTTACACCCAATGGGTTTAACCTTTCAGGTGGGTCAACCAATGTCCATACATCGTTGACCTTCATGGACTCCATTTCGGATTTCATGGCTTCAAGCCATTTCTCATAATCAGGTCTCTGCATTACATCCATATAGGTGATCGGATCCTCATCATTCTCATCAAGTTCGATGGGATCACCATCTCGAATCAAGAAATCATAGTATCTATCCGACTGATGTGGTACTCTACCGGATCGCCTTAATGGTGTAGGTAAATTGGGCTCCAAATCTGATCTAATCAAATCTGACTTAGGTTCAGCTATTGGTGTCGGTCCTTCTATCTGTTGAACTTCATCAAGTTCAACCTTAGAGACAACGGTTCCTTCACCAAGGAACTCTTTTTCTAAAAAAATTATCTTAAGACTGATGAACACCTTTTGTTCATCAGCATGGTAGAAAAAATATCTTTTGGTCTCTTTAGGGTACCCTATTAATGTGTATTTGTCAAATCTAGGTCTATGTTTATCTATAACTAACCATTTGACATAGGTTGGACACCCCCAAACCCTAAGGTGTGAAAGTGCTGGCTTACACTCTGTCCATATCTCATATGGAGTCTTAATTACGACTTACTTGGAACCCTATTTAACAGATAACATGTCGATTCGAGTGCATATCCCCAGAAGAATATCGACAAGCTGGCAAAATCCATCATGGATCAGACCATGTCTAACAGAGTCTGATTTCTCCTTTCAGACACACCATTATGCTGTGGTGTTCCTGGAGGAGTCCATTGGGAGAGAATCCCATTCTCTCTTAGATATGTGAGAAACTCACCAGAAAGGTATTCTCCTCCTCGATCAGATCGAAGAGTTTTAATACTCTTTCCAGTTTATTTTTCTACTTCACTTCGGAATCGTTTGAACATTTTAAATGAATCTGACTTATGTTTCATCAGATAGACATATCCATATTTGGATAGATCATCCATGAAAGTGATGAAGTAAAAATATCTACCTCTAGCACTTATACTCATGGGCCCACATACATCAGTATGTACTATAGGCCCAAGAGCTCAGTAGCTCTCTCACCTTTTTCAGTAAAAGGTGACTTGGTCATTTTATCAAGAAGACAAAACTCACAGGTTGGAAGTGATTCACAATCACTGACTTCAAGGATTCTCTCTTAAGTCAACCTGTTTATCCTGTTCTTGTTTATATGACCTAGCCTTCAGTGCCATAAGTAGATATCTGATACATTATCTAATCTAAGATGCTTGCTAGTAGAATAGACTACGTTAACAGGTTGTGATAACATATATACACCATTGTTCAAATATCCATAAAAAATAGTAACACCATTCATAATGATATTACAAACTTATTTCTTTGTTAAAATTTCATAATCATTTTTGGCTAGAAGGCCTATAGAAATAATATTTTAAAAAAAACTAAGACAGAAATGATAATCATTAAGAATAACGATATGAGACTCAAATACAAGTTTCAAGATTCTTAATGCTAGAACTGGAATTGGTCTTCCATCTCCAATGTTTAGGAACCTCTCGCCTTGCTCGAATCTCCTACTGACCTGCAACCCCTGCAATGAATTGCAGATATGGTAAGGGCTATTGGTATCCAATACCCAGTCAATTACATCATAAATAGAGAAATTGCAAGGAGTTATCATATAAATACCTTGTCCAGCAACAGCTTGCTTCTTTCTCTATCTGTTCGGGTCCAGGGAGGCAATGTACTGAGGACAGTTCTTTTTTGAGTGCCTCTGCTTCTTGCAAAAGAAGCATTCAGCTTGACTTTTATCGGGCTTGATCTTTCTAGTCTAGCCTTGCACTAATGTCCCAGCCTGAACTTGCACCTTCTTCACTTTCTTCTTCTTGTTCTTCTTCCCTTTCTCAAAGGGTCGAGAACTAGAAGACGAACCTCCCACTAAGTTCACCGACTCCTTGTGGAGTTGGTGATCCTTCTCAAAGTTCTGAAGCAACCCCAGTAACCTGTGGTAGTTTACTTCAGGCTTTGTCACTCTATAATGGGTGAAGAATGGGAGATAAGACTTGGGCAGCGAGTTCAGTATTGCATCTTTCCCAAGCTGCTCATGCAAGGAAAAGCCGAGCTTACTCAAACACTCCATCAGCTCGATCATGTACAATACATGATCAGTGACAGAGGCACCATCCCGTATTTTGGCTTTGAAGATGGCACAACTTGTCTTGTACCTCTCCACATCATCTAGTGTGCCAAAGACATCCTCCAACACTTGAAGCATGTCCTTTGGCTGAGCCATCTCAAATCTACGACTGAACTCGTTGCTCATGGCAGCCAGCATGATGCAGCACACCATGGTCCGGTCACTGGGCCACTTCTGATAAGTGTCTCTGACTGTTCCACGTGCATTAACAGCTGGCTCCTCAGGTGCAGGATCCGTTATCACATATAGGATCTGTTCATGCTCCAAGACTTCTTCAACTTTCGGTACCAGCTGTCGAAGTTGAGTCCCACCAAAATTTTATTGTCCAATAATGATCAGAGTGATAGGGAAGTGGCTATATTTGCATAAAGGAAAACTATAACTAATTAGTAATTGATTCATTAAACCTAAAGATTTAGACTTTAATCAAAAAATTTCTCCCACTATTTTATTCGAATTGATAGCCTCTACCTTCAATTTGAGGAATTATCCTAATTTCTTAGTTGGTACTAGAATCCACTTACACAGGACACAAGCCCAACTTTGGTTGGCCAACCCATGTACATCTAAAGGTAGGTTCATAACCAATTGTTTCTCTAAATAATTTCTAGTAATTTTAATTTTGTCCTAGTCCCTAAGCAGTAGGCTTTGGCCTCCACTGAAAAGGTCTGGTTAGGTCTAACCATTAACATGACCATACTTGGCCCATCTAGCTAATGAATGATTAGGTCCAACTTTGGTTGGCTAACCTAACCATCATTTTGAAAGATGCAGTCAAGAAATCATATTATGAATGATAATTCCATTAGCCGATAAGCACCAGGCCTTTAGGCCTCCAATAATTATCCAACTGATGGACCCATTATCATCCACTTAATTCGAGACTATGATCTAGTTATCACCATAACTATTTCATTTTAAGGACCTAATAATTTTAGAAGATTTAATTGATTTAGAGGAGGAGGTCAGATGAACCAGCTTATCATGATTCTCTCACTGGCTTCACCAAGTCAGCTTAAGGGAGATATTAAAAGGGCTGGTCTAGGAGCACCTAAATCAGTCACATTGATTTACCTAGCTGACATGGGTCAGCTCGAATAATCAAGTGATCCGATCAAAACATAATTTCATCAAGAGGTCAGGCAAGTTCGATCGATGGGAGGGTCTGCCAAGCTTGCCTTAGACACCATCAGAAATGACCAGGTAAGCAGACTGCTAATTAAAAACCATCGGTCTAGTTTACCTTAGACACCAACTGATTTAATTAGTTTCGATTAGATCAACCTAACAGTTCGTGCTAGACCACATAGTCAAGAATCAAGTCCATTTGGTTCTCGTTAAAGATATGGACTTGACCGACTATAACTATTGTATTTGATCTAGAGAATTCTTGACCTAATCTAAGACAACAATTGATTAGATTTAGTCAATTCTCTAATTAAGTCCATCTTTAATCTAACCTTAGGTCTAACCCAATTAATGGACCTAATTTTTACTAACCCATAATCCAATGTGTTATGGTTTGTGTCTTAGATTTTTCAATTCATAATCCTAGAACCTAATCAAACAACTTCTTAATTCTCCATTAAGTTTTGGACTGAGGGTTAGGGTTCGACTTTTCAAAAATAATTTTCATATTTGTAAAATATTTTTATAATAATTTTTATGTTTGATTCATAATCAAAATACAAGTAAAATAATCATGAAACTACTTTAGATCTAATCTAAACAGGTTCATGTAATTGAAATAATTTCAACTTTAAACTGCGTAAATTTTTCAGATAAATATATGATGGTTCTTTACGTGAAAATTATTAACAAAGAGATTTTATTTTAGATTTAAATATTCTTTAAATCTGATAAATCATAAATTTAATCTAGATCATATCTAACAAATTTATGATTAAAGATAGATCTACACGAACTAGGATAATTTTTGTGCTGTAAGGGGTAAACCTTACAGTAGGACAACCTACAGTTCGTGATTGATCTAAAAATTTTAATTTTAAATTTAACAATCAGATTATAAATTAGATCTAATCTAAAAAATAATTTAAGTATGTATAAATAATCATGTAATAAATAACCTAGGCTCTGATACCAATTGAAAGAACCAGATTTAGGGTTTCAAAATTAGATCTTGAAACTTTTTCAAGATCAGGCAGTGAAAGACTAAAATAAATTAAAATTTATCTTATAAAATCAAAAAATCTCTAGATCTAAGATCCTATTACATGATTATTACATGATATTAAATCAAAAATTAAAATTTAAAGAGCAAAAACTACATGTTGATCATATCAACATGTTTCTATAATACATCTAATGTATGTAAAATATAATAGATCAGATCTATTACCTTGCAAGTTAGACATTCTAACTTTATTGATCCGATCTTGAGGATGATGTTACAAGCCACACATGCATCTAGCCTCTAGGAGTCATCCACACGAGCTCACGGATTACGATCAGAAGTCCTGGTCCAGAAAATCAGCACAGTATGCTAGTACTGTGCTGATCCTTCTTCGATGGTCGATCAGATGCCTTTTTTTTCTTGATTTAGACTCTTCCAAAAATGAGAAATAGGAGAAAAAATTTTAGATATGAGACACTCTCATAAAACTCATAGATGGAGGAAGGGAAGAGGAGAACACAGCAACCCTAGAAGAAGACCCTCTTCTTCTTCTCTTTGCTCTAACCCAGACACTTAGTCTTGTGTCTTTTATATCTCCACACCCTAATACTCTTTCTCCCTAATTTTTACACACTCCAAAGCTATCTCAATTCTCTATAACCAATAAAAATCTCAAGAAAAAATTCATCTTAAATAAAGTGATATAAAGAATCCTTGTCTAGGTCAAATACCTAGTCAAGGAAAATCCAAATAGGGCAAGACAAGGGGTGCCCAACTCTTGGGTTCCCCCTCCTTTTTTTTCTACCTTGAACTACTAGCAAAGGGTGCACAATATATTCCATAAAAGTCACAAAAATTTCAAAAAAAATCTAGATAAAATCAGTGCCATAAGGAAAAAGTTTTGGTTTCCTAAAATTCTATCTCATAGAATTTGAAATCCAAACAAATTCATACTTTGACTTGGTTCACAACCACATTCCATGTAAGAGAGAAAGAGTGAAAAGCTTTGGGCATGTGTGAAGGCCTGGGAGAGAAGGTTTTGTTGTACAAAATAAGTGAGAGTGGGCGTGGGGGGCTAAGGTGGCGCAAGGTGGAATCTTAGTCTTACTAGGATTCAATCTATGACTTGTTCAAATTTGGTTTATCAAACCAAATTAAATCAAAACCAAATAAACTCAATTAAATAAGTCTTAATCTAATTAAAAACTTAATTTAATTAAATTAAATTAAATTTAAATTTAATTTAATTTTTTAATGAATTAGAAATTAGGTTGACCCAAGTCCTAATTGAACTAGGACTAGTTTTTTCTTGCACTTGGCTTATCCAATAAACCAATTGGACTTGATCCAATCAAGCCCAAACTAAATCTAATTAAATTATATTTAATTATACTTAATTTAATCCCATTAGCTTAATCAAATTAAGTCAATTAACAATCAAATTGTTAATCGATCCTCCTACAATACTTGCACTAGATTAAATATCAATCATATTGATCGTTTAACCTTAGAACGATTCTTAATCGTTTAACCCTAGAACGATTCTTAATCGTTGATCAATTATCCAATCAGATCATGAACTCTAATGTGTGTGACCTCATAGGTCCGAACCTAAGTCAGTAGCACAGGAATAAATTTCTGCACTAATCAAAGTGACCATCTAGCAATGGTACCCGACGGTCGGATAGGTCGAATGTGTAGAACAATATCCTTAGAACCCATGCGGATATAGTTTTCATATAATTCATCCTTTTGACCAAAATACTCATAGGATACCTCAGAGTTTCACTGTCAACTCTGATCAGGTTGTCTACATTGTATTTTAAAATATCAAATCCATTTGATGGATTATCCTGGTCAAGATTTTGCTAAATTAAAATACAGTGACTCATTCTTCTCCAACTCTTGGAGTGGTCAATCCCATCTCGATCATACTCTGACTTTGCAAGTACTTGACTATGCCCAGAAGCCTTCCATCACTGAATTAAAAATTCAGTTAGTCCAGTACCAAAGCACAGTGAGTTGCTTGCAAGTCACTAAGGCGATCTCAGGTCTAAGGGATACTTATACCTATATCCCATCAGAGACATTCTTGATAGTAGAATGCTCTGGAGTTGGTCACGTTCAATAACGATGTACCCTTATATCTCATTTGTATGCCATACCAGTGTCTCCACACTTTTTGGTTAAGAGGATAACTAACCTATATGGCCTATAGCGATCTATGCTCGATAGAAGCTGTCGTCCTTATTAACAACCTATCATTTGATCGTGAACAGTTTTAAGGACTAATCGATAAATCCTCTCTTTATCGAACCTAAATAGTCCTAAGGACTTCATCACAACAACGGAGTTCATTAGAAGATAAAAACTTATGATAAAATATCAAAAATATATTTTATTTATTAATAAATCAATTATAATATAAGGTTACTCAACCGTCAACAAGTTGACGATTGACATTTGGGACATATTTCCCAACAACATCCACTTGTCCTAAAGCCACTCGGCATAGTATTTAATACCCATCTTCGACTTGTGATTATCGAACTCCTTTATCGCCAGGGCTTTAGTGAAGGGGTCGGCCAGGTTTTTCTTTCTGTCGATCTTTTGAAGATCGATGTCACCTCGATCTACGATCTCCCGGACCAGGTGGAAGTGGCGTAAAATATGCCTCATTCGCTGGTGTGCTTTGGGTTCCTTCGCCTGAGCTATGGCACCAATGCTGTCAAAATAGAGCAGGACTGGACCATCAAGAGAGGATGCTACTTCGAGCTCGATGATGAATTTTCTTAGCTATAGCTTTTTTCACGGTATTTGATGCTGCGATGTACTCCTTTTCACAAACAGAGTCTGCCACAGTATGCTGCTTGAAACTCTTACAGCAGATGGCTCTACTATTCAGAATAAAGATATAACCCGACATGCTTCTACTGTCATCATGGTCAGATTGAAAGCTGGAGTCTGTGAAACCCACAAGTTTCAGATCTCACTCGTCATAAACCAACCATTGGTCCTTAGTATTTTTCAAATACTTAAGGATGGCTTTAACCACTTTCCAGTGATTTTCTCGTGGATTAGATTGGTATCTACTCTCTACTCCTAGTGAGTATGCCACATCTGACCTTGTATATGTCATGACATACATGATAGATCCCACGACCGAAGCATATAAGATTCTACTCATACGCTCTCTCTCTCTTCAAGAGTTATCGGACAATCCTTCTTAGAGAAAGAAATTTCATGGCCTATCGGTAGATAGTCCTTCTTGAAATTCTTCATACTGAACCTCTTCAGTACAGTATCTATGTACGTGGACTGAGATAACCCAAGCATCTTTTTAGATCATCTCTATAGATCTTCATCCCTAGGATGTAGGATGCTTCACCCAAGTCCTTCATGGAGAACTACGATGACAATCAAACTTTTATTCCCTGTAATGCAGGGATGTCATTCTCGATTAAGAGAATATCATCTACATACAAGACAAAAAATATCACAACTAGATTATTTACCCATTTATAGATGCAGAGCTCTTCTTTATTCTTAATGAAGCCATACGTTTTGATCACCTTATCAAAATGCATGTTCTAACTTCGAGAAGCTTGCTTCAATCCATAAATGGATCTCTGAAGCTTGTACACCTTGGACTCATTTGTGGATGTAAATCCCTCAGGTTGTATCATATACACCTCTTCGGTCAGCTCTCCATTCAGGAAAGCTGTCTTTACATCCATCTTCCAGATCTCATAATCCAGATGGATAGCTATTGCAAGCATTATCCAAATGGATTTGAGCATTGCCACAGTGGAGAATGTCTCGTCATAGTCAATACCATAATGTTGACGATACCGCTTGGCAACTAGACGGGGTTTATAGGTCTCCACCTTTCCGTCTGTGCCTCTCTTCCTTTTGAAGACCCATTTACACCCAATGGGTTTAACCCCTTCAGGTGGGTCAACCAATGTCCATACATCGTTGACCTTCATTGACTCCATTTCGGATTGCATGGCTTCAAGCCATTTCTCAAAATCAGGTCTCTACATTGCATCCATATAGGTGATCGGATCCTCATCGTTCTCATCGATTTCGATGGGATCACCATCCCGGATCAGAAAATCATAGTATCTGTCCGGCTGATGCGGTACTCTATCGGATCGCCTTAATGATGTAGGTACATTGGGCTCTGGATCTGATCTAATCAAATCCGACTCAGGTTCAGCTATTGGTGTCGGTCCTTCTACCTGTTGAACTTCATCAAGCTCAACCTTAGAGGCAACGGTTCCTTCACCAAGAAACTTCTTTTCTAAAAAGGTTGTCTTAAGGCTGACGAACACCTTTTATTCATTAGCATGGTAGAAAGAATATCCTTTGATCTCTTTGGAGTACCCTATGAATGTGCATTTATCAGATCTAGGTCCAAGTTTATCTGTAATTAACCGTTTGACATAGGCCAGGCACCCCCAGACCCTAAGGTGTAAAAGTGCTAGCTTATGCCTTGTCCATATCTCATATGGAGTCTTAGTTACAGACTTACTTGGAACCTTATTTAACAGATAACAGGTCGATTCGAGTGCATATCCCCAGAAGAATATCGGCAAGCTGGCAAAACCTATCATGGATCAGACCATGTCTAACAGAGTTCGATTTCTCCTTTCAGACACACCATTATGCTGTGGTGTTCCTGGAGGAGTTCATTGGGAGAGAATCTCATTCTCTCCTAGATATGTGAGAAACTCATCAGAAAGGTATCTCCCTCTTCGATCAGATCGAAGAGTTTTAATACTCTTCTAGTTTATTTTTCTACTTCACTTCGGAATCGTTTGAACATTTCAAATGAATCCGACTTATGTTTCATCAGATAGACATATCCATATCCATATAGATCATCCATGAAAGTGATGAAGTAGAAATATCCACCTCTAGTACTTGTGCTCATGGGCCCGCATACATTAGTATGTACTTGGCCCAAGAGCTCAGTAGCTCTCTCACCTTTTTCAGTAAAAGGTGACTTGATCATTTTACCAAGAAGACAGGACTCATAGATTGGAAGTGATTCACAATCACTGACTTCGAGGATTTCCTTTTGAGTCAACCTATTTATCCTGTTCTTGTTTATATGACCTAGCCTACAGTGCCATAAGTAGATATCTGATATACTATCTAATCTAGGGTGCTTGCCAGTAGAATAGACTACGTTAACAGGTTGTGATAACATATACACACCATTGTTCAAATATCAATAAAAAATAGTAATACCATTCATAATGATATTACAAACTTGTTTCTTTATTGAAATTTTATAATCATTTTTGACCAGAAGGCCTACAGAAATAATATTCAAAAAGAAACTGGGACAGAAATGACAATCATTAAGAACAACGGTATGAGACTCAAATATAAATTTTAAGATTCTTAATGCTAGAACTGGAAATAGTCTTCCATCTCCAACGTTCAGGAGCTTCTCACCTTGCTCAAATCTCCTACTGACCTGCAACCCCTACAATGAATTGCACATATGGTAAGGGCTATCGGTATCCAATACCCAGTCAGTTATATCACAAATAGAAAAATTACAAGGAGTTATCGTATAGGTACCTTGCCCAGCAACAGCTTGCTTCTTTTTCTATCTATTTGAATCCAGGGAGGCAATGTATTGAGGACAGTTTCTCTTCCAGTGCTCTCGCTTCTTACAAAAGAAACATTCAGCTTGACTCTTATCGGACTTGATCTTTCTAGTCTGGCCCTACACTGATGTCCCAGCTTGAATTTGCACCTTCTTCACTTTCTTCTTCATGTTCTTTTTTTCTTTTTTAAAGGGTCGAGAATCAGAAGACAAACCTCCCACTAAGTTCACCAACTCCTTGTGGAGTTGGTGATCCTTCTCAAAGTTCTAAAGCAACCTCAATTACCCATGGTAGTGTACTTTTAGCTTTGTCATTCTATAATGAGTGATGAATGGGAGATAAGACTTGGGCAGCGAGTTCAGTATTGCATCTTTCTCAAGCTGCTCATGCAAAGGAAAGCCGAGCTTGCTCAAACACTCCATCAGCTCGATTATGTACAATACATGATCAGTGACAGAGGCACCATCCCACATTTTGACGTTGAAGATGGCACAACTAGTCTTGTGCCTCTCTGAATCATCGGATGTGCCAAAGGCATCCTCCAACACTTGAAGCATGTCCTTTGGCTGAGCTGTCTCAAATCTGTGACGGAACTTGTTGCTTATGGCAGCCAGCATGATGCAGCGTACCATGGTCCGATCACTGAGCCACTTCTGATAAGTGTCTCTGACTGTTCCACATGCATTGGCAGCTAGCTCTTCAAGTGTAGGATTCGTTATCACATGTAGGATCCATTCATGCTCCAGGACTATCTTCAACTTTCGGTACCAGCTACCGAAGTTGGATCCCACCAACTTATCATTGTCCTACAATGATCAGAGCGATAGAGAAGTGGCCATATCTGCACAAAAGAAAATCATTACCTAATTAGTAATTAATTTATTAAATCTAAAGATTTGGATTTTAATCAAAAGATTTCTTCTACTATTTTATTCAAATTGGTAGCCTCTACCTCCAATTCGAGGAATTATCCTAATTCCTTAGTGGGTACTAGAATCCACTTAGATTGCACACAAGCCCAACTTTGGTTGGCCAACCCATGTACATCTAAGGATAGGTTCATAACTAATTATTTCTCTAAATAATTTTTAGTAATTTTAATTTTGCCCCAGTCCCTAATCAGTAGGCTTTGGCCTCCACTGAAAAGGTATGGTTAGGTCCAACCATTAACATGACCGTACTTGGCCCATCTATCCAATGAATGATTAGGCTCAACTTTGGTTGGCTAACCTAACCACCATTTAGAAAGATGCAATCAAGAAATCATATTATGAATGACAATTCCATCAGCCGATAAGCACCAGGCCTTTGGGCCTCCAATGATTATCCAACTGATGGACCCATTATCATCCACTTAATGGGAGGCTATGATCTAGTTATCACCATAACTATTTTATTTTAAAGATCTAATAATTTTAAAAGATTTAATTGATTTAGAGGAGGATATCAGATGAACCAGCTTATCATGATTCTCCCACTGGCTTCACCAAGTCAGCTTAAGGGAGACCATTAAAAGGGCTAGTCTAGGAGCACCTAAATCAGTCACATTGATTTACCTACCTGACATGGGTCAACTCGAATAGTCAAGTGATCCGATCAAAACATAATTTTACCAAGAGGCCAGGTAAGTTCGATCGATGGGAGGGTCTGCCAATGCTTGCCTTAGACACCATCAGAAATGGCCAGATAAGCGGGCTGCCAATTAAAAACCACCAGTCTGGTTTACCTTAGACACCAACTGATTTAATTAATTTTGATTAGATCAACCTAACAGTTCATGCTAGACCGCTTAGCCAAGAATCTAGTCTATTTGGTTCTCATTAAAGACATGGACTTGACCAACTACAACTATTGTAATTGATCTAGAGAATTCTTGACCTAATCTAAGATAATAATTGATTAGATTTAGTCAATTCTCTAATTAAGTCCATCTTTAATCTAACCTTAGGTCTAACCCAATTAATGGACCTAATTCCTACTAATCCATTAACCCAATGTGTTATGGTTTGTGTCTTAGGTTCTTCAATTCACAATCCTAGAACCTAATCAAACAACTTTTTAATTCTCAATTAAGTTTTGGGCTGAGGGTTGGAGTTCGACTTTTTGAAAATAATTTTCATGTTTGTAAAATATTTTTACAACATGGTTCTACCAACCAAGTTGTATGTTTGATTCATAATCAAAATGCAAGTGAAAAAAAAAAGCATAAAACTACTTTAGATCTAATCTAAACAGATTCATGTAATTGAAACAATTTCAACTTTAAACTATGCAAATCTCCTGGACAAATATATGATGGTTCTTTGTGCGGAAATTTTTAACAAAGAGATTTTATTTTAGATTTAAATACTTTTTAAATCTAATAAATCATAAATTTAATCTAGATCATATCTAACAAATTTATGATTAAAGATAGATCTACACGAACTAGGATAACCTTTGCACTGTAAGGGCTAAACCTTACAGTAGGACAACCTACAGTTCATGATTGATCTAAAAATTTTAATTTCAGATTTAACAATTAGATTATAAATTAGATCTAATCTAAGAAATAATCTAAGCATGTATAAATAATCATGTAATAAACAACCTAGGCTCTGATACCAATTGAAGGAACCAGATCTAGGGTTTCAGGATTAGATCTTGAAACGTTTTCAAGATCAGACAGTGGAAGACTAAAATAAATCAAAATTTATTTTATAAAATTAAAAAATCTTTAGATCTAAGATTTTATTACATGATTATTATATGGCATTAAATCAAAAATTAAAATATAAAGAGCAAGAACTATATGTTGATCATATCAACATGTTTCTATACTACATCTAATGTATGTAAAATATAATAGATCAGATCTATTACCTTACAAGTTAGGCATTCTAACTTTGCTAATCCGAACTTGAGGATGATGTTGTGAGCTGCACATGCATCCAGCCTCTAGGAGTCATTCACACGAGCCCACGAATCACGATCAGAAGTCCTGGTCCAGGAAATCAACACAGTATGCTAGTACTGCGCTGATCCTTCTTCGATGGTCGATCAGATGCTTCTTTTTTCTTGATTTGGACTCTTTCAAAGATGAGAAGTAGAAGAAGAGGTTTTAGTTGAGATACTCTCAGAAAACTTACAGATGGAAGAAGGGAAGAGATGAACCCAGCAACTCTAGAAGAAGACCCTCTTCTTCTTCTCTTTGCTCTTACCCAGATACTTAGTTTTGTGTCTATTAGATCTCCATGCCCTAAGACTCTTTCTCCTTGCTTTTTGGAAGCCCCAAAGGTCTCTCAATGCTCTATGTTCTATAAAAATTTTATGAATAAATTTATTTTAAATAGAGAGATATGAAGAGTCCTTATCTAGGTCAAATACCTAGTCAAGGATTATCCAAACAAGGCAAGACAAGGGGCATCCAACTCTTGGATGTCCCTTCCTTCTTTATCTACCATGGACCACCAGCAAAGAGTAAAAATTATGTGCCATAAAAGCCATAAAAAGCTCAAAAAAATTTGGATAAAATCAGTGCCATAAGGAAAGAGTTTTAGTTTCTTAAAACTCTATCTCATAGAATTTGAAATCCAAACTAATTCCTATTTTGACTTGATCCACAACCACATTCCATATAAGAGAGAAAGAGAGGAGAGTTTTGGGCATGCGTGAAGACCTAAGAGAGAGGGTTTTATCACACAAAATAAGAGAGAGTGGGTGTGGGATAAGAGAGAGTGGGCGTGGGGGGCTAAGGTGGTGCAAGATGGAATCCTAGTCTTACTAAGATTCAATCTATGACTTGTTCAAATTTGATTTCTCAAACCAAATCAAATCAAAACTAAATCAACCTAATTAAAATAAATTTTAACCTAATTAAGAGCCTAATTTAATCAGATTAAATTAGATTTAAATCTGATTTAATTTTCTAATCAAATTAAAAATTATGTTGACCCAAGTCCTATTTGAACTAGGACTAGTTTTTTCTTGCACTTAGCTTACCCAATAAACCAATTGATCTTGATCCAATCAAGCTCAAACTAAATCTAATTAAATCATATTTTATTAGATTTAATCTCAGTCTATTGTCTTAATCAAATTAAGTTAATTAGCAATCGAATTGCTAATCGATCCTTCTGCAATACTTGCACTAGGTTAAATGTCAATCGTATTGATCGTCTAACCCTAGAATGATTCTTAATCATTGATCAGCCATCTGATCGGATCATGAACTCTAATGTATGTGACCGCATAGATCCAAACCTAAGTCGATAGTACAAGAATAAATTTTCATACCAATCGAAGTGATCATCTAGCAATGGTACCCGACGATCAGATAGGTCGAATGTGTAGAACAACATCCTTAAAACCTATGCAGATATAGTTTTCATATAATTCATCCCCTTAACCAAAATGCTCATAGGATACCTCAGAGTTCAACTGTAAACTCTGATCAGGTTGTCCACATTGTATTTCAAAATATCAAATCCATCTGATGGATTATCCTGGCCAAGGTTTTGCTAAATTGAAATACAGCGACTCATTCTTTTCCAACTCTTGGAGTGGTCAATCCCATCTTGATCACACTCTGACTTCACAAGTACTTGACTGCACCCAGAAGCCTTCCGTCACTGAATTAGAAATTCAGTTAGTCCAGTACCAAAGCACAGTGAGTTGCTTGCAAGTCATTGAGGCGATCTCTGGTCTAAGAGACACTTATACCTATATACCATCAGAGACATTCTCGATGGCAGAATACTCTGGAGTTGGTCATGTTCTATGATGATGTACCCTTACATCTTACCTGTATGCCATACCAGTGTCTCCACACTCCTTGGTTAAGAGGACAACCAACCCATATGGCCTATAGCAACCTATACTCAATAGAAGCTGTCGTCCTTATTAACAACCTATCATTTGGTTATGAACAGTTTTAAGGACTGATCGATAAATCTTCTCTTTATCGAATCTAAATAATCTTAAGGACTTCATCACAACAACGGAGTTCATTAGAAGATGAAAACTTGTGATGAAAATACCAAAAATATATTTTATTTATTAACAAATCAATTACAATACAAGGTTGCTCAACCGTCAACAGACTGATGATTGGCATTTGGGACATATTTTCCAACACCATATGGCCTACAATGACCTATGCTCGATAGAAGCTGTCGTCCTTATTAACAGCCTTTCATTTGGTCGTGAACAGTTTTAAGGACTAATCGATAAATCCTCTCTTTATCAAACCTAAATAGTCTTAAGGACTTCATCACAACAACGAAGTTCATTAGAAGATAAAAACTTATGATGAAAATATCAAAAATATATTTTATTTATTAATAAATCAATTACAATACAAGGTTGCTCAACCGTCAACAAGTTGACGATTGCTTTTGGGACATATTTTCTAACAGCATTTAATGCTTGGAAGAAAGCTATATGATTGTATAGGTTCACTAGCAAACTAGGAGTGGCACCCTTTAATAATGGTCCTACTGTAATGTACAGCATCGGAGCCGTAGCTCATGCCAAGGAGCTGAAGTCGCATTAGCTTATCAGGCATTTTGCATCGCTACCACCTTATTCGAAAAATCTGTTAAGATGACATCGAACTTTAGAAGATCGATGAAAAAAAAAACTTGACCAATCTATTTGCTAAAGCCTCGATATCTAGGAGATGGGTATATGATACTATACTGATTGGCTTTAGTCCAAGTGAGAGTTTTTGGAAAATGTGTCCTAAAGCCAATCGTATGATGATTGTGCAAACTATAATTGTATATGAATTGATAAATAATAAAAGTTATTTGATAATTTTTATCACAAGGATATATCTTCTAACGAACTTCTATGTTGTGATGAAGTCCTTAGGACTACTTTGATCGATAAAGGAGGATTTATCGCATAATCTTTAAATTGGTTCGCAATCAAACGATACGCTATTACTAGGACGATAATGATATTAAGTGTAGGTCATTGTGTGCCATATGCATTAGTTGTCTTCATAACCAATGGTATGGAGATACTGGTATGACATGCAGGTAAGATATAGGAGTACATCGTCACTGAACGTGACCAACTACGGAGCACTCTGCTGTCTAAAAGAATAGTACCCTACAAGCCAATCGCATCAGGATGCAATGGGACTTTTTTTTATTATCTTTCTGTTCATTTGCATGACATTAGTTATTTTTATTTATATGAAGTATTATGTTTTATCATTTACTGCATCATATTTTTTATGATTATGATAAACCCCATAGATTAGGACAATAATTTTAGGACCATGATGAGATCATGCCAATAAGATCTAAAATCTTGATAGTCCCAATCTAAAATATTTTTAGTCATTGGATCATTGAGTTGGAGATCGATGACTCCGATAAGACTGGTACATCTTATGTATGCTCGATGGAGAGGATGGTTGATCTCACAACCACTTATATGGTGACACTAATACAAGAATGTAGGTGCTCATTAGAAAATGAGTTCACTGAACTGACCCACAAAAGAACATCTAATGGAGCCTTACAACATGTCAGCAAATGGTTCTTCAGTGAGAGTGGTGCATGTGATCCTTTGACCTGAGATCATCATGGTACCATGTGTGCATGGGTCCTTACTTTGGTTTATTTTCTAGCACACTATTTTGAGATGTGTGTGAGATATTCTGGGTATAGCAAAGTATGCATGGAGGTTGTGAGTGGTGAATAAGGAATCAGTCACTCCTTGTAAGAGGAGAGAACATCCTATGTGATCTCATAGGATGGTGACTCTGAAAGTCTCCGGCCAGAGCAGAGATGAATAGTAAAAATAGTTTCTACTGATTCATCAATCGAGTCATCATCATCTGATCGAGATACATATGGTTAGATATTTGGATTTGACATATTTTCATATCCATAATCTTTTCGAGATGTTGTGTGATCGAAGGATTGAATTGCATGATAACTCATCATGAAAGGATAATTTTGGTATTTTTATCAAATTTTAAATCTTTCAGATAGTCATGACACATTGCTCGACATCAATCTAGACTTGTGGACTTGATAGAATTAAAAGAGTTTAATTTTAAAATAAATTATGAAGAGTTCTAGTTGATTGAGACTCTTGAGCTGACCTAATCTAATCGGATTAGGATTTCATCGAGAGTTTGGGACCACTACTGGCTAGATTTGAAACCCAATGGGTCATACACAATAAAATTTTGATCTTGATCTAATTAATTAAAATTTATTATAAATTCAATGGGTTGATTAAATTGCTAGCATATGAATTAACCGAAGTTCTCAATTAGGTTCAGTGCAAAGGTGTTTGTGTTAACCTAGTCTTGTTGCCTTGATCTAATGTGATTAGGTTTGAACCATCTAATTTATTAGTTGGTTTTATCTGATTTAGTGAAAGTGTTCCACATGGAACAAGCCTCCTCCATGTCAAGCCACACACCCCATTTAATTTTGGATGCCCCATTTAATTTGGCATCTAAGGAGTGGAGTCCTCCTTTACTCCTCTTAATTTCCTTACATTTTCTATGCATCCCTTTGATTTATGCACCATCAGATGAAGCCTAGGGATATGTGGGTGTGGAAGATATGGAGGAGTCCTTCTCTTGGAAGAAACTCCATGCCAATTTATTTTGTACGCCTCCTTTATTTTGGGCATTGAAGTGGAAGAGTCCACTTCACTTGGGACTCTTAATTCCTCTTTTATTCCATACATTTTTCTTCCCTCCACGTGCCATGTGATGGTTCTAGATAATTGTTGGTGTAGAACTGGAAGAGTCCTTCTGCTTGAAGGTTCTTCCACACCTAGAGTTTCTATATAAAAGATTTTATTCTTTATGGAAACAAAGGAACGATGCATGGGATGTGTTTGCTCCAATTTATTTCTCCCTTAATTCCATGCACCATTTTATGGTGTTCAAATTTTTTTTGACAGAGGAGGAGTTCTTCTATAGATGAAACTCTTCCTATTCCATGCATTGACCCCTTGAGTTCCATGTTAAAAATTAATTGGAACATGTAAGGGAGTTGGGATGCCATGAGTTGGCGGCCCTTGATGTCTTGTGTGGTGCCCCTTCACCCCTTATATAAGGGGTGCCCTATATGGCATAAAAATCATCCAAAATATATTTTAGATGTGGAATTAGATGAGGAAGTGATAAAAAAAATTTGAAGTAAAAATGAAAATGAAAAAGAAAGAAAAAATAGAAAGAAAGAGAGGAAGAAAAAAGGAAAATATGAGATACTTGTCCTAAAATCAGATTGTTCATGTGTTGAACATAAAATCTGATTAGAGTGTGGTTTGATACTTTGAAAAAAAGATTTTTAGAGTGGTCTTGTTGGAGGTTATGAAGGCATACAAGCAATGATACATCAAGTTCTTGGAAAGGACTATCGGCAACGCATTTAGGAAGAAGGCTATAGCACCATGACGAGTTGGGAGGGCTCTGACCAATCCTGTGTGGATCACCGTTGGAGGGCTTCTGCTTTGGAGTCTTGTGGAGATCTCAAAATTATCAGTTCATGATTTTCATGGTCGTATATGACTTCTAGTCTTCTCCTAATATGCATGTTATTTGTTATTTGATTGCAATCATCAAGGGGTTCCTAGGCTTTTGAGTTTCGATGGTTGAGTTTAATTTTTAAACTTTATTTTCAAATATTGAATGCATGTTAAAATTTTTTGAAATCTATGTTTTGCTGCATCACTAAAACCCAACATAATATCAGAGCCACCCTTGATTGATTCAGTCAAATTTCATGTTATTCTTGTGATATGGATTAGATCCAGTTTGAACTATATCAAAATCAGTTTTTTTGATGAATATTTTATTGATAATTTTGATGTATTTTTATTTTTTATAAAGTATTATCGATTTATGATCAAACCTTTGATATGAAATTTCTTAGTTTATAGACTTATGTGACAAGTTTAATTTAGATCATATGATCTATTTTTGATGGAATTGAAATCCAATGCATATGATGTACGGGGGCCTTAGAATGCTGCATATGGATGTACATTGCTAAGGATTAAGGTTTTTGCATTTGATGCATTTACTTAAGATTCAAGGGCCAACCACCATGTTATCGGGGACTCACTATTATGGGTCGACTATCTTAGTTTTTGCCCGAGGCATGTGTGGGGCTGAAAAATTTATGTCTTGAAAAGGTTGCATCAGATATCAGTTAGGATTTTTGCTGATGGATTGATTTAACTATAATTTATTATTCTAATATGATTAGAGTTTAAAGATTATAGATTAAATCAAAATCATTATTTTAATTTGATTAGAAGCTAAGTTTAATTTTGGTTAATCAAATTTGTTATTTACCTAATATGATTAGGATTGAGTTATGGGTGATCGAATCTAAGTTAACCTGATTGAATTAGGTTTAACCTAAAAATTGGTCAACTCAACTTAAATAAATGATAAATGGTTAACTTAAAAGTTAAAATTAGGTCAAGTGTTGAACCCGAATCGCAAACCCTAGATGGGTCCTATGCCTATATAATTTGAACATCATAATTGACATGTGTTTGAATGATATTGCAATTGAAATAACATGAGTTGTTTGTTATAATATTTTATAATTGTTATAAAATATTATGTTGATTTGTTATGGACTATGCAACATCCATGTGATGGATATTTGCATGAATGCTTTTATGTTGGCCAATTATATTAATGCGTCTGCAAGAGTTGCAATAGGGGCTGGGTATCCCTGATGCATTATATAATCAGCTGGACCTCTCTTTTCTATAATCCCAACTATTGATTGGGATTTTTACATAATGATGTAAAATTATAAAAAAATAATATTTGAGAATAGATAGAAATTATTTCATTCTATTTTTAAATAAAAGATTAAGCATTCATGGTTGTCTTCATGGTGATGAAGACTGTACTACTAGACTTTCAGAGAGTCGAGGTGCATTAAAATTGACAATGAGATGGTTCAATCTATGATGCACCTAGGATTAGACCCAAAGATCATCCTATGGCATGGATAATTTTTTAAAGTCCATAACTATTTATTTTCCTTGATATGCTCATATATGCTGGTAGTTAAAAAATTTTAAAAATAATAGAGTTCACATAGCATATGATGCATGTAAAGTTTAGGATGTGTTTGAGATCTAAGTTCCTCATGTAAATTATATTAAGTCATAATGGTGAAGTGTTAAGAACACTACCCATACCTTCCTTCATGCTAAGTCACTATTATGTCAAGAATCATAGTAAACTTATTGTGCTATCCACAAGGCTTGCTATAGAGACTGACTTAATACTATCTTGATGCATAATGAAGCTATTTATATTTAGCTCATGCTAAGTCAATAGAGTATATTAAAAATTGTAGTGAGTTTGTTGTGCTATCCACAAAGCTTGCTATAGTGAGTGGTATGATGTTGACCTAGTGATGCTTATGGCATATTTGGTAGTGCTGCCTTGTTGTGCTATCCACAAGGATAGTTTTATTCAGGTATGACCATATAGGATTGAAGGATATGACTTAACTAAAATACTATAATTTATTATGCTATCTACAAGGCTATAAGTGTTTTAAAGGTAAAAGTTATGTTGAGAGTTGTATGAGATGCAATTAGTAAAGAGTTACTTATCTTTGAACTCATAGGAGCTTGTTGTGCTATCCACAAGATTTTTTATGAGGAATTGGGATCTCAACCCCACTAAGAAACTTCATGATAAGATTCTTCGATTTCATACTTAAGGGTTATGAAATTCATTAAAATAGTGGAAGACATAATTAGATAAAAATTTTTGTCTAACTTGTGCATGCCATCATGAGTAGCCATGTTTATGTTCTTATATATACATTTGCATCTTTACATTCACTACTTAAGATATCTTTAAAATTGATCGAATGTTATGGAATTGTTGAGAAATAGAAGGTGAAGAATGTCTTCACTATAGATATCTAATATCGATACAGGATTGATGAGCAATGAATTACAAGAATTATCTTACTAGTATGAAGCAATAGCAGGATGCAAAAGTTGTACCTGCTAATAGTTTGTATGTGATACAAACTAATTATCATTGAGTGTTTCAATTTTAAAATTTTATGTATGTGATACCTAATATAGGTTCCTCTTATGCAATGTGTTTGTTGGACCTATAACCTAAAAGCTGAGGTGAGGTGACTGCTTCACTTTTGGCACTAATAGATAGTCCATTCATGCTGAGGCTGTAGGAACCTATATAACCTTCTAGCAAGGTTTAAAGACTAATAGACCATTGATATGAGCCTAAATTTATCAAAATTATTATTTCAAATCTTTTGCTATTGTAGCATAGTTTTGAAATTAATGTTAAGTGTAAAAGTTACTCTGTCTCTGGTAAACATTATGGCTATGATTTTATTATTATGGTCTTATGTTTCAGTCACTCGATGATGATGTTCTTCATATTTATGAGAACAAGAAATAAATTTATGATGGTCACATATCTCAAGGCAAGTAAGGTATTAGATCTTGTACATATGGATGTTCGAAGGCTAATAATATCTCGATCTAGAGATTGACACTTCATATATGATATGATGTGTTTTCTAAAATATTTCATAAATATTATTATCTTATTCTGGAGATATATTCTAGAAATTACTATATATGTTAGATATTATAAAAATCTGTTACAAGCACTCCATATGAGATATAGAAAAGGCAAAAGGCAAGTTGCCCAACTTATGTAAAAAGTGTTGATGTACATAAGTTTGTGTTAGAACAAGTTTTTATAAGTATATAAGTTATCCTAAAAGAATAGTATGTGATACTATTTCTACCATCCTATTTGACAAAAGGTGTTTTGTCAATAGGCATACCACATTTTAGGAAAAAAAATTTTTGTAAAAAAAGAGACAGCGGGAGGATAATTGAACTTAAGAAGTTCAAGATCTATAAACTATCCTATCTTAACCTATAGAGTGTCTACAAGTTAATCCTCAACTAAATATGTCTATAGATGAGGCACAACCATGATACACACCTCCTCACCAAAAGATCATTTTGAGTGTGTAATGTACCAGTCAAAATATGAGTTTGTCATTGAGTATGACTATACATCATACATTATTGTGAATAATATTTTCTTGACCTATTCGGAGAATGTAATGAGTAGAGACTCTGACAATTGACCTAAAACCATATCATCCGAAATCGACTCCCTATACATCAACCAAGTATGAACTATGGTTGAAGCACCTATGGGTATGACCCAATAGGTTGCTGTCAGGGATGTCTATTTAGATTTTTGCTATTGCCATATACGAACTAGAGAAGTTGTCTCTAGTGGGAGGATAAATGCTTTTATGAATTCAGACAGTTTATGAGAAGTGGATACTTTTATTTTTGATGAGATAGTCAAAATATTTGACTTCAAATATAGATGAACCATATATGTGTGCAAGAAGACAAGTGGGAGTTTCACTAACTTCTTGTTTATATATGTGGGTGACATACAGTATATTGGGAAGGTAGTCCCGATACTGCATTCAGTCAATGGCTTGCTTATCACAGAAGCTTTCATGGAATAGACTTGGGTTAGGCATCCAATATACTTGTATCTATAGGGATAGGTGTAAGTGGATGTAGGGCTTGTCCCAGTCTAGGTACATAGAATTTAATGTTGAAAGGGTTCAACATGAATGGGTGTAAAGGAGTTTACTTATCCATATATTCAATGTACCAAGCCTGATATGAATTATGCCTCATGCATAATCATTGATTTCGAGCTGATCCATGATAGGATCTATTAAAAACTGTGAAAAGCATTCTTATAATACTTGAGAAGTACTAGAGGAGCAGTGAATTGAAAGAGTTTCAAGCAGCAAACTGTGTTTGACTCAGTCAATTGCTGTTAGTAAAGATTGCTAAAGAAAGTTATCTGATGAAGGGTTCATTATTAAGTTGGATGTCATCTCACCGAGTACCCATGCACATCCTAGGCACTTTCACCTCATTCATAATTTGATCAGAAAATGAGTTAATATTAAAGAACAATATAATAGGACCAGTTCACTAGCCATACACAGCAGCAGTGTAATCGCCATCCTGATTGCATGGGCATCAATTAAAGGGCGATTGGTTTTAGTGCAAGTGAGAGATTGAAAGAATAGTACCCTACAAGCCAATCACATCAGGATGCGAAGAGACTTTTCTTTATTATCTTCCTACTCATTTGCATGACATTAGTTATTTTTATTTATATGAGGTATTATGTTTTATCATTTGCTGTATCATATTTTTTATGATTATGATAAATCCTATAGATTAGGACAATAATTTTAGGACTATGATGAGATCATGCCAGTGAAACCTAAAATCTTGATAGTCCCAATCTAAAATATTTTCAATCATTGGATCATCGAGTTGGAGATCGATGACTTTGAGAAGACTGGTACATCCTATGTATGCTCGATGGAGGGGGTGCTTGATCTCACAATCACTTATGTGGTGACACTAATATAAAGATATAGGTGCTCATTAGAGAATGAGTTCACTAAACTAATCCATAAAAGAATATTTGATGGAGCCATACAGCATGTCAGCAGATGGTTCTTCAGTGGGAGTGGTGCATGTGATCCTTTGATCTGAGATCACTATGGTACCTTATGTGCATAGATCCTTACTTTGGTTTATTCCTTAGCACACCACTTTGAGATGTGTATGGGATATTCTGGATATGGCAAAGTGTGTATGGAGGTTGTGAGTGGTCAATAAGAAATCAGTCACTCCTTGAAAGAGGAGAGAACATCCTATGTGATCTCATAGGATAGTGACTCTGAAAGTCTCTGGTCAGAGCAGGGATGGATAGTAAAAATAGTTTCTACTGATTCATCAATCGAATCATCATCATCTGATCAAGATTTATATGGTTAGGTATTTGAGTTTGATATATTTTCATACCCATAGTCTTTTCGGGATGTTGTGTGATCGAAGGATTGAATTATATGGTAACTCACCATGGAAGGATAATTTTGATATTTTTATCAAATTTTAAATCTTTCAGGTAGTCATGATATATTGCAAGACATCAATCTTGACTTGTAGACTTGATAGAATTAAAAAAATTTAATTCTAAAATCAATTAAGAAGTGTCCTAGTTGATTTGACTCTTGAGCTGACCTAATCCAATCGGATTAGGATTTCGTCGAGAGTTTGGGTACACTGCTGGCTAGATTTGAAATCCAATAGATCACACACAATAAGAATTTGATCGTGGTCTAATTAATTTGAATTTATTGTAAATTCAATAATTGCTAGCACATATTAACCCAAGTTCTCAATTGGGTTCAGTGCAAAAGTGTTTGTGCTAATCTAGTCTTGTTGCCTTAACCTAATTTGATTAGGTTTGAACCATCTAATTTATTAGTTGATTTTATCTGATTTTATGGAAGTGTTCCACATGAAACCAGCCTCCTCCATGTCAAGCCACACACCCCATTTAATTTTGGATGCCCCATTTAATTTGGCATCTAAGGAGAGGGGTCCTTCTCCTTTACTCCTCTTAATTTCGTTACATCTTCTACGCATCCCTTTGATTTGTGTGCCATCAGATGATGCCTAGGGACATGTGGGCATGGAAGATATGGAGGAGTCCTTCTCTTGGAAGGAACTCCATGCCAATTTATTTTGGATGCCTCCTTTATTTTGGGAGTTGAAGTGGAAGAGTCCACTTCACATGGGACTCTTAATTCCTCTTTTATTCCACGCATTTGTCTTCCCTCCACGTGCCATGTGATGGTTCTAGATAATTGTTGGCTTAGAAGTAGAAGAGTCCTTCTGCTTGAAGGCTCTTCCACACCTAGAGTTTCTATATAAAAGATTTTATTTTTTATGGAAACAAAGGAACGACACATGGGATGTGTTTGCACCAATTTATTTCTCCCTTAATTCCACACACCATTTTATGGTGTTCAGATTTTTTTTGGTAGAGGAGGAGTCTATCTACAGATGAAACTCTTCCTATTCTATGCCTTGACCCTTGGTTTTCATGTTAAAAATTAATTGGAATATGTAAGGGAGTTGGGACGCCAAGAGTTGGCACCCCTTGATGTCTTGTGTGGCGCCCCTTCATCCCTTATATAAGGGGCACCCCATATGGCATAAAAATCATCCAAAATTTGTTTTTGATGTAGAATTAGATGAGGAAGTGATATAAAAAATCTGAAGTGAAATAAAAAAGGAAAGGGAAGGAAAAATAGAAAGAAAGAGAGGAAGAAAAAAAGAAAGTATGAGATACTTATCCTAAAATAAGATTGTTTATGTGTTGAACATAAAATTTGATTAGAGTATGGTTTGATACTTTGGGAAAGGCTTATTAGAGTAGTCCTGTTGGAGGTCATGAAGGAATACAAGCAATGGTGTATCAAGTTCTTGCGAAAGACTATCGATAGTACACTTAGGAAGAAGATTGCAGCACCATGACAAGTTAGACCCTGACCAATCCTGTGTGGATCACCATTGGAGGTCTTCTGCTTTGGAGTCTTGTGGAGATCTTAAAATTATCAGTTCATGATCTTCATGGTGGTATATGACCTCTGGTCTTCTCCTAATATGCATATTATTTGTGATTTGATTGCAATCATCAAGGGATTCCTAGGCTTTTGAGTTTCGATGGTTGAGTTTAATTGTTAAACTTTATTTTCAAATATTGAATGCATGTTAAAATTTTTTGAAATCTATGTTCTGCTACGTCATTGAAACCCAACAGTGGTATCAAAGCCACCCTTAATTGATTCAAAGAAATTTTGTGTTATTCTTGTGATATGGATTAGATCTAGTTTGAATTATGTCAAAATCAGTTTTTCTGATTCATATTTCGTTGATGATTTTGATGTATTTTTATTTTTGATAAAGTATTATCGATTCATGATCAAACCTTAGATATGAAATTCTTTGATTTATAGACTTGTGTGACAAGTTTAATTTAGATCATATGATCTATTTTTGATGGAATTGAAATCCAGTGCATATGATGTGCGGGGGTCTTAGAATGCTGCATATAGATATACGTTACTAAGGATTAAGATTTTTGCATTTGATGCATTTACTTAAAATCCAAGGGCCGACCACCATGTTATCGAAGACTCACCATTGTGGGTCGACTATCTTGGTTGTTGCCCGAGGCATGCGTGGGGTCGAAAAATTTAGGTCATGAAGAGTTTGCATCAGATATCAATTATGATTTTTGCTGATGGATTGATTTAACTATAATTCATTATTCTAATATGATTAGAGTTTAATGATTATAGATTAAATCAAAATCATTATTCTAATTTGATTAGAAGCTAGGTTTAATTTTGGTTAATCACATTTGTCATTTACCTAATATGATTAGGGTTTGAGTTATGGGTGACTGAATCTAAGTTAACCTAATTGAATTAGGTTTAACCTAAGAATTGGTCAACTTAACTTAAATAAATGACAAATGGTTAACTTAAAAGTTAAAATTGGATCAAGTGTTGAAATCGAATCGCAAATCCTAGATGGGTCCTATGCCCATATAATTTGAACATCATAATTGACATGTGTTTGAATGATATTGCAAATGAAATAACATGAGTTATTTGTTATAATATTTTATAATTATTATAAAATATTATATTGATTTGTTATGGACTATGCAACATCCATGTGATGGATATTTGTATGAATGCTTTTATGTTGGATGATTATATTAATACATCTGCAAGAGTTGCAATAGGGGCTGGGTGTCCCTGATGCATTATATTATCAACCGGACCTCTCTTTTCTATAATCCCAACTGTTGATTTAGATTTTTACATAATGATATAAAATTATTAAAAAAATTATTTAAAAATAGATAAAAATTATTTCATTCTATTTTCAAATAAAAGATTAAGCATTCATGATTGTCTTCATTGTGATGAATACTGTACTACCAGGCTTTTAGAGAGCTGAGGCACATTAAGACTGAGCATGAGATAATTTCATCTATGATGCACCTAGGGTTGACCCAAAGATCATCCTATGGCTCGGATGACTTTTTCAATGTCCATAACTATTTGTTTTCCTTGATATGCTCATATATGCTGGTAGTTAAAAAATTAAAAAAAAATAGAGTTCACATAGCATATGATGCATGTATATATTTAGGATGTGCTTGAGACCTAAATCCCTCATGTAAATTATATTAAGTCATAATAACAAAGTATTAAGAATATTATCCATGTCTTCTTTCATGCTAAGTCACTATTATGTCAAGAACCATAGTAGGCTTGTTGTGCTATCCACAAGGCTTACTATGTGGACTGACTTAATACTGTCTTCATGCATAATGAAGCTATTTATATTTAGGTCATACTAAGTCAATAGAGTATATCAAAAACTGTAGTGAGTTTGTTGTGCTATCCACAAGACTTGCTATAGTGATTGGTATGATGTTGACTAGCGATGCTTATGGTATATTTGGTAGTGCTACCTTGTTGTGCTATCCACAAGGATAGTATTATTTAGGTATGATCATATAGGATTGAAGAGTATGACTTAACTAAAATACTATAGTTTGTTGTGCTATCCACAAGGCTATAAGTGTTTTAAAGGTAAATGTTATGTTGAGAGTTGTATGAAATACAATTAGTAAAGAGTTACTTACCTTTGAACTCATATAAGCTTGTTGTACTATCCACAAGATTTTTTATGAGAAATTAGGATCTCAACCCCACTAAGAAATTTCACGATAAGATTACTTCATTTCATACTTGAGGGTTATAAAATTTGTTAAAATAGTGGAAGACACAATTAGATAAAAATCTTCATCTAACTTGTGTATGTCATCATGAGTAGTCCTGTTTATGTTCTTATATATATATTTGCATCTTTACATTTTCTACTTAGGATATCTTTAAAATTGACCAAATGTCATGGAATGATTGAGAAATAGAAGGTGAAGAATGTCTTCACTATAGGTATCTAATATCGATACAGCATTGATGAGCAATAAATTGCAAGAATTATCTTACCAGTGTGAGGCAATAGCAAGATGCAAAAGTTGCATCTGCTAATAGTTTATATATGATACAAACTAATTATTATTAAGTATTTCAGTTTTAAAATTTTAGGAATGTGATACCTAATATAGGTTCCTCTTATGCAAAATATTTGTTGGACCTGTAAAGCTGAGGTGAGGTGACTACTTAGCTTTTGGCACTAATGAATAGTCCATTCGTGTTGAGGCTGTAAGAATCTATATAACCTTCTAGCAAGGTTTAGAGACTAATGACCATTGATATGAGCTTAAATTTATCAAAAATATCATTTCAAATCTTTTGCTATTGTAGCATAGTTTTGAAATTAATGTTAAGAGTAAAAGTTACTCTGTATCTGAAAAACAATGTGGCTATAGTTTTATTATTATGGTCTTATGTTTCAGTCACTCGATGATGATGTTCTTCATATTTATGAGAACAAGAAATGAATATGTGATGGTCATATATCTCAAGGCAAGCAAGGTATTAAGTCTTGAACATATGGATGTTCGAAGGCTAATAATATCTTGATCTAGAGATTGACACTTCATATGTGATATGATGTGTTTTCTATAATACTTCACAAATATTATTATCTCATTCTGGAGATATTTCTTAGAAATTGCTGTACGTGTTAGATATTATAAAAATCCATTAGAAGCACTCCATATGAGATATGAAAAAGGCAAAAGGCAGGTTGCCCAACTTATGTAAAAAATATTGATGTACATAAGTTTGTGTTAGAACAGATTTTTATTAGTATATAGGTTATCCTAAAAGAATAGTATGTGATACTATTTCTATCATCCTATTTGACAAAAGGTATTTTGTCAATAGGCATGCCACCTTTTTGGAAAATTTTTTTTTTAAAAAGGAGATAGTAGGAGGATAATTGAACTTAAGAAGTTCAAGACCTATAAACTATTCTATCTTAACCTACAGAGTGTCCACAAGTTAATCCTCAACTAAATGTATCTATAGATGAGGCATGACCATGATACACATCTCCTCACCAAAAGGTTATTTTGAGTCTGTAATGTATCACTCAAAATATGGGTTTGTCATTGAGTATGACTATACACCATACATTATTGTGAATAATATTTTCTTGACCTATTCGAAGAATATTATGAGTAGAGACTTTGACAATTGGCCTGAAACCATGTCATCCAAAATTGACTCCCTGTACATCAACTAAGTATGGACTATGGTTGAAGCACCTATGGGTATGACCCAATAGGTTACTGTCAGGATGTTAGATGTATATCCTAGAAGCCAATATGGCTGACACATTATAATTAATCTAGGACATAATTTTGCACATAATATATAGATATAATCATAAAAGGATAAATTTTTTTCATTCAAGTGTAATATGTCCTTGAATCATCCATGGAATTAGTTTCAATACAGACTCTCAAGGTGTTGAGAATTAGAGGTATGTATTTAATTTCTAAAGACTTTTGATCATAGGATCATCATGAGGATGGTGACAGATCTGAATAGATTGGCACATAAATCACTTCCTTTGGGATAGATAGGTCTCTAATCTACTGTGTAGAGATGCAGGACAACAAGTGCGGGTGGTTGTTAGAGATCAACTAGCACTGAGCGTGACCATACAAGAGATCACTTAGATTTTTATTCAGTTGTCAGTGATTGTCTCGATGTTATAGTTGTGTGACTGATCTTTTAACTTGAGATGGTACTACTGCTCGTAATGAGATTGCTGGAGTTTGATTGACACATAAATATAGGTCTCAATGAGCTCTTGCAGTGGATATTGGCGATAGTTAGTCCACTGTAGGAGTAGGGTGCACATCAAGATTGGATCTATCAACCTTCATAAAGAAGAGTAGGCCTATGAGATTTAAGAAGCTAAGTCCATGAATCTTTGGCCATAGTAGAGTGATTGATGGAAAAGAGTTTTCATAGACATCACATCTGGATTTGAATTAATCAAATCTATCATATGACTGATGTTGAGATTTTATAATTTATTCATGACCTGCCATCTAGTCAGAACTCACGATAGAGGGACTGAATCACATGTTAACTACACCTAGAGGTTAATTTCAATTCTACTGGGTTGCCATTACATACTACTAGGTATCACTGATGGATTATGAGAGCTCACTAAGATTATTTTGGATCAACAATCTTTACTAAGTTAGAGTAAAATTATTCAGATCCATTGAAAAAATTTTTAACAATATAATGATAAAGATCATTGTATATCTCACTACCAGATAGAATTGAACCTATGGAGTCACACAACAAAGAAATTAGGCTTGAAATAAGAAATTGAGCTTATGAAGTGCCAATTGGATTTAGAGAAATACATTGGGTTCGTGGTAACCTTGCTAGCACATAGTTGAACCTAATTCCTCTTTTCGTTGGGATTACTTATTTGATAAGTTAATTTTAACTTAATTACCTACTAATTATCTATATGAATAAGATTCATGAGACTTTAATTGTTGGGTGTCTAAGATTATGGATCACATAAATTAAAGGTGCAAGTCCCTTATGAATCTCCTTGATAGTTATTATGGGGCGCCACTTTGAATTGTTCAATTTGGGCGTGTTCATTGATTAGAGGACTTTAGTTCTCATATGGAGTGTCTCTTGGGTGTAAAATAGGGTGTCTAATTATGAGTGCAAGGGCTCCAATAGTTGGCATCTAATGGGCTTCCTAATGTAAGTTAGATAACTTAAGTTAATAGGATCTTAATGCATGTAGGACTTGTATTATATGATTGAATAGGATTCAATCTTTGTGCCTATAAAAGGGGACCTCTCCTAAGCTCCTAAGATCATCCAAGCCAGCTCCTCTCCACCCCAAGAGAACCTTCCACACCCTCTCTTCCTCCCTTTTTCTCTTCTTTTTAGCATCCCTATGCCATACTACTTGGGATGCACATCCCAAGTTTTGCACACGCCCAAGGTATTAGGCAGCCCTTCATCTGCTGGTTGTTAATCTCTTGTAGCACTACAAGGTAAGGAGAAAGGCTAGAGAGGAAGAGAAGATAAGAAATAAGGAGAAAGATCAAACATTGATCGTGATCCAGGCTTCGTTCAGATTCAGTAGGCTGAATTTGGAGAATCAAAATTCAGATCTTAGAGGACTGATACCAATTGAAGGAACCAAATCTAGGGTTTCAGGGTTAGATCTTGAAACTTTTTCAAGATCAGGTAGCGGAAGACTAAAATAAATCAAAATTTATCTTATAAAATCAGAGAATTTTTAGATCTAAAATTTTATTACATGATTATTACATGACATTAAATCAGAAATTAAAATATAAAGAGTAAGAACTATATGTTGATCATATCAACATGTTTCTATGCTACATCTAATGTATGTAAAATATAATAGATCAGATCTGTTATCTTGCAAGTTAGATGTTTTAACTTTGCTGATCCAAGCTTGAGGATGATGTTGCAAGCTGCATATGTATCCAGCCTCTAGGAGTCATCTACATGATCCCACGAATCATGATCAGAAGTCCTGATCCATGAAATCAACACAGTATGCTAGTACTGTGCTGATCCTTCTTCGATGGTCGATTAGATGCCTCCTTCTTCTTGATTTGGACTCTTCCAAATATGAGAAGTAGGAGAAGAAGTTTTAAATGTGAGACACTCTTAGAAAACTCATAGATAGAGTAAGAGAAGAGGTGAAATCAGTAACCCTAGAAGAAGACCCTCTTCTTCTTCTCTTTGCTCTAACCCAGACACTTAGTTTTGTGTCTATTATAATCCCATGCCCAACACTTTTCTCCCTAATTTTCATATGCCCCAAAGGTCATTCAATGCTCTATAATTCACAAAAATCTCAAGAGGAAATTCTTCTTAAATCAAGATATATGAAGAATCTTTATCTAGGTCAAATACCTAATCAAGGAAAATCCAAACAGGGCAAGACAAGGGGTGCCCAACTCTGAATGCCCCCTCCTTTCTCTACCATGGACCACCAGCAAAAGGCATACAATATATGCCATAAAAGCCACAAAAATCTCAAAAAAATTTGGATAAAATCAGTGCCATAAGGAAAGAGTTTTGGTTCCTAAATTCTATCTCATAGAATTTGAAATCCAAACTAATTCCTACTTTGACTTGGTCCACAACCACATTCCATGTAAGAGAGAAAGAGTGAAAAGTTTGGGCATGCATGAAAGCTTGGGAGAGAAGGTTTTGTTGCACAAAATAAGAGAGAGTGGGCATGGGGGGCTAAGGTGGCACAAGGTGGAATCTTAGTCTTACTAGGATTCGATCTATGACTTGTTCCAATTTGGTTTCTCAAATCAAATCAAACCAAAACTAAATCAACCCAATTAAAATAGATCATAACCCAATTAAAAACTTAATTTAATTAGATTAAATTAGATTTAATCTGATTTAATTTTTTAATCGAATTAGAAATTAGGTTGACCCAAGTCCTAATTGAACTAGGACTAGTTTTTTTCTTGTACTTGGCTTATCCAATAAACCAATTGAACTTGATCCAATCAAGTCCAAACCAAATCTAATTAAATCATATTCAATTAAACTTAATCTCAGCCCATTGGCTTAATCAAATTAAGTCAATTAGCAATCAAATTGCTAATCAATCCTCCTGCAACACTTATACTAGGTTAAATGTCAATCATATTGATCGTTTAACCCTAGAACGATTCTTAATCGTTGATCAACCTTCCGATCGAATCCTGAACTCTAATGTGTGTAACCTCATAGGTCCGAACCTAAGTTGATAGCATAGAAATAAATTTTTATACCAATCGAAGTGACCATCTAGCAATGGTACCCGATGGTCGGATAGGTCGAATGTGTAGAACAACATCCTTAGAACCCATGGGATATAGTTTTCATATAATTCATCCCTTTGACCAAAATGCTATAGGACACCTCAGAGTTCAACTGTCAACTCTGATCAGGTTGTCCACATTTATTTTAAAATATCAAATCCATCTGATGGATTACCCTGGCCAAGATTTTGCTAATTGAAATACAGCGACTCATTCTTCTCCAACTCTTGGAGTGGTCCATCCCATCTCGATCACACTCTGACTTTGCAAGACTTGACTGTGCCCAGAAGCCTTCTGTTCACTGAATTAGAAATTCAGTTAGTCCAGTACCAAAGCACAGTGAGTTGCTTGCAAGTCACTGAGGCGATCTCAGGTCTAAGGACACTTATACCTATATCCCATCAGAGATATTCTCGACAGCAGAATGCTCTGGAGTTGGTCACGTTCAATGATAATGTACCCTTACATCTTACCTGTATCCATACCAGTGTCTCCCACTCCTTGGTTAAAGGGACAACCAACCCATATGGCCTACAGGACCTATGCTCGATAGAAGCTTCATCCTTATTAACAGCCTATCATTTGGTCGTGAACAGTTTTAAGGACTAATCGATAAATCCTCTCTTTATCGAACCTAAATAGTCCTAAGGACTTTCATCACAACAACGGAGTTCATTAGAAGATGAAAACTTATGATGAAATATCAAAAATATATTTTATTTATTAACAAATCAATTACAATACAAGGTTGCTCAACGTCAACAGGTGACGATTGCTTTTTGGGACATATTTTCCAACAACTCCCATTATCTAAAGCCACTCGACACAGTATCTAATACCCATCTTCGACTTGTGGTTGTCAACTCCTTTATCGCCAGGGCTTTAGTGAAGGGGTCGGCAGGTTCTCCTTTCGTCATCTTCTGAAGGTCGACGTCACCTCGATCCAGATCTCCGACCAGTGGAAAGTGCAAAATTGCTCATCCACTGGTGTGCTTTGGTTCTTTGCCTGAGCATGCACCAGTGCTGTCGATAGAGCAGGATCGACCATCGAGGGAGGGTGCTACTCCAAGCTCGGTGATGAATTTTCTTAGCCACACAGCTTCCTTCAGCATCCGATGCTGCGATGTACTCTCCTCACAAACAGAGTCTGCCACATATGCTGCTTGGAACTCTTCCAGTAGATGGCTCACCATTCAGAGTAAAGATATAACCGACACGCTTCTACTGTCATCATGGTCAGATTGAAAGCTGGAGTCTGTGAACCCCACAAGTTTCAGATCTGACTCGCCATAAACCAACCATTGTCCTTAGTATTTTCAAATACTTAAGGATGGCTTTAACCACTTTTCCATGATTTTCTCCAGGATCAGATTGGTATCTACTCACTACTCCTAGTGAGTATGCCACATCTGGCCTTGTACATATATGGCGTACATGATAGATCCCACGGCGAAGCATATGAACTCTACTCATACGCTCTCTCTCTTCAGGAGTTGTCGGACAATCCTTCTTAGAGAGAGAAATTTCATGGCCTATCGAGTAGATAGCCCTTCTTGAAATTCTCCATGCTGAACCTCTTCAGCACAGTGTCTATGTACGTGGACTGGATAACCCAAGCATCCTTTTAGATCTATCCCTATAGATCTTCATCCCTAGGATGTAGGATGCTTCACCCAAGTCCTTCATGGAGAACTGTGATGACAACCAAACTTTTATTCCTGTAGTGCGGGATGTCATTCCGATTAAGAGAATGTCATCCACGTACAAGACAAGAATACCACAACTGGACATTTGCCCATTTATAGATGCAGGGCTCTTCTCCATTCTTAACGAAGCCATACATTTTGATCACCTTATCAAAATGCATGTTCCAACTCCGAGAAGCTTGCTTCAATCCATAAATGGATCTCTGAAGCTTGCACACCTTGGACTCATCTGTGGATGTAAACCCCTAGGTTGTATCATATACACCTCTTCGGTCAGCTCTCCATTCAGAAAGCATCTTTACATCATCTGCCAGATCTCATAATCCAGATGGCAGCTATTGCAAGCATTATCCGAATGGATTTGAGCATTGCCACAAGGGAGAATATCTCGTTATAGTCAATACCATATTGACGATACCCTTGGCAACCAGACGGGCTTTATAGGTCTCCACCCTTTCTGTCTGGCCCCTCTTCCTTTTGAAGACCATTTACACCCAATGGGTTTAACCCCTTCAGGTGGGTCAACCAATGTCCATACATCATTGACTTCATGGACTCCATTTCGGATTTCATGGCTTCAAGCCATTTCTCAGAATCAGATCTCTGCATTGCATCCATATAGGTGATCGGATCCTCATCATTCTCATCGAGTTCGATGGGATCACCTCCGGACCAAAAAATTAGTATCTGTCCGACTGACTGGTACTCTACGGATCGCCTTAATGGTGCAGGTACATTGGGCTCCGAATCTGATCTAATCAAATCTGACTCAGGTTCAGTATTGGTGTCGATCCTTCTACCTGTTGAACTTCATCAAGTTCAATCTTAGAGGCAATGATTCCTTCACCAAGGAACTCCTTTTCTAAAAAGTTGCCTTAAGGTGACGAACACCTTTTGTTCATCAGCATGGTAGAAAAAATATCCTTTGATCTCTTTGGGTACCCTATGAATGTGCATTTGTCAGACCTAGGTCCAAGTTTATCTGTAACTAACCTTTGACATAGCGGGCACCCCCAGACCCTAAGGTGTGAAAGTGCTGGCTTACGCCCTGTCCATATCTCATATGGAGTCTTAATTACAGACTTACTTGGAATCCTATTTAATAGATAACAGGCCGATTCGAGTGCATATCCCCAGAAGATATCGGCAAGCTGGCAAAATCCATCATGGATCGGACCATGTCTAACAGAGTCTGATTTCTCCTTTCAGACACACCATTATGCTGTGGTGTTCCTGGAGGAGTCCATTGGAGAGAATCCATTCTCTCCTAGATATGTGAAAAACTCACCAGAAAGTATTCTCCTCCTCGATCAGACGAAGAGTTTTAATACTCTTCCATTTATTTTTCTACTTACTTCGAATCGTTTGAACATTTCAAATGAATCCGACTTATGTTTCATCAGATAGACATATCCATATCTGGATAGATCATCTGTGAAAGTGATGAAGTAAAAATATCCACCTCTAGCACTTGTGCTCATGGGCCCGCATACATCAGTATGTACTAGGCCCAAGAGCTCAGTAGCTCTCTCACCTTTTTCAGTAAAAAGTGACTTGGTCATTTTATCAAGAAGACAGGACTCACAGGTTGGAAGTGATTCACAATCACTGACTTCGAGGATTCCTCTTGAGTCAACCTGTTTATCCTGTTCTTGTTTATATGACCTAGCCTACAGTGCCATAAGTAGATATCTGATACACTATCTAATCTAGGGTGCTTGCCAGTAGAATAGACTACGTTAAAGGTTGTGATAACATATACACACCATTGTTCAAATATCCACAAAAAATAGTAACACCATTCATAATGATATTACAAACTTGTTTCTTTATTGAAATTTATAATCATTTTTGGCCAGAAGGCCTACAGAAATAATATTTAAAAAAAACTGGGATAGAAATGACAATCATTAAGAACAACGGTATGGGACTCAATACAAGTTTCAAGATTCCTAATGCTAGAACTGGAACTGGTCTTCCATCTCCAACATTCAGGAACCTCTCTCCTTGCTCGAATCTCCTACTGACCTGCAACCCTGCAACGAATTGCAAATATGGTAAGGCTATCGGTATCCAATACCCAATCAGTTATATCACAAATAGAGAAATTACAAGGAGTTATCATATAAATACCTTGCCCAGCAACAGCTTGCTTCTTTCTCTGCCTGTTCGGTCCAGGGAGGCAATGTACTAGGACAGTTCTCTTCCAGTGCCCCGCTTCTTGCAAAAGAAGCATTCAGCTTGACTCTTATCGGGCTTGATCTTTCTGGTCTGGCCTGCACTAATGTCCCAGCCTGAACTTGCACCTTCTTCACTTTCTTCTTCTTGTTCTTCTTCCTTTTTCAAAGGGATCGAGAAACCAGAAACGAACTCCACTAAGTTCACCGACTCCTTGTGGAGTTGGTGATCCTTCTCAAAGTTCTGAAGCAACCCTAGTAACCATGGTAGTTACTTCAGGCTTTGTCATTCTATAATGAGTGAGGAATGGGAGATAAGACTTGGGCAGCGAGTTCAGTATTGCATCTTTCCCAAGCTGCTCATGCAAGGAAAGCGAGCTTGCTCAAAAGCTCCATCAGCTTGATCATATACAATTCATGATCAGTGATAGAGGCACCATCCGCATTTTTGGCGTTGAAGATGGCACAACTAGTCTTGTGCCTCTCCACGTCATCGGTGTGCCAAAGGCATCCTCCAACACTTGAAGATGTCCTTTGGCTGAGCCGTCTCAAATCTAGGACTGAATTGTTGCTCATGGCAGCCAGCATATGCAGCGCACCTGGTCCGATCACTGAGCCACTTCTGGTAAGTGTCTCTGACTGTTTCCACGTGCATTGGCAGGTGGCTCCTCAGGTGGGATCCGTTATCACATATAGGATCCGTTCATGCTCCAGGACTATCTTCAACTTTCGGTACCAGCTACGAAGTTGGGTCCCACCAACTTATCATTGTCCAACAATGATCGGAGCGATAGGAAGTGGCCATATCTGCACAAAAAAAATCATAACCTAATTAGTAATTGATTCATTAAACCTAAAGATTTGACTTTAATCAAAAGATTTCTCCACTATTTTATTCGAATTGGTAGCCTCTACCTCCAATTCGAGAATTACCTAATTCCTTAGTGGGTACTAGAATCCACTTAGACTGCACACAAGCCCAACTTTGGTTGGCCAACCCATGTACATCTAAGGGTAGGTTCATAACCAATTATTTCTCTAAATAATTTTTAGTAATTTTAATTTTGCCCCAGTCCCTAATCAGTAGGCTTTGGCCTCCACTGAAAAGGTCTGGTTAGGTCCAACCATTAACATGACCATACTTGGCCCATCTAGCCAATGAATGATTAGGCCCAACTTTGGTTGGCTAACCTAACCACCATTTAGAAAGATGCAGTCAAGAAATCATATTATGAATGACAATTCCATCAGCGATAAGCACCAGGCCTTTGGGCCTCCAATGATTATCCAACTGATGGACCCATTATCATCCACTTAATGGGAGGCTATGATCTAGTTATCACCATAACTATTTTATTTTAAGGACCTAATAATTTTAGAAGATTTAATTGATTTAGAGGAGGAGGTCAGATGAACCAGCTTATCATGATCCTCCCACTGGCTTCACCAAGTCAGCTTAAGGGAGACCATTAAAAGGGCTGGTCTAGGAGCACCTAAATCAGTCACACTGATTTACCTAGCTGACATGGGTCAGCTCGAATAGTCAAGTGATCCGATCAAAATATAATTTCACCAAGAGGCAGGTAAGTTCGATCGGTGGGAGGGTCTGCCAAAGCTTGCCTTAGACACCATCAGAAATGGCCAGGTAAGCGGGCTGCCAATTAAAAACCACGTCTGGTTTACCTTAGACACCAACTGGTTTAATTAGTTTCGATTAGATCAACCTAACAGTTCGTGCTAGACCTTAGCCAAGAATCAAGTCCATTTGGTTCTCGTTAAAGACATGGACTTGACCAACTACAACTATTGTAATTGATCTAGAGAATCACCTAATCTAAGACAACAATTGATTAGATTTAGTCAATTCTCTAATTAAGTCCATCTTTAATCTAACCTTAGGTCTAACCCAATTAATGGACCTAATTTCCACTAACCCATTAACCCAATGTGTTATGGTTTGTGTCTTAGGTTCTTCAATTCACAATCCTAGAACCTAATCAAACAACTTCTTAATTCTCAATTAAGTTTTGGGCTGAGGGTTGGGGTTCGGCTTTTCGAAAATAATTTTCATATTTGTAAAATATTTTTACAACATGGTTCTACCAACCAAGTTGCATGTTTGATTCATAATCAAAATGCAAGTGAAATAAGCATGAAACTACTTTAGATCTAATCTAAACAGGTTCATGTAATTGAAATAATTTCAACTTTAAACTGCAAATTTTTTCAAATATATGATGGTTCTTTGCACGAAAATTATTAACAAAGAGATTTTATTTTAGATTTAAATATTTTTAAATCTAATAAATCATAAATTTAATCTAGATCATATCTAACAAATTTATGATTAAAGATAGATCTACACGAACTAGGACAACCTTTGCACTGTAAGGGGTAAACCTTACAGCAGGACAACCTACAGTTCGTGATTGATCTAAAAATTTTAATTTTAGATTTAACAATCAGATTATAAATTAGATCTAATCTAAAAATAATCTAAGCATGTATAAATAATCATGTAATAAACAACCTAGGCTCTGATACCAATTGAAGGAACCAGATCTAGGGTTTCAGGGTTAGATCTTGAAACTTTTTCAAGATCAGGCAGCGGAAGACTAAAATAAATCAAAATTTATCTTATAAAATTAGAAATCTCTAGATCTAAGATCTATTACATGATTATACATGATATTAAATCAAAAATTAAAATATAAAGAGCAAGAACTACATGTTGATCATATCAACATGTTTCTATACTACATCTAATGTATGTAAAATATAATAGATCAGATCTATTACCTTGCAAGTTAGATGTTCTAACTTTGCTGATCCAGCTTGAGGATGATGTTGTGAGCCGCACATGCATACCTCTAGGAGTCATCCACACGAGCCCACGAATCACGATCAGAAGTCCTGGTCCAGAAATCAGCACAGTATGCTAGTACTGTGCTGATCCTTCTTCGATGGTCGATCAGATGCCTCCTTCTTCTTGATTTGGACTCTTCAAAGATGAAAGTAGGAGAAGAGTTTTAGATATGAGACACTCTCAGAAAACTCATAATGGAGGAAGGAAAGAGGTGAACTCAGCAACCCTAGAAGAAGACCCTCTTCTTCTTCTCTTTGCTCTAACCTAGACACTAGTTTTTGTCTATTATATCTCCATGCCCACTTCTTTCTCTAATTTTCACCCCAAAGGTCTCTCAATGCTCTATAATCATAAAAATTTAAGAAAAATTCATCTTAAATAAGAGATATGAAGAATCCTTGTCTAGGTCAAATACCTAGTCAAGGAAAATCCAAACAGGGCAAGACAAGGGTGCCCAACTCTTGGGTGCCCCTCCTTCTTTTTTCTATGGACCACCAGCAAAGGGTGCACAATATGTGCCATAAAAGTCACAAAATTCAAAAAAAATTGGATAAAATCAGTGCCATAAGGAAAGAGTTTTGGTTTCCTAAAATTCTATCTCATAGAATTTGAAATCCAAACTAATTCCTACTTTGACTTGGTCCACAACCACATTCCATGTAAGAGAGAAAGAGTGAAAGCTTTGGGCATGTGTGAAGGCCTGGAGAGAAGGTTTTGTCACACAAAATAAGAGAGAGTGGGCGTGGGGGGCTAAGGTGGCGCAAGGTGGAATCCTAGTCTTACTAGGATTCAATCTATGACTTGTTCAAATTTGGTTTCTCAAACAAATCAAACCAAAAAAATCAACCTAATTAAAATAGATCTTAACCTAATTAAAATTAATTTAATCAATTAAATTAGATTTAAATCTGATTTAATTTTTTAATCAAATTAGAAATT
>NC_025995.2:53771936-53816208 GCF_000442705.2 Elaeis guineensis | reverse complement strand
CCTTGATGTCTTGTGTGGTGCCCCTTCATCCCTTATATAAGGGGTGCCCATATGGCATAAAAATCATCCAAAATTATTTTAGATGTGGATTAGATAGGAAGTGATAAAAAAATTTGAAGTAAAAATAAAAGAAAAAGAAAGAAAAATAGAAAGAAAGAGAGGAAGAAAAAAGGAAAATATGAGATACTTGTCCTAAAATCAGATTGTTCATGTGTTGAACATAAAATCTGATTAGAGTGTGGTTTGATACTTTGAAAAAAGATTTTAGAGTGGTCTATTGGAGGTCATGAAGGCATACAAGCAATTGTACATCAAGTTCTTTGAAGGACTATCGGCACGCACTTAGGAAGAAGGCAGCACCATGATGAGTTGGAAGGGCCCTGACCAATCCTGTGTGGATCACCGTTGGAGGCTTCTGCTTTGGAGTCTTGTGGAGATCTCAAAATCATCAGTTCATGATTTTCATGGTGGTATATGACTTCTGATCTTCTCCTAATATGCATGTTATTTGTGATTTGATTGCAATCATCAAGGGGTTCCTAGGCTTTTGAGTTTCGATGGTTGAGTTTAATTTTAAACTTTATTTTCAATATTGAATGCATGTTAAAATTTTTTGAAATCTATGTTTGCTGCATCACTAAAACCAACAGTATATCAGAGCACCCTTGATTGATTCAGTCAAATTTCATGTTATTCTTGTGATATGGATTAGATCCAGTTCGAACTATATCAAAATCAATTTTTTGATTAATATTTATTGATGATTTTGATGTATTTTTATTTTTATAAAGTGTTATCGATTTGATCAAACTTTGGATATGAAATTTCTATTTATAGACTTGTGTGACAAGTTTAATTTAGATCATATGATCTATTTTTGATGGAATTGAAATCCAGTGCATATGATGTGCGGGGCCTTGAATGCTGCATATGGATGTACATTGCTAAGGATTAAGATTTTTGCATTTGATGCATTTACTTAAGATCCAAGGGCCAACCATGTTATCGGGGACTCACCATTGTGGGTCGACCATCTTGGTTGTTGCCCGAGGCATGTGTGGGCGAAAAATTTTGGTCATGAAAAGGTGCATCAGATATCAATTAGGATTTTTGCGATGGATTGATTTAACTATAATTCATTATTCTAATATGATTAGAGTTTAATGATTATAGATTAAATCAAAATCATTATTTAATTTGATTAGAAGCTAAGTTTAATTTTGGTTAATCAAATTTGTCATTTACCTAATATGATTAGGGTTTGAGTTATGGGTGATCGAATCTAAGTTAACCTAATTGAATTAGGTTTAACCTAAAATTGGTCAACTCAACTTAAATAAATGATAAATGGTTAACTTAAAAGTTAAAATTGGTCAAGTGTTGAACCGAATCGCAAACCCTAGATGGGTCCTATGCCCATATAATTTGAACATCATAATTGACATGTGTTTGAATGATATTGCAATTGAAATAACATGAGTTGTTTGTTATAATATTTTATAATTGTTATGAAATATTATGTTGATTTGTTATGGACTATGCAACATCCATGTGATGGATATTTGCATGAATGCTTTTATGTTGATTATATTAATGCATCTGCAAGAGTTGCAATAGGGCTGGGTATCCCTGATGCATTATATTATCAGCTGGACCTCTCTTTTCTATATTCCAACTATTGATTGGATTTTTACATAATGATGTAAAATTATAAAAAAAAATTATTTGAGAATAGATAAAATTATTTCATTCTATTTTTAAATAAAAGATTAAGCATTCATGGTTGTCTTCATGGTGATGAAGACTGTACTACAGGCTTTTGAGAGTGAGGTGCATTAAGATTGACATGAGATGGTTCAATCTATGATGCACCTAGGTTAGACCCAAAGATCATCCTATGGCTCGGATGATTTTTTAAAGTCCATAACTATTTATTTTCCTTGATATGCTCATATATGCTGGTAGTTAAAAATTTAAAAAATAGAGTTCACATAGCATATGATGCATGTAAAGTTTAGGATGTGCTTGAGACTAAGTTCCTCAGTAAATTATATTAAGTCATAATGGCGAAGTGTTAAGAACACTACCCATACCTTCCTTCATGCTAAGTCACTATTATGTCAAGAACCATAGTAGGCTTGTTGTGCTATCCACAAGGCTTGCTGTGAGACTGCTTAATACTATCTTATGCATAAATGAAGCTATTTATATTTAGCTCATACTAAGTCAATAGAGTATATAAAAATTGTAGTGAGTTTTGTTGTGCTATCCACAAAGCTTGCTATAGTGATGGTATGATGTTGACCTAGTGATCCTTATGGCATATTTGGTAGTGCTGCCTTGTTGTGCTATCCACAAGGATAGTATTATTCAGGTATGACCATATAGGATTGAAGGTATGACTTAACTAAAATACTATAGTTTATTAGCTATCACAAGGCTATAAGTGTTTTAAGGAAAAGTTATGTTGAGAGTTGTATGAGATGCAATTAGTAAAGAGTTACTTATCTTTAACTCATAGGAGCTTGTTGTGCTATCCACAAGTTTTTTATGAGGAATTGGGATCTCAACCCACTAAGAAACTTCATGATAAGATTTTCGATTCATACTTGAGGGTATGAAATTCATTAAAATAGTGGAAGACAAATTAGATAAAAATTTCTCTAACTTGTGCATGTCATCATGAGTAGCATGTTTATGTTCTTATATATATATTTGCATCTTTACATCACTACTTAGGATATTTTAAATTGATGAATGTATGAATGTTGAGAATAGAAGGTGAAGAATGTCTTCACTATAGTATCTAATATCGATAAGGATGATGAGCAATAAATTAAGAATTATCTTAACAGTATGAAGCAATAGGAGGATGCAAAAGTTGCATCTGCTAATAGTTTGTATGTGATACAAACTAATTATCATTGAGTTTTCAATTTAAAATTTTAGTATGTGATACCTAATTATAGGTTCCTCTTATGCAAGTTTTGTTGGACCTATAAAGCTGAGGTGAGGTGACTACTTACTTTTGGCACTAATAGATAGTCCATTCATGCTGAGGCTGTAGGAACCTATATAACCTTCTAGCAAGTTTAAAGACTAATAGACCATTGATATGAGCCTAAATTTATCAAAATATTATTTCAAATCTTTTGCATTGTAGCATAGTTTTGAAATTAATGTTAAGTAGTAAAAGTTACTCTGTCTCTGGTAAAATTATGGGCTATGATTTTATTATTATGGTCTTATGTTTCAGTCACTCGATGATGATGTTCTTCTATTTATGAGAATAAGAATAAATTATGATGGTCACATATCTCAAGGCAAGTAAGGTATTAGATCTTGAACATATGGATGTTCGAAGGCTAATAATATCTCGATCTAGAGATTGACACTTCATTGATGATATGATGTGTTTTTAAATATTTCATAATATTATTATCTTATTCTGGAGATATATTCTAGAAATTACTATATATGTTAGATATTATAAAATCTGTTACAAGCACTCCATATGAGATATAGAAAAGGCAAAAGGCAAGTTGCCAACTTATGTAAAAAGTGTGATGTACATAAGTTTGTGTTAGAACAGTTTTTATTAGTATATAGTTATCTAAAGAATAGTATGTGATACTATTTCTACATCCTATTGACAAAAGGTTTTTGTCAATAGGTATGCCACATTTTAGGAAAAAAAATTTTTTAAAAGAGACAGGGGAGGATAATTGAACTTAGAAGTTCAAGATCTATAAACTATCCTATCTTAACCTTAGAGTGTCTACAAGTTAATCCTCAACTAAATATGTCATAGATGAGGCACACCATGTACACACCTCCTCACAAAAGATCATTTTGAGTGTGTAATGTACCAGTCAAATATGAGTTTGTCATTGAGTATGACTATACATCATACATTATTGTGAATATTTTTCTTGACCTATTCGGAGAATGTAATGAGTAGAGACTCTGACAATTGACCTAAACCTTATCATCCGAAATCGATCCCTATACATCAACCAAGTTGACTATGGTTGAAGCACCTATGGGTATGACCCAATAGGTTGCTGTCAGGGATGTCTATTTAGATTTTTGCTATTGCCATATACGAACTAGAGAAGTTGTCTCTAGTGGGAGGATAAATGCTTTTATGAATTCAGACAGTTTATGAGAAGTGGTACTTTTATTTTTGATGAGATAGTCAAAATATTTGACTTCAAATATAGATGAACCATATTGTGTGCAAGAAGACAAGTGGGAGTTTCACTAACTTCTTGTTATATATGTGGGTGACATACAGTATATTGGGAAGGTAGTCCCGATACTGCATTCAGTCAATGGCTTGCTTATCACAGAAGCTTTCATGGAATAGACTTGGGTTAGGCATCCAATATACTTGTATCTATAGGATAGGTGTAAGTGGATGTAGGGCTTGTCCCAGTCTAGGTACATAGAATTTAATGTTGAAAGGGTTCAACATGAATGGGTGTAAAGGAGTTTACTTATCCATATATTCAATGTACCAAGCCTGATATGAATTATGCCTATGCATAATCATTGATTTCGAGCTGATCCATGATAGGATCTATTAAAAACTGTGAAAAGCATTCTTATAATACTTGAGAAGTACTAGAGGAGCAGTGAATTGAAAGAGTTTCAAGCAGCAAACTGTGTTTGACTCAGTCAATTGCTGTTAGTAAAGATTGCTAAAGAAAGTTATCTGATGAAGGGTTCATTATTAAGTTGGATGTCATCTCACCGAGTACCCATGCACATCCTAGGCACTTTCACCTCATTCATAATTTGATCAGAAAATGAGTTAATATTAAAGAACAATATAATAGGACCAGTTCACTAGCCATACACAGCAGCAGTGTAATCGCCATCCTGATTGCATGGGCATCAATTAAAGGGCGATTGGTTTTAGTGCAAGTGAGAGATTGAAAGAATAGTACCCTACAAGCCAATCACATCAGGATGCGAAGAGACTTTTCTTTATTATCTTCCTACTCATTTGCATGACATTAGTTATTTTTATTTATATGAGGTATTATGTTTTATCATTTGCTGTATCATATTTTTTATGATTATGATAAATCCTATAGATTAGGACAATAATTTTAGGACTATGATGAGATCATGCCAGTGAAACCTAAAATCTTGATAGTCCCAATCTAAAATATTTTCAATCATTGGATCATCGAGTTGGAGATCGATGACTTTGAGAAGACTGGTACATCCTATGTATGCTCGATGGAGGGGGTGCTTGATCTCACAATCACTTATGTGGTGACACTAATATAAAGATATAGGTGCTCATTAGAGAATGAGTTCACTAAACTAATCCATAAAAGAATATTTGATGGAGCCATACAGCATGTCAGCAGATGGTTCTTCAGTGGGAGTGGTGCATGTGATCCTTTGATCTGAGATCACTATGGTACCTTATGTGCATAGATCCTTACTTTGGTTTATTCCTTAGCACACCACTTTGAGATGTGTATGGGATATTCTGGATATGGCAAAGTGTGTATGGAGGTTGTGAGTGGTCAATAAGAAATCAGTCACTCCTTGAAAGAGGAGAGAACATCCTATGTGATCTCATAGGATAGTGACTCTGAAAGTCTCTGGTCAGAGCAGGGATGGATAGTAAAAATAGTTTCTACTGATTCATCAATCGAATCATCATCATCTGATCAAGATTTATATGGTTAGGTATTTGAGTTTGATATATTTTCATACCCATAGTCTTTTCGGGATGTTGTGTGATCGAAGGATTGAATTATATGGTAACTCACCATGGAAGGATAATTTTGATATTTTTATCAAATTTTAAATCTTTCAGGTAGTCATGATATATTGCAAGACATCAATCTTGACTTGTAGACTTGATAGAATTAAAAAAATTTAATTCTAAAATCAATTAAGAAGTGTCCTAGTTGATTTGACTCTTGAGCTGACCTAATCCAATCGGATTAGGATTTCGTCGAGAGTTTGGGTACACTGCTGGCTAGATTTGAAATCCAATAGATCACACACAATAAGAATTTGATCGTGGTCTAATTAATTTGAATTTATTGTAAATTCAATAATTGCTAGCACATATTAACCCAAGTTCTCAATTGGGTTCAGTGCAAAAGTGTTTGTGCTAATCTAGTCTTGTTGCCTTAACCTAATTTGATTAGGTTTGAACCATCTAATTTATTAGTTGATTTTATCTGATTTTATGGAAGTGTTCCACATGAAACCAGCCTCCTCCATGTCAAGCCACACACCCCATTTAATTTTGGATGCCCCATTTAATTTGGCATCTAAGGAGAGGGGTCCTTCTCCTTTACTCCTCTTAATTTCGTTACATCTTCTACGCATCCCTTTGATTTGTGTGCCATCAGATGATGCCTAGGGACATGTGGGCATGGAAGATATGGAGGAGTCCTTCTCTTGGAAGGAACTCCATGCCAATTTATTTTGGATGCCTCCTTTATTTTGGGAGTTGAAGTGGAAGAGTCCACTTCACATGGGACTCTTAATTCCTCTTTTATTCCACGCATTTGTCTTCCCTCCACGTGCCATGTGATGGTTCTAGATAATTGTTGGCTTAGAAGTAGAAGAGTCCTTCTGCTTGAAGGCTCTTCCACACCTAGAGTTTCTATATAAAAGATTTTATTTTTTATGGAAACAAAGGAACGACACATGGGATGTGTTTGCACCAATTTATTTCTCCCTTAATTCCACACACCATTTTATGGTGTTCAGATTTTTTTTGGTAGAGGAGGAGTCTATCTACAGATGAAACTCTTCCTATTCTATGCCTTGACCCCTTGGTTTTCATGTTAAAAATTAATTGGAATATGTAAGGGAGTTGGGACGCCAAGAGTTGGCACCCCTTGATGTCTTGTGTGGCGCCCCTTCATCCCTTATATAAGGGGCACCCCATATGGCATAAAAATCATCCAAAATTTGTTTTTGATGTAGAATTAGATGAGGAAGTGATATAAAAAATCTGAAGTGAAATAAAAAAGGAAAGGGAAGGAAAAATAGAAAGAAAGAGAGGAAGAAAAAAAGAAAGTATGAGATACTTATCCTAAAATAAGATTGTTTATGTGTTGAACATAAAATTTGATTAGAGTATGGTTTGATACTTTGGGAAAGGCTTATTAGAGTAGTCCTGTTGGAGGTCATGAAGGAATACAAGCAATGGTGTATCAAGTTCTTGCAAAAGACTATCGATAGTACACTTAGGAAGAAGATTGCAGCACCATGACAAGTTAGACCCTGACCAATCCTGTGTGGATCACCATTGGAGGTCTTCTGCTTTGGAGTCTTGTGGAGATCTTAAAATTATCAGTTCATGATCTTCATGGTGGTATATGACCTCTGGTCTTCTCCTAATATGCATATTATTTGTGATTTGATTGCAATCATCAAGGGATTCCTAGGCTTTTGAGTTTCGATGGTTGAGTTTAATTGTTAAACTTTATTTTCAAATATTGAATGCATGTTAAAATTTTTTGAAATCTATGTTCTGCTACGTCATTGAAACCCAACAGTGGTATCAAAGCCACCCTTAATTGATTCAAAGAAATTTTGTGTTATTCTTGTGATATGGATTAGATCTAGTTTGAATTATGTCAAAATCAGTTTTTCTGATTCATATTTCGTTGATGATTTTGATGTATTTTTATTTTTGATAAAGTATTATCGATTCATGATCAAACCTTAGATATGAAATTCTTTGATTTATAGACTTGTGTGACAAGTTTAATTTAGATCATATGATCTATTTTTGATGGAATTGAAATCCAGTGCATATGATGTGCGGGGGTCTTAGAATGCTGCATATAGATATACGTTACTAAGGATTAAGATTTTTGCATTTGATGCATTTACTTAAAATCCAAGGGCCGACCACCATGTTATCGAAGACTCACCATTGTGGGTCGACTATCTTGGTTGTTGCCCGAGGCATGCGTGGGGTCGAAAAATTTAGGTCATGAAGAGTTTGCATCAGATATCAATTATGATTTTTGCTGATGGATTGATTTAACTATAATTCATTATTCTAATATGATTAGAGTTTAATGATTATAGATTAAATCAAAATCATTATTCTAATTTGATTAGAAGCTAGGTTTAATTTTGGTTAATCACATTTGTCATTTACCTAATATGATTAGGGTTTGAGTTATGGGTGACTGAATCTAAGTTAACCTAATTGAATTAGGTTTAACCTAAGAATTGGTCAACTTAACTTAAATAAATGACAAATGGTTAACTTAAAAGTTAAAATTGGATCAAGTGTTGAAATCGAATCGCAAATCCTAGATGGGTCCTATGCCCATATAATTTGAACATCATAATTGACATGTGTTTGAATGATATTGCAAATGAAATAACATGAGTTATTTGTTATAATATTTTATAATTATTATAAAATATTATATTGATTTGTTATGGACTATGCAACATCCATGTGATGGATATTTGTATGAATGCTTTTATGTTGGATGATTATATTAATACATCTGCAAGAGTTGCAATAGGGGCTGGGTGTCCCTGATGCATTATATTATCAACCGGACCTCTCTTTTCTATAATCCCAACTGTTGATTTAGATTTTTACATAATGATATAAAATTATTAAAAAAATTATTTAAAAATAGATAAAAATTATTTCATTCTATTTTCAAATAAAAGATTAAGCATTCATGATTGTCTTCATTGTGATGAATACTGTACTACCAGGCTTTTAGAGAGCTGAGGCACATTAAGACTGAGCATGAGATAATTTCATCTATGATGCACCTAGGGTTGACCCAAAGATCATCCTATGGCTCGGATGACTTTTTCAATGTCCATAACTATTTGTTTTCCTTGATATGCTCATATATGCTGGTAGTTAAAAAATTAAAAAAAAATAGAGTTCACATAGCATATGATGCATGTATATATTTAGGATGTGCTTGAGACCTAAATCCCTCATGTAAATTATATTAAGTCATAATAACAAAGTATTAAGAATATTATCCATGTCTTCTTTCATGCTAAGTCACTATTATGTCAAGAACCATAGTAGGCTTGTTGTGCTATCCACAAGGCTTACTATGTGGACTGACTTAATACTGTCTTCATGCATAATGAAGCTATTTATATTTAGGTCATACTAAGTCAATAGAGTATATCAAAAACTGTAGTGAGTTTGTTGTGCTATCCACAAGACTTGCTATAGTGATTGGTATGATGTTGACTAGCGATGCTTATGGTATATTTGGTAGTGCTACCTTGTTGTGCTATCCACAAGGATAGTATTATTTAGGTATGATCATATAGGATTGAAGAGTATGACTTAACTAAAATACTATAGTTTGTTGTGCTATCCACAAGGCTATAAGTGTTTTAAAGGTAAATGTTATGTTGAGAGTTGTATGAAATACAATTAGTAAAGAGTTACTTACCTTTGAACTCATATAAGCTTGTTGTACTATCCACAAGATTTTTTATGAGAAATTAGGATCTCAACCCCACTAAGAAATTTCACGATAAGATTACTTCATTTCATACTTGAGGGTTATAAAATTTGTTAAAATAGTGGAAGACACAATTAGATAAAAATCTTCATCTAACTTGTGTATGTCATCATGAGTAGTCCTGTTTATGTTCTTATATATATATTTGCATCTTTACATTTTCTACTTAGGATATCTTTAAAATTGACCAAATGTCATGGAATGATTGAGAAATAGAAGGTGAAGAATGTCTTCACTATAGGTATCTAATATCGATACAGCATTGATGAGCAATAAATTGCAAGAATTATCTTACCAGTGTGAGGCAATAGCAAGATGCAAAAGTTGCATCTGCTAATAGTTTATATATGATACAAACTAATTATTATTAAGTATTTCAGTTTTAAAATTTTAGGAATGTGATACCTAATATAGGTTCCTCTTATGCAAAATATTTGTTGGACCTGTAAAGCTGAGGTGAGGTGACTACTTAGCTTTTGGCACTAATGAATAGTCCATTCGTGTTGAGGCTGTAAGAATCTATATAACCTTCTAGCAAGGTTTAGAGACTAATGACCATTGATATGAGCTTAAATTTATCAAAAATATCATTTCAAATCTTTTGCTATTGTAGCATAGTTTTGAAATTAATGTTAAGAGTAAAAGTTACTCTGTATCTGAAAAACAATGTGGCTATAGTTTTATTATTATGGTCTTATGTTTCAGTCACTCGATGATGATGTTCTTCATATTTATGAGAACAAGAAATGAATATGTGATGGTCATATATCTCAAGGCAAGCAAGGTATTAAGTCTTGAACATATGGATGTTCGAAGGCTAATAATATCTTGATCTAGAGATTGACACTTCATATGTGATATGATGTGTTTTCTATAATACTTCACAAATATTATTATCTCATTCTGGAGATATTTCTTAGAAATTGCTGTACGTGTTAGATATTATAAAAATCCATTAGAAGCACTCCATATGAGATATGAAAAAGGCAAAAGGCAGGTTGCCCAACTTATGTAAAAAATATTGATGTACATAAGTTTGTGTTAGAACAGATTTTTATTAGTATATAGGTTATCCTAAAAGAATAGTATGTGATACTATTTCTATCATCCTATTTGACAAAAGGTATTTTGTCAATAGGCATGCCACCTTTTTGGAAAATTTTTTTTTAAAAAGGAGATAGTAGGAGGATAATTGAACTTAAGAAGTTCAAGACCTATAAACTATTCTATCTTAACCTACAGAGTGTCCACAAGTTAATCCTCAACTAAATGTATCTATAGATGAGGCATGACCATGATACACATCTCCTCACCAAAAGGTTATTTTGAGTCTGTAATGTATCACTCAAAATATGGGTTTGTCATTGAGTATGACTATACACCATACATTATTGTGAATAATATTTTCTTGACCTATTCGAAGAATATTATGAGTAGAGACTTTGACAATTGGCCTGAAACCATGTCATCCAAAATTGACTCCCTGTACATCAACTAAGTATGGACTATGGTTGAAGCACCTATGGGTATGACCCAATAGGTTACTGTCAGGATGTTAGATGTATATCCTAGAAGCCAATATGGCTGACACATTATAATTAATCTAGGACATAATTTTGCACATAATATATAGATATAATCATAAAAGGATAAATTTTTTTCATTCAAGTGTAATATGTCCTTGAATCATCCATGGAATTAGTTTCAATACAGACTCTCAAGGTGTTGAGAATTAGAGGTATGTATTTAATTTCTAAAGACTTTTGATCATAGGATCATCATGAGGATGGTGACAGATCTGAATAGATTGGCACATAAATCACTTCCTTTGGGATAGATAGGTCTCTAATCTACTGTGTAGAGATGCAGGACAACAAGTGCGGGTGGTTGTTAGAGATCAACTAGCACTGAGCGTGACCATACAAGAGATCACTTAGATTTTTATTCAGTTGTCAGTGATTGTCTCGATGTTATAGTTGTGTGACTGATCTTTTAACTTGAGATGGTACTACTGCTCGTAATGAGATTGCTGGAGTTTGATTGACACATAAATATAGGTCTCAATGAGCTCTTGCAGTGGATATTGGCGATAGTTAGTCCACTGTAGGAGTAGGGTGCACATCAAGATTGGATCTATCAACCTTCATAAAGAAGAGTAGGCCTATGAGATTTAAGAAGCTAAGTCCATGAATCTTTGGCCATAGTAGAGTGATTGATGGAAAAGAGTTTTCATAGACATCACATCTGGATTTGAATTAATCAAATCTATCATATGACTGATGTTGAGATTTTATAATTTATTCATGACCTGCCATCTAGTCAGAACTCACGATAGAGGGACTGAATCACATGTTAACTACACCTAGAGGTTAATTTCAATTCTACTGGGTTGCCATTACATACTACTAGGTATCACTGATGGATTATGAGAGCTCACTAAGATTATTTTGGATCAACAATCTTTACTAAGTTAGAGTAAAATTATTCAGATCCATTGAAAAAATTTTTAACAATATAATGATAAAGATCATTGTATATCTCACTACCAGATAGAATTGAACCTATGGAGTCACACAACAAAGAAATTAGGCTTGAAATAAGAAATTGAGCTTATGAAGTGCCAATTGGATTTAGAGAAATACATTGGGTTCGTGGTAACCTTGCTAGCACATAGTTGAACCTAATTCCTCTTTTCGTTGGGATTACTTATTTGATAAGTTAATTTTAACTTAATTACCTACTAATTATCTATATGAATAAGATTCATGAGACTTTAATTGTTGGGTGTCTAAGATTATGGATCACATAAATTAAAGGTGCAAGTCCCTTATGAATCTCCTTGATAGTTATTATGGGGCGCCACTTTGAATTGTTCAATTTGGGCGTGTTCATTGATTAGAGGACCTTTAGTTCTCATATGGAGTGTCTCTTGGGTGTAAAATAGGGTGTCTAATTATGAGTGCAAGGGCTCCAATAGTTGGCATCTAATGGGCTTCCTAATGTAAGTTAGATAACTTAAGTTAATAGGAATCTTAATGCATGTAGGACTTGTATTATATGATTGAATAGGATTCAATCTTTGTGCCTATAAAAGGGGACCTCTCCTAAGCTCCTAAGATCATCCAAGCCAGCTCCTCTCCACCCCAAGAGAACCTTCCACACCCTCTCTTCCTCCCTTTTTCTCTTCTTTTTAGGCATCCCTATGCCATACTACTTGGGATGCACATCCCAAGTTTTGCACACGCCCAAGGTATTAGGCAGCCCTTCATCTGCTGGTTGTTAATCTCTTGTAGCACTACAAGGTAAGGAGAAAGGCTAGAGAGGAAGAGAAGATAAGAAATAAGGAGAAAGATCAAACATTGATCGTGATCCAGGCTTCGTTCAGATTCAGTAGGCTGAATTTTGGAGAATCAAAATTCAGATCTTAGAGGACTGATACCAATTGAAGGAACCAAATCTAGGGTTTCAGGGTTAGATCTTGAAACTTTTTCAAGATCAGGTAGCGGAAGACTAAAATAAATCAAAATTTATCTTATAAAATCAGAGAATTTTTAGATCTAAAATTTTATTACATGATTATTACATGACATTAAATCAGAAATTAAAATATAAAGAGTAAGAACTATATGTTGATCATATCAACATGTTTCTATGCTACATCTAATGTATGTAAAATATAATAGATCAGATCTGTTATCTTGCAAGTTAGATGTTTTAACTTTGCTGATCCAAGCTTGAGGATGATGTTGCAAGCTGCATATGTATCCAGCCTCTAGGAGTCATCTACATGATCCCACGAATCATGATCAGAAGTCCTGATCCATGAAATCAACACAGTATGCTAGTACTGTGCTGATCCTTCTTCGATGGTCGATTAGATGCCTCCTTCTTCTTGATTTGGACTCTTCCAAATATGAGAAGTAGGAGAAGAAGTTTTAAATGTGAGACACTCTTAGAAAACTCATAGATAGAGTAAGAGAAGAGGTGAAATCAGTAACCCTAGAAGAAGACCCTCTTCTTCTTCTCTTTGCTCTAACCCAGACACTTAGTTTTGTGTCTATTATATCCCTATGCCCCAACACTTTTTCTCCCTAATTTTCACATGCCCCAAAGGTCATTCAATGCTCTATAATTCACAAAAATCTCAAGAGGAAATTCTTCTTAAATCAAGATATATGAAGAATCTTTATCTAGGTCAAATACCTAATCAAGGAAAATCCAAACAGGGCAAGACAAGGGGTGCCCAACTCTTGAATGCCCCCTCCTTTCTCTACCATGGACCACCAGCAAAAGGCATACAATATATGCCATAAAAGCCACAAAAATCTCAAAAAAAATTTGGATAAAATCAGTGCCATAAGGAAAGAGTTTTTGGTTCCTAAAATTCTATCTCATAGAATTTGAAATCCAAACTAATTCCTACTTTGACTTGGTCCACAACCACATTCCATGTAAGAGAGAAAGAGTGAAAAGTTTTGGGCATGCATGAAAGCTTGGGAGAGAAGGTTTTGTTGCACAAAATAAGAGAGAGTGGGCATGGGGGGCTAAGGTGGCACAAGGTGGAATCTTAGTCTTACTAGGATTCGATCTATGACTTGTTCCAATTTGGTTTCTCAAATCAAATCAAACCAAAACTAAATCAACCCAATTAAAATAGATCATAACCCAATTAAAAACTTAATTTAATTAGATTAAATTAGATTTAAATCTGATTTAATTTTTTAATCGAATTAGAAATTAGGTTGACCCAAGTCCTAATTGAACTAGGACTAGTTTTTTCTTGTACTTGGCTTATCCAATAAACCAATTGAACTTGATCCAATCAAGTCCAAACCAAATCTAATTAAATCATATTCAATTAAACTTAATCTCAGCCCATTGGCTTAATCAAATTAAGTCAATTAGCAATCAAATTGCTAATCAATCCTCCTGCAACACTTATACTAGGTTAAATGTCAATCATATTGATCGTTTAACCCTAGAACGATTCTTAATCATTGATCAACCTTCCGATCGAATCCTGAACTCTAATGTGTGTAACCTCATAGGTCCGAACCTAAGTTGATAGCATAGAAATAAATTTTTATACCAATCGAAGTGACCATCTAGCAATGGTACCCGATGGTCGGATAGGTCGAATGTGTAGAACAACATCCTTAGAACCCATGGGGATATAGTTTTCATATAATTCATCCCTTTGACCAAAATGCTAATAGGATACCTCAGAGTTCAACTGTCAACTCTGATCAGGTTGTCCACATTATATTTTAAAATATCAAATCCATCTGATGGATTATCCTGGCCAAGATTTTGCTAAATTGAAATACAGCGACTCATTCTTCTCCAACTCTTGGAGTGGTCCATCCCATCTCGATCATACTCTGACTTTGCAAGATTTGACAGTGCCCAGAAGCCTTCTGTCACTGAATTAGAAATTCAGTTAGTCCAATACCAAAGCACAGTGAGTTGCTTGCAAGTCACTGAGGCGATCTCAGGTCTAAAGGACACTTATACCTATATTCCATCAGAGATATTCTCGACAGCAGAATGCTCTGGGTTGGTCACGTTCAATGATAATGTACCCTTACATCTTACCTGTATAACATACCAGTGTCTCCACACTCCTTGGTTAAGAGGACAACCAACCCATATGGCCTACAGCGACCTATGCTCGATAGAAGCTATCATCTTTATTAACAGTCTATCATTTGGTCGTGAATAGTTTTAAGGACTAATCGATAAATCCTCTCTTTATCGAACCTAAATAGTCCTAAGGATTTCATCACAACAACGGAGTTCATTAGAAGATGAAAACTTATGATGAAAATATCAAAAATATATTTTATTTACTAACAAATCAATTACAATACAAGGTTGCTCAACCATCAACAGGCTGACGATTGATTTTTGGGACATATTTTCCAACAACTCCCATTATCCTAAAGCCATTCGACACAGTATCTAATACCCATCTTCGACATGTGGTTGTCAAACTCCTTTATCGCCAGGGCTTTAGTGAAGGGGTCGATCAGGTTCTCCTTTTCGTCAATCTTCTGAAGGTCGACGTCACCTCGATCTATGATCTCCCGAACCAAGTGAAAGTGGCACAAAATATGCATCATCCACTGGTGTGCTTTAGGTTTCTTTGCCTGAGCAATGGCACCAGTGCTGTCGCAGTAGAGCAGGATCGGACCATCGAGGGAGGGTGCTACTCCAAGTTCGGTGATGAATTTTTTTAGCCACACAGCTTCCTTTGCAGCATCCGATGCTGCGATGTACTTTACCTCACAAACAGAGCCTGCCACAATATGGTGCTTGGAACTCTTCCAGTAGATGGCTCCACCATGCAGAGTAAAGATATAATCCGATACGCTTCTACTGTCATCATGGTCAGATTGAAAGCTGGAGTCTGTGAACCCCACAAGTTTCAGATCTGACTCGCCATAAACCAACCATTGGTCCTTAGTATTTTTCAAATACTTAAGGATGGCTTTAACCACTTTTCAGTGATTTTCTCCAGGATCAAATTGGTATCTTCTCACTACTCCTAGTGAGTATGCCACATTTGGCCTTGTACATATTATGACGTACATGATAGATCCCACGACTGAAGCATATGAAACTCTACTCATACGCTCTCTCTCTTCAGGAGTTGTCGGACAATCCTTCTTAGAGAGAAAAATTTCATGGCCTATCAGTAGATAGTCCTTCTTGAAATTCTCCATGCTGAACCTCTTCAGCACAGTATCTATGTACGTAGATTGGGATAACCCAAGCATCCTTTTAGATCTATCCCTATAGATCTTCATCCCTAGGATGTAGGATACTTCACCCAAGTCCTTCATGGAGAACTATGATGACAACCAAACTTTTATTCTCTGTAGTACGGGAATGTCATTCCCGATTAAGAGAATGTCATCCACGTACAAGACAAAGAATACCACAACTGGACCATTTGCCCATTTATAGATGCAGGGCTCTTCTCTGTTCTTAACGAAGTCATACATTTTGATCACCTTATTAAAATGCATGTTCCAACTCCGAGAAGCTTGCTTCAATCCATAAATAGATCGCTAAAGCTTACATACCTTGGACTCATCTGTGGATGTAAACCCCTTAGGTTGTATCATATACACTTCTTCGGTCAACTCTCTATTCAGGAAAGCTATCTTTACATCCATCTGCCAGATCTCATAATCTATATGGACAGCTATTATAAGCATTATCCGAATGGATTTGAGCATTGCCACAAGGGAGAATATCTCATTATAGTCAATACCATAATATTGACGATATCCCTTGGCAACCAGACGGGCTTTATAGGTCTCCACCTTTCTGTCTACGCCCCTCTTCCTTTTGAAGACTCATTTACACCCAATGGGTTTAACCCCTTCAGGTGGGTCAACCAATGTCCATACATCATTGACATTCATGGACTTCATTTTGGATTTCATGGCTTCAAGTCATTTCTCAGAATCAGATCTCTGCATTGCATCCATATAGGTGATCGGATCCTCATCATTATCATCGAGTTCGATGGGATCACCGTCTCGGACCAAAAAAATATAGTATCTGTCCGACTAACGTGGCACTCTATCAGATCGCCTTAATGGTGTTGGTACATTGGGCTTCGAATCTGATCTAATCAAATCTGACTCAGGTTCAGTTATTGGTGTCGATCCTTCTACCTGTTGAACTTCATCAAGTTCAATCTTAGAGGCAATGATTCCTTCACCAAGGAACTCTTTTTCTAAAAAAGTTGCCTTAAGGTGGACGAACACCTTTTGTTCATCAGCATGGTAGAAAAAATATTCTTTGATCTCTTTGGGTACCTTATGAATGTGCATTTGTCAGACCTAGATCCAAGTTTATCTGTAACTAACCGTTTGACATAGGACGGGCACCCCCAGATCCTAAGGTGTGAAAGTGCTAGCTTACGCCCGGTCCATATCTCATATGGAGTCTTAATTAAAGACTTATTTGGAATCCTATTTAATAGATAACAAGCCGATTCGAGTGTATATCCCCAGAAAGATATCGGCAAGCTGGCAAAATCCATCATGGATCGGATCATGTCTAACAGAGTCTGATTTCTCCTTTCAGACACACCATTATGCTGTGGTGTTCTTGGAGGAGTCCATTGGGAGAGAATCCCATTCTCTCCTAGATATGTGAAAAACTCACCAGAAAGGTATTTTCCTTCTCGATCAGACCGAAGAGTTTTAATATTCTTTCCAATTTGTTTTTCTGCTTTACTTCGAAATCGTTTGAACATTTCAAAAGAATCCGACTTATGTTTTATCAGATAGACATATCCATATCTAAATAGATTATCTGTGAAAGTGATGAAGTAAAAATATCCACCTCTAGCACTTGTGCTCATGGGCCCGCATACATCAGTATGTATTAGGCCCAAGAGCTCAATAGCTCTCTTACCATTTTCAGTAAAAAGTGACTTGATCATTTTATCAAGAAAATAGGACTCACAGGTTGGAAGTGATTCACAATCACTGACTTCGAAGATTTTCTCTTGAGTCAATCTGTTTATCTTGTTCTTGTTTATATGACCTAGCCTATAGTGCCATAAGCATATATCTGATACACTATCTAATCTAGGGTGCTTGCCAGTAGAATAGATTACGTTAACGGGTTGTGATAACATATACACACCATTGTTCAAATATCCACAAAAAATAGTAACACCATTCATAATGATATTATAAATTTATTTCTTAATTGAAATTTCATAATCTTTTTTTGGCCAGAAGGCCTATAGAAATAACATTTAAAAAAAAACTAAAATAGAAATGATAATAATTAAGAACAATGGTATGGGACTCAAATACAAGTTTCAAGATTCTTAATGCTAGAACTGGAACTGGTCTTCCATCTCCAATATTCAGGAACCTCTCACCTTGCTCGAATCTCCTACTGACCTGCAAATCCTGCAATGAATTGCAAATATGGTAAGGGCTACCGGTATCCAATACCCAATCAGTTATATCACAAATAGAGAAATTGCAAGGAGTTATCATATAAATACCTTGCCCAGCAATAGCTTGCTTCTTTCTCTGCCTGTTCAGGTCCAGGGAGGCAATGTACTAAGGACAGTTTCGCTTCCAGTGCCCCCGCTTCTTGCAAAAGAAGCATTCAGTTTGACTCTTATCGGGCTTGATTTTTCTGGTCTGGCCCTGCACTGATGTCCCAACTTGAACTTGCATCTTCTTCACTTTCTTCTTCTTGTTCTTCTTCCCTTTCATAAAGGATCGAAAACCAGAAGACGAACCTCCCATTAAGTTCACCGACTCCTTGTAGAGTTGGTGATCCTTCTCAAAGTTCTGAAGCAACCCTAATAACCCGTGGTAGTGTACATCCAGCTTTGTCATTCTATAATGAGTGAGGAATGGGAGATAAGACTTGGGCAGCGAGTTCAGTATTGCATCTTTCCCAAGCTGCTCATGCAAAGGAAAGCCGAGCTTGCTCAAATGCTCCATCAGCTTGATCATGTACAATACACGCTCAGTGATAGAGGCACCATCCCGCATTTTGGCGTTGAAAATGACACAACTAGTCTTGTGCCTCTCCGCATCATCGGGTGTGCCAAAGGCATCCTCCAATACTTGAAGCATGTCCTTTGGCTGAGCCGTCTCAAATCTGTGACAGAACTCGTTGCTCATGGCAGCCAGCATGATGCAGCGCACCGTGGTCCGATCACTGAGCCACTTCTGATAAGTATCTCTGACTGTTCCACGTGCATTAGCAACTGACTCCTCAAGTGTAGGATCCGTTATCATATATAGGATCCGTTCATGCTCCAAGACTATCTTTAACTTTCAGTACCAGCTATCGAAGTTGGGTCCCACCAACTTATCATTGTCCAACAATGATCGGAGCAGTAGGAAAGTGGCCATATCTGCACAAAAAAAAATCATAACCTAATTAGTAATTGATTCATTAAATCTAAAGATTTAGACTTTAATCAAAAGATTTCTCCCACTATTTTATTTGAATTGGTAGCCTCTACCTCCAATTCAAGAAATTATCCTAATTCCTTGTGGGTACTAGAATCCACTTAGACTGCACACAAGCCCAACTTTGGTTGGCCAACCCATGTACATCTAAGGGTAGGTTCACAACCAATTATTTCTCTAAATAATTTCTAGTAATTTTAATTTTGCCCCAGTCCCTAATCAGTAGGCTTTGGCCTCCACTAAAAAGGTCTGGTTAGGTCCAACCATTAATATGACCATACTTGGCCCATCTAGCTAATGAATGATTAGGCCCAACTTTGGTTGGCTAACCTAACCACCATTTAGAAAGATACAGTCAAGAAATTATATTATGAATGACAATTCCATCAGTCGATAAGCACCAGACCTTTGGGCCTCCAATGATTATCCAATTGATGGACCCATTATCATCCACTTAATAGGAGGCTATGATCTAGTTATCACCATAACAATTTTATTTTAAGGACCTAATAATTTTTTAAGATTTAATTGATTTAGAGAAGGAGGTCAGATGAACTAGCCTATCATGATCCTCCCACTGGCTTCATCAAGTCAACTTAAGGAAGACCATTAAAAGGGCTGGTCTAGGAGCACCTAAATCAGTCACATTGATTTACCTAGCTGACATGGGTCTGCTCAAATAGTCAAGTGATCCGATCAAAATATAATTTCATCAAGAGATCAAGTAAGTTCGATTGATGGGAGGGTCTGCTAAAGCTTGCTTAGACACTATCAGAATTGGCCTGGTAAGCGGGCTGCCAATTAAAAACATCAGTCTGGTTTACCTTAGACACCAACTGATTTAATTAGTTTTGATTAGATCAACCTAACAGTTCGTACTAGACCACTTAGCTAAGAATCAAGTCCATTTGGTTCTCGTTAAAGACATAGACTTGACCAACTACAACTATTGTAATTGATCTAGAGAATCCTTGACCTAATCTAAGACAACAATTGATTAGATTTAGTCAATTCTCTAATTAAGTTCATTTTTAATCTTACCTTAGGTCTAACCCAATTAATGGACCTAATTCCCACTAACCCATTAACCCAATGTGTTATGGTTTGTGTCTTAGGTTCTTCAATCCACAATCCTAGAACCTAATCAAACAACTTCTTAATTCTCAATTAAGTTTTGGGATGAGGGTTGGGTTTCGGCTTTTTCGAAAATAATTTTCAAGTTTGTAAAATATTTTTGCAACATGGTTCAACCAACCAAGTTGCATGTTTGATTCATAATCAAAATGCAAGTGAAATAAGCATGAAACTACTTTAGATCTAATCTAAACAGGTTCATGTAATTGAAATAATTTTAACTTTAAACTATGTAAATTTTCCAAATAAATATATGATGGTTCTTTGCACGAGAATTATTAACAAAGAGATTTTATTTTAGATTTAAATATCTTTTAAATCTAATAAATCATAAATTTAATCTAGATCACATCTAACAAATTTATGATTAAAGATAGATCTACATGAACTAGGATAATCTTTGCACTGTAAGGGGTAAACCTTATAGCAGGATAACCTACAGTTCATGATTGATCTAAAAATTTTAATTTTAGATTTAAAAATTAGATTATAAATTAGATCTAATATAAAAAATAATCTAATCATGTATAAATAATCATGTAATAAACAACCTAGGCTTTGATACCAATTGAAGGAATCAGATCTAGGGTTTCAGAGTTAGATCTTAAAAGTTTTTCAAGATCAGGCAGCGGAAGACTAAAATAAATCAAAATTTATCTTATAAAATTAGAAAATCTCTAGATCTAAGATCCTATTACATGATTAATACATGATATTAAATCAAAAATTGAAATATAAAGAGTAAGAACTACATGTTGATCATATCAATATGTTTCTATACTACATCTAATGTATGTAAAATATAATAGATCAGATCTATTACCTTGCAAGTTAGATGTTCTAACTTTGCTGATCCAGCTTTGAGGATGATGTTGTGAGCCGCACATACATTTAACCTCTAGGAGTCATCCACATGAGCCCACGAATCACGATCAGAAGTCTTGGTCCAGGAAATCAGTACAATATGCTAGTACTGTGCTGATCCTTCTTCGATGGTCGATCGATGTCTCTTTCTTCTTGATTTGGATTCTTTCAAAGATGAGAAGTAGGAGAAAGAGTTTTAGATATGAGACACTCTCAAAAAACCCATACATGGAGGAAGGAAAGAGGTGAACTCAGCAATCCTAGAAGAAGACCCTCTTCTTCTTCTCTTTGCTCTAACCCAAACACTTAGTTTTATGTCTACTATATCTCCATACCCAAACATTCTTTCTCCCTAATTTTCACACACTTCAAAGGTATCTCAATACTCTATAATCTATAAAAGGTTTAAGAAAAAATTCATCTTAAATAATAAGATATGAAGAATCCTTGTCTAGGTCAAATACCTAGTCAGGGAAAATCCAAACAGGGCAAGACAAGTGGTGCCCAACTCTTGGGTGCCTCCTCCTTCTTTTTCTACTATGGACCACCAGCAAAGGGTGCACAATATGTGCCATAAAAGTCACAAAAATCTCAAAAAAAATCTGAATAAAATCAGTGCCATAAGGAAAGAGTTTTGGTTTCTTAAAATTCTATCTCATAGAATTTGAAATCCAAACTAATTCCTACTTTGACTTGGTCCACAACCACTTTTCATGTAAGAGAGAAAGAGTGGAAAGCTTTGAGAATATGTGAAAGCCTAGGAGAGAAGGTTTTGTCACACAAAATAAGAGAGAGTGGGCGTGGGGGGCTAAGGTGGCGCAAGGTGGAATCCTAGTCTTACTGGGATTCAATCTATGACTTGTTCAAATTTGGTTTCTCAAACCAAATCAAATCAAAATCAAATCAACCTAATTAAAATAGGTCTTAACCTAATTAAAAATTTAATTTAATCAAATTAAATTAGATTTAAATCTGATTTAATTTTCTAATCAAATTAGAAATTAGGTTGACTCAAGTCCTAATTAAACTAGGACTAGTTTTTTCTTGCACTTGGCTTATCCAATAAATCAATTGGACTTGATCCAATCAAGCCCAAACCAAATCTAATTAAATCATATTTAATTAGACTTAATCTCAGTCTATTGGCTTAATCAAATTAAGCCAATTAGCAATCGAATTGCTAATCGATCCTTCTGCAATACTTGTACTAGGTTAAATGTCAACCGTATTGATCGTTTAACCCTTGAACGATTCTTAATCGTTGATCAACCATCCGATTGGATCTTGAACTCTAATGTGTGTGACCTCATAGGTCTGAACCTAAGTCGGTAGCATAGGAATAAATTTTTGTACTAATCGAAGTGACCATCTAGCAATGGTACCCGATGATCGGATAGGTCGAATATGTAGAACAACATCCTTAGAACCCATGCGGATATAGTTTCCATATAATTCATCCCCTTGACCAAAATACTCATAGGACACCTCAGAGTTCAATTGTCAACTCTGATCAGATTGTCCACATTGTATTTCAAAATATCAAATCCATCTAATGGATTACCCTGGTCAAGGTTTTGCTAAATTGAAATACAGCGACTCATTCTTCTCTAACTCTTGGAGTGGTCAATCCCATCTTGATCACACTTTGACTTCGTAAGTACTTGACTGTGCCCAGAAGCCTTCCATCACTGAATTAAAAATTTAGTTAGTTCAGTACCAAAGTACAGTGAGTTGCTTGCAAGTCACTAAGGCGATCTCAAGTCTAACAGACACTTATACCTATATCCCATCAGAGATATTCTCGACAGTAGAATATTTTGGAGTTGGTCACGTTCAATGATGATGTACCCTTACATCTCACCTGTATGTCATACCAGTTTCTCCACACTCCTTGGTAAAGAGGACAACCAACCCATATGACCTACAGTGACCTATGCTCGATACAAGCTGTTATCTTTATTAACAGCCTATCATTTGGTTGTGAACAGTTTTAAAGACTAATCGATAAATCTTCTCTTTATCGAACCTAAATAGTCCTAAGGACTTCATCACAACAACGGAGTTCATTAGAAGATAAAAATTTATGATGAAAATATCAAAAATATATTTTTTTTATTAACAAATCAATTACAATACAAGATTGCTCAACCATCAATAGATTGATGATTGACTTTTGGGATATATTTTACAACAACTCTCACTTGTCCTAAAGCCACTCAGCACAGTATCTAATATCCATCTTCGACTTGTGGTTGTCGAACGTCTTTATCACTAGGGCTTTAGTGAAGGGGTCAGTTAAGTTCTCATTTTCATCGATCTTTTGAAGATTGACATTACCTTAATCCACGATCTCCTGGATCAAGTGGAAGCGGCGCAAAATGTGCTTCGTCCGTTGGTGTGCTTTGGGTTCCTTCTCCTGAGCAATGGCACCAGTGCTGTCATAATAGAGCAGGACCGGACCATCGAGGGAGAGTGCTACTCCAAGCTCGATGAAGAATTTTCTCAACCATACAGCTTTCTTCGCGGCATCTGATGCTGCGATGTACTCTGCTTCACAAACAGAGTCTGCCATAGTATGCTGCTTGAAATTCTTCTAGCAGATGACCCTACTATTCAGAGTAAAGATATAACCCGATATGCTTCTACTGTCATTATGGTTAGATTGAAAGCTGGAGTCTGTGAACCCCACAAGTTTCTGATATGACTCACCATAAACCAACCATTGGTCCTTAGTATTTCTCAAATACTTAAGGATGGCTTTAACCACTTCTCAATGGTTTTCACCAAGATCAAATTGGTATCTGCTCAGTACTCCTAGTGAGTATGCCACATCTGGCTTTATACATGTCATGACGTACATGATAGATCCCACGACTGAAGCATATGGGACTCTACTCATACGTGTTGGGAATAGTGTCCCAAAGCCAATCATCAGCTTGTTGACGGTTGTGCTCCTTTTTGGATTAGTACATGAATTATAAATAAATAAAAGTTATTTTGGTATTTTTTCATCACAAATGTTTCATCTTCTAATGAACTCTTGTGTTGTGGTGAAGTCCTTAGGACTATTTAGACTCGACAAAGGAAGATTTGTCGCTTAGTCCTTAAACAAGTTCGCGACCAAATGATACGTTGTTACCAAGGACGACAACGTTTATCGAGCATAGGTCGTTGTGTGCCATATGGGTTGGTTGTCCTCATAACCAAAGAGTGTGGAGACACTGGTATGGCATACAGGTGAGATGTAATGGTACATCTGCACTGAACGTGACCAACTCCGGAGCTATTTCTGCTGTCAAGATTTACTCCGATGGGATATGGATATAAATATCCCTCCGACCTGAGACCACCATGGTGACTTGCAAGCAACTCACTGCACTTAGGCACTGGACTACCTGAATTTCTAATTCAGTGACGGAAGGCTGCTGGGTGTAGTCAAGTACTTGACTTGTCGGTGCGTGTGTCAAGATGGGATTGACCACTCCAGTTTAGGAGCTGTGTACAGTCGTGTTTCAATTTAGCAAAACCTTGGCCAGGGTAGTCCTAGTGAGGAGTCACAGGACTAATTGAGTTGAGCACGATTCGGATGATATCATCAGGGTTGACAGTTTAACGTTGAGTCGTCCTAAACACAGGGGTCAAAAGGGATGAATTATACGGTAACCATATTCATGTAGGTTCTGAATGTTGCGATTGTGATTATTCGACCTATCCGATCATCGGGTACCATTGCTAGATGGTCACTTCGATTAGTACAGAAATTGGTTCCTGTGCTACCGGTTTAGGTTCGAACCTGCGGGGTCACACACATTAGAGGTTCCTTTCTGATCTGATGGCTGATTATGAGTCTTATCTATCTGGGACTCTATGATTGAGAATTAGGATTCTCTAATCATGAGTTCCACACATTTTGGATACCGGGGTCAAAATTTTGAATTTCAAATTTTGAATTTGAAATTTGAACTCTTTGATCAGGGTTTCATATCGATGGTCTCTGATGCCTGATTGTCCATTGGATTTGAACTCAATATTTATGAGAGGTTTAATTAGTGATTTAATCACTAATTAACTCAATTTGATTGAGTAATTATTTTTGGATCAAGTCCAAATTGAATTGGATTCAGTTTGGATTGACCCGATTAGGTTAAATGTTGACCTAATCGCTAAGGTGGTTTAGTCCCTGATTTGATCAGGGGTTAGGTTTAGTTAATTCCTAATTTGATTAGGATTTTATTGAGCCTAATTAAGCCTAATTATTTTGGGTTTAATCTAGTCTAATTGTGCTTAACCTATTTTAAACTAGGTTGGCTCAATTTGAATCAAACCACCTTGTTTTAAATTCCCTGCGACACCCAACTTCCTTGCACCCATTTGAATTCACGAGAAGAAACTTCTCGTGAAATTTTTCTCACACAAAACCCTTCCCCACACCCTCATTTGTGCGCCATATGGATGGATAAAATAATTAGTTAGCCATTCAAATTCAAAGCATGTTTGAATTTGAATGGATAACTTATCACTTGCCCTTTCATCTTTATCCATTTTGTGCGCCACATTACTTACACAAGAAAAGGTTTCTCATGAAACATTTTCCACGCACAAAGAGCCACGCCCCTTCTCTTCTCACGCCCAAAAGGATAGGGATAAGTTGGTTTTCGTTTGAATTCAAATTTGATTTGAATTCAAATGTGTAACCTCTTGTCTTTATCCTCTCACGCGGATAAAACACGTTTGATGTTGTTTTAAAAAGAGGAGAAAGGTGGGACGTGTGTAGAAATTTTAAGAGAGAAACTTTGGCATGTGAGGAAGGCTTCTGCGCAAGGTGAAGGTCCAAAACCTTCCGAGAGAAAAAGAAAGAAAAGAGAGAAAATTGGGCGCAGGGTTTTTGGTGTGTACCCTAGGGTTTCTACCTAGGGTTCGGGAAGTGAGATTGGTGTGCCACGAGTGTCGTGAGTCCACTAAATTTTAGGAAGAGATCCATCAGCCTCTCAAGAAACTATGCAGATGATCCAGAGCATCCGAGAAGTCGGCACACATCGATCGAAGGAGTTCGATCAACATCTGCCATCAAAAGGGTGAAATCGCGAACTAGCATTCGTGAGGAGCTGATCAGACGGGAGCTTCATGTGGATGATCCACAGAGGCCAGACATTTATGTGGCTGTGACGTGATGATCAGAGCCCCCCGATGGTGATCAGATTGCGGTGATCGACTGCCCGCAAAAGGTGATGTGTCATGAACACAGCACTGTAAAATATTTACTGATTCAAATTTGAATTTCAAATTTAAATACATGCTGTTGTATCATATTTAGATCCTAGTGTAAGATTAATTAGTATTAATTAATGAGATTAATTAATAATTCCACTGTAAAATAGTAATTTTGAAAAAGTTTTAAAATTACCATTTTGCCCCTGCACTAAATTTTCGCTTCAAATGGTATCAGAGCATGGTTCTAGAATATGATATACATATGCATGCGTAGATTAAGGTGTAATCTATAAGTTTAAATTTGAAATTCAAAATTTAAAATTCAAAAAGATTTAAAATTTGAAATTTGAAATTTAAAATTTGTTAGAAGTTTCAAATTTGAAATTCAAAATTTGAAATTTGGTTGAAATCTCAAATTTGAAATTTGAAATTTGAAATTCGAAATTTGAAATTTGAAATTCAAAATTCAAAATTCAAAATTTGAAATTTGAAATTTGGTTGAAATCTCAAATTTGAAATTTGAAATTTGAAATTTGAAATTTGAAATTCAAAATTCAAAATTTAAAATTCAAAGATTGGAAATTCAAAATTTGAAATTTGGTTGAAATCTCAAATTTGAAATTTAAAATTTGAAATTTAAAATTTGAAATTTGAAATTTAAAATTTGAAATTTGAAATTCAAAATTTAAATTTTGAAATTTGAAATTCAAAATTTAAATTTTGAAATTGGTATATTTAGATATACTTGATCCAAGTAGCAAGTAATCTAATTGGGTTGGTTGCCATGGCCGTCCGGTCATAGGAGAAAAGTAGGGTTTAAAGACCCTCTCTTCCCATTCGATGGGGTCTCCTATGGCGGTAGGGGTGCCGATGCAATTATATCCCATGCCGATGAAGCAGCGAAAGGACATAATTAAGAAATTTATCATGAATGTGTTAGATTAGATCTAAAAAAAAATTTATAATTTATTTTGAGTTATTTTCTGTTATGAAATGAGCAATAGAATTGCTGTTTATGAAATGTGCTGACCCGTTTGTGAAATGAGTTAACACATTTGGTGAACAGAAAATAAAATCTTTCAAATTTGAAAATTATTTTCGAAATGCCAAACCCTGACCCATCAGCCTAAGTACTTAATTAAAAGAATTAAGTATTGTCTAGTAGGTCTAGAATTATGAATTAAGACCTAAGATAATTGCATAAACTTGTGGGTTAATGGGTTAGATGAATTAGGTCCATAATTGGGTTAGACCTAAGGTTAGTTTAAAAAATGGACTAAATGGAGTAATTGGTCAAATCTAATCAAAAGTTGAATTAGATTAGGTCAAGGATACTCTAGACTCAACTTCAATAGTTGTAGTTGAATGGGTCCATGTCTTTAACTAGACCAAGATGGACTTAATTCATGGCTACGCGATGGAGCCCTATTTACTAAGTTGATCAAAATTAAAACTAATAAACCGGTTGGTGTCTAAGGTAAGTTCGGCAGTTTTGACCAGTGGTTCTTAAGCGGGAGCTACTTGCATTGATTCGATCATTGACGAGTTAATGGTAAATCCCCACCACTGATCTCACTTACCTGGCCAATCTGGTAAGTTAGATTTTGATTAGATCACTTGGTGATTAGAGCTCACCCATGTCATTAGGTAAATCAGTGTGACTGATTTAGGTGCTCCTAATGCCAGCTTTAATTAAATCTTTTTTTAATCTGACTTGATGAAGTCAGTGGGAGGATTGAAATTGGCTGGATGATTTCTTCTCTACTATTCTTTAATAAAATCCTCAAAATTATTAGGTCCCTAAAATGATTAAGTTATAATGATAACTAAGTCATAGCCTCCCATTAAGTGAGTGATAATGAGTCCATTAGTTCAATGATCATTGGAGGCCCAAAGGCCTGGTGCTCATTGGCTAATGGAATTATTATTCATAATATGATAATTTGATTGAGTCTTTCTGATGGTGGTTAGGTTGGCCGGCCAAAGTCGGGCCTGATCATTTATTGGTCCTGTTGGTGCAAAAATCCGCTTGCACCGGAGAAGCTGGAGTCGGGGAAGCCGCGGTCGCCGTCGGGACCTGCAAGGGAAGTCTAAACCGGAGGTGGGGTTGCTTCGGCAAGACCCTCCGACTCTCATGTCAGTTTTCTGCCTCAACAAGAATGGAGTGCTCGAACGGAGAATTTAGCAGAGTTTTGAGATAAGGAGAAGGAGCTTAAAAAATAACATATCTGGGTCTCCCTTTTATAGGCGGAGGAGGCAAAGGATTGATGGTGACGTTTGTAACCGCCTGATAGTGGGCCGCCCATGGTCAGGGGAATTGATTGCGAAAGATAGTGGGGTAGACCCGTGGCTATCGCCATAGCCTGCCACGTAGGGCCTGTTGCAGGTAGTGGGGCGGCGTCCGTTGTCGCTAGTTGTCAGCGAGTAGTGGGATCGTGCAGCACCTGTCGCAGGGAGCGGAGCAGAGTCGTAGCCGTTGACACAGCCTGTCAGAGAGTAGTGGGTCCGCCGCAGGGGGAGGTGGAGCTGTGCGGAATCCGCTATAGGAAGTGGAATAGGATCATGGCAGTTATTGTTATCTGTCAAGGGACGCGGATCTGTTGATCAAGGCTCGGCAGTGGTCGGAGTTCGGCCTTCGTAGGAGTCCGGGAGGAGTCCCCCTTTCGGTTGAGGTCATGGGTGGGGTCCGGCTCCAGCAGCTGATACTGAGGTCGGAGACTGAGGTCGGAGCTTGGCCCCCATAGGAGTCCGGACGGAGCCGCCCTGCTGCTGATGACGGAGCCCGGTTTTCGTAGGAGTCCGGGCAGAGCCGTTCCGCTGTCGATGGAGGAGCCCGGCTCCCGTAGGAGTCCGGGCGGAGCCGTTCTGCTGTCGATGGAGGAGCCCGGCTCCCGTAGGAGTCCGGGCGGAGCCGTTCTGCTGTCGATGGAGGAGCCCGGCTCCCGTAGGAGTCCGGGCGGAGCGTTCTGCTGTCGATGAAGGAGCCCGGCTCCCGTAGGAGTCCGGGCGGAGCCATTCTGCTGTCCGGCTCCCGTAGGAGTCCGGGCGGAGCCGTTCTGCTGTCGATGGAGGAGCCCGACTCCCGTAGGAGTCCGGGCGGAGCCGTTCTGCTGTCGATGGAGGAGCTCGGCTCCCGTAGGAGTCTGGGCGGAGCCGTTCTGCTGTCGATGGAGGAGCCCGACTCCCGTAGGAGTCCGGGCAGAGCCGTTCTGCTGTCGATGGAGGAGCCCGGCTCCCGTAGGAGTCCGGGCGGAGCCGTTCTGCTGTCGATGGAGGAGCCCGGCTCCCGTAGGAGTCCGGGCGGAGTCGTTCTGCTGTCGATGGAGGAGCCCGGCTCCCGTAGGAGTTCGGGCGGAGCCGTTCTGCTGTCGATGGAGGAGCCCGACTCCCGTAGGAGTCCGGGCGGAGCCGTTCTGCTGTCGATGGAGGAGCCCAGCTCCCGTAGGAGTCCGGGCGGAGCCGTTCTGCTGTCGATGGAGGAGCCCGGCTCCCGTAGGAGTCCGGGCGGAGCCGTTCTGCTGTTGATTTTGGCTGCAGGTATTTTATACCCAACACCAGTCCCCCTACTTCTGAGTTTGAATTTCAAGAGAAGGAAGTACACAGAGAGAGATGCGCGCAGCCGGAATCGTCCCTTCGAACCTTGCGCACTGCCGCCCCCATTTAATGCGCGCACGTCAGAATCCATTTTTCGATGAAGGTGACTTGAAAAGTCTCTTCGGAACCTCCGTCGAAACGCGATCCTAAGCGTCGCTCTGCGGGAATTCGCGTGCGGTCAACCCTCGATGGCGGTGAAGGGGATAAGCGTGCCACGCGGCACACACCAGTTGGCCCAGGAATACCCGCCATCATAATGGCGCCAGGATCCATCGGCTATTTAAACTCCTCAGCCCCTTCGTGGCCTCATTCTGGCGCTGTCCTTTCATCTGAGAGTCCTGCTTCTCTCGCCCCAGTCCCTGTCTTCTTCCCTTATACCATGTTCTCTACTCGGGAGGCTGTTTTTGAGGGGATTTTTAGGGTTTGGAGGAAGGTGAGGAGGAGAATGGCGGTCGGTGAGAATCTCCGTCGCTCTAAAGGGAGCCCAAGGAAGAATTCCTTCAACAACAAGGGTTTAATAACGGGGGCTGTTGGTGAAGTTATTCTGCCCGCGAATCTCGGAGCAGCAAGGCGGGGTGATACCGGTCAAGAGGGCAGAATAGACGTCATAAGCCATGACGGGATCCTTGACGCCGTCGGGGCTGAGAGACCAGAGGCGGTCGGCGTTGACGGTGGGGCAGTAGAACTTGTTGCGGGGATGGTGGGAGTAACGCATGCCGACCTTGCCGGAGCGTCTCGGGTGGCGGCCGTCGTGGTGCATCCAGAGATGAGGCATATCTCTGGTGTCCCGACCGCTCCTGAAGTGGCTACGGTTCTTCTTGAAACAGGTCTTCGCTACTGCCGCCGTTACCCCCACCGCCTCCGGAGATCTATCCCACCCCTTTCCCGCTAAGGTTGGGACTTCGGAAACAGAATGAGGCAAGATGGGGCGAGAGCTGTTACACGCACTGGAGAATGTGACTGAGAAGGATAGAGACGGAGTTCGTAGCTCGGAGCGACCTCCGGTTCGTCCTGCCCGAACCGTGCTCGCGATACTCGCGATGATGTGTATCTTCTCTCCTTTTTTTTTTCCTGACCCACCGGGTCTTGTAACGTGTACTTCTGTTAAATGAAAAAGCAATTTCAGTACCTTGTTTGCATCTTGTGTTAAATAGTTGCCTGCCGAACTTCTTCATTTTCCTTTCCTTCTCTTTGCCTGTGTTACGTCGTTCCAGGGTCGTCGGCGACCTTTTCAGTTCATGTGGGATCGTCATTCGCCGATCTCCTTTTCGGCTTTTGTGCCGTTCGGGGATACCCACTTGTCAGGTTCGCTCGGATTTTTCTCCGCTGAAGTCGGGGCTAAGTTCGGCTCCCTTGATAGTCCGAACGGAGAAGCCCTCCGAGAGTTGGAGTAGCTCGATTCTCGTAAGAGCCAGGGCAAAGTTTTTCTGCAATCAAAGTCATAAGTAAAGTCCGGCTTCCGTAGAAGTCCGGGCGGAGTTGTCCTGTAGCTAACGTTGGCGGTGGAGCCCGGCTCCCGTAGGAGTCCGGGTGAAGTCTGGGTGAAGTCTCTTTTTTCTCTCTTTCTTTCTTTCTTTTTCTCTTTTTTTTTTTTTTTTTTTTTTTTTTTTTTTTTTTTTTGGAACCCGGCTCCCGTAGGAGTCCGAAGTCTTCTTTGGCGTAGGGGCCCGGCTCCCGTAGGAGTCTGGGTGAAGTCTTTTTTGCGGTGGAACCCGGCTCCCGTAGGAGTCCGGGCGAAGTCTTTTTGGCGGCGGAATCCGGCTCCCGTAGGAGTCCGGGCGAAGTCTTCTTGGCGGCGGAACCCGGCTCCCGTAGGAGTCCGGGTGAAGTCGTCTTGGCGGCGGAACCCGGCTCCTGTAGGAGTCCGGGTGAAGTCGTCTTGGCGGCGGAACCCGGCTCCCGTAGGAGTCCGGGTGAAGTCTTCTTTGGCGTAGGGACCCAGCTCCCGTAGGAGTCCGGGTGAAGTCTTCTTGGCGGCGGAACCCGGCTCCCGTAGGAGTCCGGGTGAAGTCTTCTTTGGCGTAGGGACCCGGCTCCCGTAGGAGTCCGTGCCTTCCACTTTGCTCATGTCAGGACGAGGTTCTCCTCCTGTTCCTGACAGGGCTGCGGGGGCACATTAGGGCATTGCGAGGCCTCTCCCCCCATCCGGTCTAAAAGAACCGGGCCTTCGACTTTGGTCGAGTTAGGGCGAGGTTCTCCTCCTGTCCCTAACAGGGCTGTGGGGGCACATATGAGCGTTGCAAGGCCTCTCCCCCCATCCGGTCTAAAAGAACTGGGCCTTCGACTTTGCTCGAGTTAGGGCGAGGTTCTCCTCCTGTCCCTAACAGGGCTGTGGGGGCACATATGGGCGTTGCAAGGCCTCTCCCCCCATCCGGTCTAAAAGAACCGGGCCTTCGACTTTGCTCGAGTTAGGCGAGGTTCTCCTCCTGTCCCTAACAGGGCTGTGGGGGCACATATGGATGTTGCAAGGCCTCTCCCCCCATCCGATCTAAAAGAACCGGGCCTTCGACTTTGCTCGAGTTAGGGCGAGGTTCTCCTCCTGTCCCTGACAGGGCTGTGGGGGCACATATGGGCATTGCAAGGCCTCTCCCCCCATTCGGTCTAAAAGAATCGGGCCTTCGACTTTGCTCGAGTTAGGGCGAGGTTCTCCTCCTGTCCCTAACAGGGCTGTGGGGGCACATATGGGCGTTGCAAGGCCTCTCCCCCCATCCGGTCTAAAAGAACCGGGCCTTCGACTTTTATAAGGTTGCCCTCTCGTTTTTGATACCGTCTGCTTGAATTGTCCTAAGACAAATGGGTACGCATTTTTTGATTAGGACGAAATCACTGGTAGTACATCCGTAAGTTTTTTGAGCTCCACGGTCGCGGGAGGTCGGCTCCTCCGAGTTCCTTGAGATAATAAGTTCCAGGTCGGACTACTTCTTTGACCTCGTAAGGTCCCTCCCAGTTTGGGGCAAGCTTCCCCTGGCCCTGTGGTTGTGAGACAGCAGCTCGCTGGAGCACTAGATCCCCTGCTTTGAATACCTTGTTTTTGACTCGGGCATTGTAATATCGGGCAACTTTCTGTCTGTAGGCTGCCATTCGAACCTGAGCAATCTCCCACCTTTCTTCCAGTAGGTCGAGGATGGCTCTGAGATTTTGCGCATTTTGGGGTTCGTCGAATACCATGACTCGTGCCGATGGGAGTTTAAGCTCGATCGGGATGACAGCTTCCGTACCAAAGGCTAAAGCAAAGGGAGTCTCTCCTGTAGGCAACCTCTAGGTGGTCCGATAAGCCCATAGCACATGATAAAGTTCGTCCGCCCAAGTTCCTTTTGCTTTTTCGAGCCTGGTCTTAATCCCCTGCAAAAGGGTTCTGTTTGTTACCTCGGCTTCGCCGTTCGCCTGGGGATGGGCCACTGATGTGAATTTGTGGGAGATGTTTAGGTCTTCACAGAATTCAGCAAATCTGGCTCCCGTGAATTGCCGTCCATTATCAGTGATGAGAGTTCTAGGCAAACCGAACCTGCACACGATCGATTTCTAGACGAAATCCTACACTTTCGCTTCTGTGATTTTGGCTAGTGGCTCGGCCTCGACCCATTTGGTGAAGTAGTCGATTGCTACAAGGAGGAATTTTCTTTGACCAGACGCCATGGGAAAGGGGCCAAGAATATCCATTCCCCATTGCGCAAAAGGCCATGGGGCACTCAAGGGTGTAAGCTCGGTAGCAGGTTGTCTCTGGATGTTGGCGTATCTCTGGCATCGATCACACTTTTTGACATATTCAATTGAATCATGGTGCATTGTTGGCCAGTAATACCCTTGGCGGAGTAGCTTGTGGGATAGAGACCTGGTACCTAAATGGCTTCCGCAAGCTCCCTCGTGCACTTCCCATAAAGCGTAGTCAGCTTCTGAGGGTCAGAGGCATCTCAAGAGAGGCAAGGAGTACGATCTTTTGTACAATTTGCCCTCATAAAGGATGTACCGGGAGGCTTGATTTCGGAGTTTCCGGGCTTCTTTCACGTCCTGGGGGAGAATCCCATCTCTAAGATAGGTTATTAGCGGGTCGACCCAGCTGGGCTCGTGGTCGATCTCCATTACGAGTCGCAGTTCCGTACTCGGTTGTTTCAAAACTTCAAAGAGGACGCCTTTTGGCAATTCGGCCGGAGCCGATGTCGCCAGTTTGGAGAGAAGATCGGCTCTGGTGTTCTCCGACCTTGGAATTTGCCTGATGTCGAAATTGCCAAAGGCAGGGATGAACTCCTTCACCTTCTCAAGATATTTGGCCATACTGTCCTCCCGCGCTTCAAAGCTCCCGCTGACCTGCCCCACCACAAGTTGGGAATCGCTGTGCACCCGGAGTTGACCTATTCCGAGCTCCCTGGCGATCCTCAACCCTGCGATCAGAGCTTCATACTCCGCTCCATTATTTGTTGCGGGGAATTCGAAACGCAGAGCGTACTCCGCAACGACTCCCTCCGGGCTGGTCAAGATCAGGCCTGCACCCGCACCTGCCATGTTGGACGATCCGTCCACATGGAGGGTCCAAAAGCTATCGGACGAACTGGCTTCTTCGTCGGGGGAGTTCGGTTGAGTCTTCAGGTCGTCAATTTTGCTTTGCTCAGGTTCAGCCTCCTCGGGGATGGTGCACTCTACTATGAAATCCGCCAATATTTGGGCTTTTATCGTCGGTCTAGGTTTGTAGTTGATGTCGAATTCTGTGAGCTCGATTGCCCATTTCGCCATTCTCCCAGAGGTATCAGCTCGGTGCAGAACCGCCTTGATCGGTTGGTCGGTGAGTAACGTCACCGTGTGCGCTTGAAAGTAAGGCCGGAGTCTCCGAGCTGCAATCAACAAGGCGTAGGTCAGTTTTTCTAATTTGGTATACCTGGTCTCGGCGTCCCTCAACACGCGACTAATGTAGTAGACTGGTCGCTGGACTTTCATTTCCTCTTTAACAAGGGCAGCTGCAAGGGCTGTGGGAGAGACCGCCAGGTACAAAAATAATTCCTCCTTAGGCTCGGGCTTCGCCAGCAGTGGGGGCGAGCTAAGGTAGCTTTTCAATTCTTCGAATGCCTGTTGGCATTCAGGGGTCCAACAGAAGTTCTTCGGCCGCTTGAGGGTTTGAAAGAAGGGCAGACATCGTTCAGCCGACCTTGCGACAAAGCGATTAAGAGCCGCGACTCTTCCTGTGAGGCATTGAACCTCCTTGATCGACCTTGGGGCAGTCATATTTTGGATGGCGCGGATTTTCTCCGGATTGGCCTCGATCCCGCGCCCCGACACCATGAAGCCCAGGAACTTTCCTGAGGTTACCCCAAAGGCGCATTTGGTTGGATTCAGCTTCATTCTATACTTTCAAAGAGCGCCAAAGGTTTCCTCGAGGTCGGCTACATGATTGCCGGAAGACCTGCTTTTCACGAGCATGTCGTCCACATAAACCTCCATGTTTCGGCCGATCTGCTCCTTGAAGATTTTGTTCACCAGCCGTTGATAGGTTGCTCCCGCGTTCTTGAGGCCGAACGGCATAACCCTGTAGCAATAAAGGCCGCGATTAGTGATAAAAGCAGTCTTCTCTTCATCTTCTGATGCCATTCTAATCTGGTTATAGCCGGAGAATGCGTCCATAAAAGTGAGAAGCTCGTGGCCCGAGGTAGCATCCACCAGTTGGTCGATCCTAGAAAGGGGGTAGCTGTCCTTTGGGCAAGCCTTATTCAGCTTCTTGAAATCGATACACATCCTCCACTTGCCGTTTGCTTTCTTGACCAAGACAACATTGGAGATCCACTCCGGATAATTGACCTCCTTGATGAATCCGGCCTTGAGAAGTTTATCCACTTCCTCGGCTATCGCCTTCTGCCTCTCCGGGGCATGACTCCGGATTTTTTCTTTTGTTGGCCGATGTTTAGGGTCGACCGCCAGATGATGTTCCATGACTTCTGTCTCAATCCCCGGCATATCCGTCGGGACCCATGCAAAAATGTCCGCATTCCTTCGGAGAAAATCCATGAGATGCGTCCGCACCTCCTCCTCCAGGTTGGAGCCAATTAACACCACATGCTCCGCATTCCCATCATTCAAAGGAATTGGTATTAGGTCCTCGATCGGGCCGCCCCTCTCTTCAGTGAGGTCGTCGTGCGCATCCAACCCGTCGACTGGACAGAGGTCCACTTGATCGCTTCTTTGTAGGGCAATATTGTAGCAGTGCCTGGCCAGCGCTTGGTCTCCCCGAACTTCTCCAATCCCCTTGTCAGTGGGGAACTTCAACTTCAAGTGGTAGGTTGAAACAACGGCTCTAAGGGCATTGAGGCCGGGTCGGCCAAGAATTGCATTGTAGGCAGACGGCGCCTTTACCACCAGGAAATTCACCAGGGCTCTGGACTGCTTTGGATGCTGACCCGCGGTCACAGTTAGAGCTATCATTCCTTCCGTCGGAACGGCATCACCAGTAAACCCTATCAAGGGGGAGCACATCGGCCTTAGATGACCGCCAAGAGTGGCCATTCTCGAATAGGCATTGTAGAATAAGATGTCGGCCGAACTTTCATTGTCGACGAGAATGCGACGGACGTCATAATTTGCTATGTTCAAGGAAGCTACGATCGCGTCGTTATGAGGAATTGGACTCCCTGGGCGTCTTCTTCAGTGAAGGCTATGGGCTCTTCAACTTTTTGCCGCTTGAGGGGTGCAGCTGATGTGCTGGTTGCCTCCGGCCGGGATTCTCCCGAGATGACGTTGACGGAATCCGGCAAAGGCTGGTCATCCGGCCACCCTTTATCAGCAACCATAGCCGGAGGTAGTTGTGCAGAAACCTCGTGGGAGGGCATCGGATGGGGAAAAGAGGATTGGATGCTGGAAAAGATGGCCGGAAGCGGGTCCGTTGAGCGCTCCTTCAAGAACAAGGGTGCTGCGAAGACACGCGCCCTCCTTCTAGTGCCAATCCTGTTGGTGCAAAAATCCGCTTGCGCCGGAGAAGCTGGAGTCGGGGAAGCCGCGGTCGCCGTCGGGACCTGCAAGGGAAGTCTAAACCGGAGGTGGGGTTGCTCCGGCAAGACCCTCCGACGCTCAAGTCAGTTTTCTGCCTCAATAAGAATGGAGTGCTCGAACGGAGAATTTAGCAGAGTTTTGAGATATGGAGAAGGAGCTTAAAGAATAACATATCTGGGTCTTCCTTTTATAGGCAGAGGAGGCAAAAGATTGATGGCGACGTTTGTAACCGCCTGATAGTGGGCCGCCCATGGTCAGGGGAATTGATTGCGAAAGATAGTGGGGTAGACCCGTTGCTATCGCCATAGCCTGCCACGTAGGGCCTGTTGCAGGTAGTGGGGCGGCGCCCATTGTCGCTAGTTGTCAGCGAGTAGTGGGATCGTGCAGTACCTGTCGCAGGGAGCGGAGCAGAGTCGTAGCCGTTGACACAGCCTGTCATAGAGTAGTGGGTCCGCCGCAGGGGGAGGTGGAGCCGCACGGAATCCGCTATAGGAAGTGGAATAGGATCATGGCAGTTATTGTTATCTGTCAAGGGACGCGGATCTGTTGATCAAGGCTTGGCAGTGGTCGGAGTTCGGCCTTCGCAGGAGTCCGGGAGGAGTCCCCCTTTCGGTTGAGGTCGTGGGTGGGGTCCGGCTCCAGCAGCTGATACTGAGGTCGGAGACTGAGGTCGGAGCTTGGCCCCCGTAGGAGTCCAGACGGAGCCGCCCTGCTGCTGATGACGGAGCCCGGTTTCCGTAGGAGTCCGGGCAGAGCCGTTCCGCTGTCGATGGAGGAGCCCGGCTCCCGTAGGAGTCCGGGCGGAGCCGTTCTGCTGTCGATGGAGGAGCCCGGCTCCCGTAGGAGTCCGGCGGAGCCGTTCTGCTGTCGATGGAGGAGCCCGGCTCCCGTAGGAGTCCGGGCGGAGCCGTTCTGCTGTCGATGGAGGAGCCCGGCTCCCGTAGGAGTCCAGGCGGAGCCGTTCTGCTGTCGATGGAGGAGCCCGGCTCCCGTAGGAGTCCGGGCGGAGCCGTTCTGCTGTCGATGGAGGAGCTCGGCTCCCGTAGGAGTCCGAGCGGAGCCATTCTGCTGTCGATGAAGGAGCCCGACTCCCGTAGGAGTCCAGGCGGAGCCGTTCTGCTGTCGATGGAGGAGCCCGACTCCCGTAGGAGTCCGGGCGGAGCTGTTCTGCTGTCGATGGAGGAGCCCGGCTCCCGTAGGAGTCCGGGCGGAGCCGTTCTGCTGTCGATGGAGGAGCCTGGCTCCCGTAGGAGTCTGGGCGGAGCCGTTCTGCTGTTGATGGAGGAGTCTGACTGCCGTAGGAGTCCGGGCGGAGCCGTTCTGCTGTCGATGGAGGAGCCCGGCTCCCGTAGGAGTCCGGATGGAGCCGTTCTGCTGTCGATGGAGGAGCCCCATAGGAGTCCGGGCGGAGCCGTTCTACTGTCAATGGAGGAGCCCGGCTCCCGTAGGAGTCCGGGCGGAGTCGTTCTGCTGTCGATGGAGGAGCCCGGCTCCCGTAGGAGTCCGGGCGGAGCCGTTCTGCTGTTGATATCGGCTGCGGATATTTTATACCCAACAGGTCCGATTCACTAAATTAAGTCATGTTAATGGTTGGACCTAACCCGATCTTTTCAGTGGAGGCCAAAGCCTACTGATTAGGTTCTGGGGCAAAATCAATTACTAGAAGTTGTTTAGAGAAACAACTGGTTAAGAACCTACCCATAGATGCACATGGATTGACCAACCAAAGTTGGGCTCGTGTGTAGTCTGTGTGGATTCTAGTACCCATTAAGGAATTAAAATAATTTCTCGAATTGGAGGATGAGGCTACCAGTTCGTAAAAATATTGAGAAAATCTTTAGACTAAAATCCAAGTCTTTAGTATTAATTTATGTACTAATAGAGGTCTCATTTTTCTTTAAGCAGCTATGGCCACTACCCTGTGTAGGAACCAGATCTAGGGTTTCAGGGTTAGATCTTGAAAAAGAGGGTTAGATCTTGAAACTTTTTCAAGATCATACAGCGGAAGACTAAAATAAATCAAAATTTATTTTCTAAGATCAGAAAATCCCTAGATCTAAGATCCTATTACATGATTATTACATGGCATTAAATCAGAAATTAAAATATATAAATATAGCATGAACTACATGTTGATCATATCAACATGTTTCTATACTACATCTAATGTACGTATTAAATAATAGATCAGATCTATTACCTTGCAAGTTAGATGTTCTAACCTTGTTGATCTGGGCTTGAGGATGATGTTGCAAGCCGCACACACGTCCGGCCTCTAGGAGTCGTCCACACGAGCCCACGAATCTCGATCAGAAGTCCTGCTTCAGGAAATCAGCACAGTATGCTAGTACTGCGCTGATCCTTCTTTGATGGTTGATCCGGTGCCTCCTTCTTCTTGATTTGGACTCTTCCAAAGATGGAAAGTAGAAGGATAAGTTTCAGATCTGAGACGCTCTCAGGAAACTCAAGATGGAAGGAGGAAAGATATGAAAATAAAAACCCTAGAAGAAGACCCTCTTCTTCTTCACGTTTTTCTCTCTAAACGCCCTAACTTGCATCTTTTATATCTCCACGACCCAAAGGTATTTCTCTCTGATTTTTGGATGGTAGAAAGGTCTCCCAAATATCTATCTCTCTCTAAAATTTTATGAAGAAACTCATCTTATATAGAGAGATATGATAGAGTCCTTGTCTAGGTCAAACACCTAGACAAGGCTTATCCAAACATGGGAAGTTAAGGGACGCCCAACTCTTGAGCACCTCCTCCATATTTTCGTGCATAGATTACCAGCAAAGGATTCACAATGTAAATCCTAAAGGCCACGAAAATTCCAAAAAAAATTTGGATAAATTCGGTGCAAAATTGAAAGAGTTTTGGATTTCTAAAACTCTATCTCATAGAATTCAAAATCCAAACTTATTCCTTTTAGATTTGATCCAAACCACCTTCCATGTAAGAAAGAAGAGAAGAGACCTTTTATGAACGTGAGAGAGATCTGGGAGAGGGCTTTTGTCGCACAAAATAAGTGGAGATTGGCATTGAATAAGAGAGAGGGCGTGGAGAAGGCTTATGTGGCGCAAGGTGGAATCCTAGTCCTACTAGGATTCTGTCTCATGACTTGTTTTAATTTGGTTTCCCAAACCAAATCAAATCAAAATTAGATCAACCCAATTAAAATAGGTCTTAATCCAATTAAGAACCTAATTTAATCAGATTAAATTATATTTAAATTTGATTTAATTTTCTAATCAAATTAGAAATTAGATTGACCCAAGTCCTAGTTGAACTAGGACTAGTTTTTCCTTGCACTTGGCTTATCCAATAAACCAATTGGACTTGATCCAATCAAGCCCAAACCAAATCTAATTAAATCATATTTAATTAGACTTAATCTCAGCCCATTGGCTTAAACAAATTAAGCCAATTAGCAATCGAATTGCTAATCGATCCTCCTGCAACACTTGCACTGGGTTAAATATCAATCGTATTGATCATCTAACCCTAGAACGATTCTTAATCGTTGATCATCCATCTGATCGGATCATGAACTCTAATGTGTGTGACCTCATAGGTCCGAACCTAAGCCGGTAGCATAGAAATAAATTCCTATACCAATCGAAGTGACCATCTAGCAATGGTACCCGACGACCGGATAGGTCGAATGTGTAGAACAACATCCTTAGAACCCATGCGGATATAGTTTTCATATAATTCATCCCCTTGACCAAAATGATCATAGGACACCCCAGAGTTCAACTGTCAACTCTGATCAGGTAGTCCACATTGTATTTCAAAATATCAAATCCATCTGATGGATTACCCTGGCCAAGGTTTTGCTAAATTAAAATACAGCGACTCATTCTTCTCCAACTCTTGGAGTGGTCAATCCCATCTCGATCACACTCTGACTTCGCAAGTACTTGACTGTGCCCAGAAGCCTTCCGTCCCTGAATTAGAAATTCAGTTAGTCCAGTACCAAAGCACAGTGAGTTGCTTGCAAGTCACTGAGGCGATCTCAAGTCTAAGGGACACTTATACCTATATCCCATCAGAGACATTCTCGACAGCAGAATACTCTGGAGTTGGTCACATTCAATGATGATATACCCTTACATCTCACCTGTATGCCATACCAGTGTCTCCACACTCCTTGGTTAAGAGGACAACCAACCCATATGGCCTACAGCGACCTATGCTCGATAGAAGCTGTCGTCCTTATTAACAGCCTATCATTTGGTCGTGAACAGTTTTAAGGACTAATCGATAAATCCTCTCTTTATCGAACCTAAATAGTCCTAAGGACTTCATCATAACAACGGAGTTCATTAGAAGATGAAAGCTTATGATGAAGATGCCAAATATATTTTATTTATTAACAAATCAATTACAATACTTGGTTGCTCAACCGTCAACAGCTTGACGATTGGCTTTTTGGGACACATTTTCCAACAACTCTCACTTGTCCTAAAGCCACTCGGCACAGTATCTAATACCCATCTTTGACTTGTGGTTGTCGAACTCCTTTATTGCCAGGGCTTTAGTGAAGGGGTCGGCTAGGTTCTCCTTTCAGTCGATCTTCTGAAGGTCGACGTCACCTCGATCCATGATCTCTCGGACCAGGTGGAAGCGGTGCAAGATGTGCTTCGTCCGCTGATGTGCTTTGGGTTCCTTTACCTGAGCTATGGTACCAGTGCTGTCGCAGTAGAGCAGGACTGGACCATCGAAGGAGGATGCTACTCCGAGCTCATTGATGAATTTTCTCAGCCACACAGCTTCCTTCGCGGCATCCGATGCTGCGATGTACTCCGCTTCACAAACAGAGTCTGCCATAGTATGCTGCTTGGAACTCTTCCGACAGATGGCTCCACCATTCAGAGTAAAGATATAACCCGACACACTCCTGCTGTCATCATGGTCAGATTGAAAGCTGGAGTCTGTGAACCCCACAAGTTTCAGATCTGACTCGCCATAAACCAACCATTGGTCCTTAGTATTTCTCAAATACTTAAGGATGGCTTTAACCACTTTTCAATGGTTTTCTTCAGGATCAGATTGGTATCTACTCACTACTCCTAGTGAGTATGCCACATCTGGTCTTGTACATGTCATGGCGTACATGATAGATCCCACGGCTGAAGCATATGGGACTCTACTCATATGCTCTCTCTCTTTAGGAGTTGTCGAACAATCTTTCTTAGAGAGAGAAATTTCTTGGCCTATCGGTAGATAGCCCTTCTTGGAATTCTCCATGCTGAACCTCTTCAGCACAGTGTCTATGTACATGGACTGGGATAACCCAAGCATCCTTTTAGATCTATCCCTATAGATCTTCATCCCTAAGATGTAGGATGCTTCACTCAAGTCCTTCATGGAGAACTATGATGACAACCAAACTTTTATTCCCTGTAGTGCGGGGATGTCATTCCCGATTAAGAGAATGTCATCCACATACAAGATAAGGAATACCACAACTGGACCATTTGCCCATTTATAGATGCAGGGATCTTCTCCATTCTTAATGAAGCCATACGTTTTGATCACCTTATCAAAACGCATGTTCCAACTCCGAGAAGCTTGCTTCAATCCATAAATGGATCTCTGAAGCTTGCACACCTTGGACTCATCTGTGGATGTAAACCCCTCAGGTTGTATCATATACACCTCTTCGGTCAGCTCTCCATTCAGAAAAGCTGTCTTTACATCCATCTGCCAGATCTCATAATCTAGATGGGCAGCTATTGCAAGCATTATCCGAATAGATTTGAGCATTGCCACAAGAGAAACTATCTCGTCATAGTCAATACCATAACGTTGACGATACCCCTTGGCAACCAGACGGGCTTTATAGGTCTCCACCTTTCCGTCTGCACCCCTCTTCCTTTTGAAGACCCATTTACACCCAATGGGTTTAACCCCTTCAGGTGGGTCAACCAATGTCCATACATCGTTGACCTTCATGGACTCCATTTCGGATTTCATGGCTTCAAGCCATTTCTCGAAATCAGGTCTCTACATTGCATCCATATAGGCGATCGGATCCTCATTATTCTCATCAAGTTCGATGGGATCACCGTCCCGGACCAAGAAATCGTAGTATCTGTCCGGTTGATGCGGTACTCTATCAGATCGCCTTAATGGTGCAGGTACATTGGGCTTCGGATATGATCTAATCATATCAGACTCAGATTCAGCTATTGGTGTCGGTACTTCTACCTGTTGAACTTCATCAAGTTCAATCTTAGAGGCAACGATTCCTTCACCAAGGAACTCCTTTTCTAAAAAGATTGCCTTAAGGCTGACGAACACCTTTTGTTCATCAGCATGGTAGAAAAAATATCCTTTTGTCTCTTTGGGGTACCCTATGAATGAGCATTTGTCAGACCTAGGTCTAAGTTTGTCTGTGACTAATTGTTTGATATAGGCCGGGCACCCCCAGACCCTAAGGTGTGAAAGTGCTGGCTTACGTCCCGTCCATATCTCATATGGAGTCTTAATTACAGACTTACTTGGAATCCTATTTAACAGATAACAGGCCGATTCGAGTGCATATCCCCAGAAGGATATCAGCAAGCTAGCAAAAACCCATCATGGATCGGATCATATCTAACAAAGTCCGATTCCTCCTTTCAAACACACCATTATGCTGTGGTGTTCCTGGAGGAGTCCATTGGGAGAGAATCCCATTCTCTCCTAGATATGTGAGAAATTCACTAGAAAGGTATTCTCCTCCTCGATCAGATCGAAGAGTTTTAATACTCTTCCCAGTTTGTTTTTCTACTTCACTTCGGAATCGTTTGAACATTTCAAATGAATCCGACTTATGTTCATCAGATAGATATATCCATATCGGGATAGGTCATCCGTGAAAGTTATGAAGTAGAAATATCCACCTCTAGCACTGGTGCTCATGGGTCCGCATACATCAGTATGTACTAGGCCCAAGAGCTCAGTAGCTCTCTCACCTTTTCCAGTAAAAGGTGACTTGGTCATTTTAACAAGAAGAC
>NC_025995.2:53737714-53771836 GCF_000442705.2 Elaeis guineensis | reverse complement strand
AAAAGAGGGTTAGATCTTGAAACTTTTTCAAGATCATACAGCGGAAGACTAAAATAAATCAAAATTTATTTTCTAAGATCAGAAAATCCCTAGATCTAAGATCCTATTACATGATTATTACATGGCATTAAATCAGAAATTAAAATATATAAATATAGCATGAACTACATGTTGATCATATCAACATGTTTCTATACTACATCTAATGTACGTATTAAATAATAGATCAGATCTATTACCTTGCAAGTTAGATGTTCTAACCTTGTTGATCTGGGCTTGAGGATGATGTTGCAAGCCGCACACACGTCCGGCCTCTAGGAGTCGTCCACACGAGCCCACGAATCTCGATCAGAAGTCCTGCTTCAGGAAATCAGCACAGTATGCTAGTACTGCGCTGATCCTTCTTTGATGGTTGATCCGGTGCCTCCTTCTTCTTGATTTGGACTCTTCCAAAGATGGAAAGTAGAAGGATAAGTTTCAGATCTGAGACGCTCTCAGGAAACTCAAGATGGAAGGAGGAAAGATATGAAAATAAAACCCTAGAAGAAGACCCTCTTCTTCTTCACGTTTTCTCTCTAAAGCCCTAACTTGCATCTTTTATATCTCCACGACCCAAAGGTATTTCTCTCTGATTTTTGGATGGTAGAAAGTCTCCCAAATATCTATCTCTCTCTAAAATTTATGAAGAAACTCATCTTATATAGAGAGATATGATAGAGTCCTTGTCTAGGTCAAACACCTAGACAAGGCTTATCCAAACATGGAAGTTAAGGGACGCCCAACTCTTGAGCACCTCCTCCATATTTCGTGCATAGATTACCAGCAAAGGATTCACAATGTAAATCCTAAAGGCCACGAAAATTCCAAAAAAAATTTGGATAAATTCGGTGCAAAATTGAAAGAGTTTTGGATTTCTAAAACTCTATCTCATAGAATTCAAATCCAAACTTATTCCTTTTAGATTTGATCCAAACCACCTTCCATGTAAGAAAGAAGAGAAGAGACCTTTTATGAACGTGAGAGAGATCTGGGAGAGGGCTTTTGTCGCACAAAATAAGTGGAGATTGGCATTGAATAAGAGAGAGGGCGTGGAGAAGGCTTATGTGGCGCAAGGTGGAATCCTAGTCCTACTAGGATTCTGTCTCATGACTTGTTTTAATTGGTTTCCCAAACCAAATCAAATCAAAATTAGATCAACCCAATTAAAATAGGTCTTAATCCAATTAAGAACCTAATTTAATCAGATTAAATTATATTTAAATTTGATTTAATTTTCTAATCAAATTAGAAATTAGATTGACCCAAGTCCTAGTTGAACTAGGACTAGTTTTCCTTGCACTTGGCTTATCCAATAAACCAATTGGACTTGATCCAATCAAGCCCAAACCAAATCTAATTAAATCATATTAATTAGACTTAATCTCAGCCCATTGGCTTAAACAAATTAAGCCAATTAGCAATCGAATTGCTAATCGATCCTCCTGCAACACTTGCACTGGGTTAAATATCAATCGTATTGATCATCTAACCCTAGAACGATTCTTAATCGTTGATCATCCATCTGATCGGATCATGAACTCTAATGTGTGTGACCTCATAGGTCCGAACCTAAGCCGGTAGCATAGAATAAATTCTATACCAATCGAAGTGACCATCTAGCAATGGTACCCGACGACCGGATAGGTCGAATGTGTAGAACAACATCCTTAGAACCCATGCGGATATAGTTTTCATATAATTCATCCCCTTGACCAAAATGATCATAGGACACCCCAGAGTTCAACTGTCAACTCTGATCAGGTAGTCCACATTGTATTTCAAAATATCAAATCCATCTGATGGATTACCCTGGCCAAGGTTTTGCTAAATTAAATACAGCGACTCATTCTTCTCCAACTCTTGGAGTGGTCAATCCCATCTCGATCACACTCTGACTTCGCAAGTACTTGACTGTGCCCAGAAGCCTTCCGTCCCTGAATTAGAAATTCAGTTAGTCCAGTACCAAAGCACAGTGAGTTGCTTGCAAGTCACTGAGGCGATCTCAAGTCTAAGGGACACTTATACCTATATCCCATCAGAGACATTCTCGACAGCAGAATACTCTGGAGTTGGTCACATTCAATGATGATATACCCTTACATCTCACCTGTATGCCATACCAGTGTCTCCACACTCCTTGGTTAAGAGGACAACCAACCCATATGGCCTACAGCGACCTATGCTCGATAGAAGCTGTCGTCCTTATTAACAGCCTATCATTTGGTCGTGAACAGTTTTAAGGACTAATCGATAAATCCTCTCTTTATCGAACCTAAATAGTCCTAAGGACTTCATCATAACAACGGAGTTCATTAGAAGATGAAAGCTTATGATGAAGATGCCAAATATATTTTATTTATTAACAAATCAATTACAATACTTGGTTGCTCAACCGTCAACAGCTTGACGATTGGCTTTTTGGGACACATTTTCCAACAACTCTCACTTGTCCTAAAGCCACTCGGCACAGTATCTAATACCCATCTTGACTTGTGGTTGTCGAACTCCTTTATTGCCAGGGCTTTAGTGAAGGGGTCGGCTAGGTTCTCCTTTCAGTCGATCTTCTGAAGGTCGACGTCACCTCGATCCATGATCTCTCGACCAGGTGGAAGCGGTGCAAGATGTGCTTCGTCCGCTGATGTGCTTTGGGTTCCTTTACCTGAGCTATGGTACCAGTGCTGTCGCAGTAGAGCAGGACTGGACCATCGAAGGAGGATGCTACTCCGAGCTCATTGATGAATTTTCTCAGCCACACAGCTTCCTTCGCGGCATCCGATGCTGCGATGTACTCCGCTTCACAAACAGAGTCTGCCATAGTATGCTGCTTGGAACTCTTCCGACAGATGGCTCCACCATTCAGAGTAAAGATATAACCCGACACACTCCTGCTGTCATCATGGTCAGATTGAAAGCTGGAGTCTGTGAACCCCACAAGTTTCAGATCTGACTCGCCATAAACCAACCATTGGTCCTTAGTATTTCTCAAATACTTAAGGATGGCTTTAACCACTTTTCAATGGTTTTCTCAGGATCAGATTGGTATCTACTCACTACTCCTAGTGAGTATGCCACATCTGGTCTTGTACATGTCATGGCGTACATGATAGATCCCACGGCTGAAGCATATGGGACTCTACTCATATGCTCTCTCTCTTAGGAGTTGTCGGACAATCTTCTTAGAGAGAGAAATTTCTTGGCCTATCGGTAGATAGCCCTTCTTGGAATTCTCCATGCTGAACCTCTTCAGCACAGTGTCTATGTACATGGACTGGGATAACCCAAGCATCCTTTTAGATCTATCCCTATAGATCTTCATCCCTAAGATGTAGGATGCTTCACTCAAGTCCTTCATGGAGAACTATGATGACAACCAAACTTTTATTCCCTGTAGTGCGGGGATGTCATTCCCGATTAAGAGAATGTCATCCACATACAAGATAAGGAATACCACAACTGGACCATTTGCCCATTTATAGATGCAGGGATCTTCTCCATTCTTAATGAAGCCATACGTTTTGATCACCTTATCAAAACGCATGTTCCAACTCCGAGAAGCTTGCTTCAATCCATAAATGGATCTCTGAAGCTTGCACACCTTGGACTCATCTGTGGATGTAAACCCTCAGGTTGTATCATATACACCTCTTCGGTCAGCTCTCCATTCAGAAAAGCTGTCTTTACATCCATCTGCCAGATCTCATAATCTAGATGGGCAGCTATTGCAAGCATTATCCGAATAGATTTGAGCATTGCCACAAGAGAAACTATCTCGTCATAGTCAATACCATAACGTTGACGATACCCCTTGGCAACCAGACGGGCTTTATAGGTCTCCACCTTTCCGTCTGCACCCCTCTTCCTTTTGAAGACCCATTTACACCCAATGGGTTTAACCCCTTCAGGTGGGTCAACCAATGTCCATACATCGTTGACCTTCATGGACTCCATTTCGGATTTCATGGCTTCAAGCCATTTCTCGAAATCAGGTCTCTACATTGCATCCATATAGGCGATCGGATCCTCATTATTCTCATCAAGTTCGATGGGATCACCGTCCCGGACCAAGAAATCGTAGTATCTGTCCGGTTGATGCGGTACTCTATCAGATCGCCTTAATGGTGCAGGTACATTGGGCTTCGGATATGATCTAATCATATCAGACTCAGATTCAGCTATTGGTGTCGGTACTTCTACCTGTTGAACTTCATCAAGTTCAATCTTAGAGGCAACGATTCCTTCACCAAGGAACTCCTTTTCTAAAAAGATTGCCTTAAGGCTGACGAACACCTTTTGTTCATCAGCATGGTAGAAAAAATATCCTTTTGTCTCTTTGGGGTACCCTATGAATGAGCATTTGTCAGACCTAGGTCTAAGTTTGTCTGTGACTAATTGTTTGATATAGGCCGGGCACCCCCAGACCCTAAGGTGTGAAAGTGCTGGCTTACGTCCCGTCCATATCTCATATGGAGTCTTAATTACAGACTTACTTGGAATCCTATTTAACAGATAACAGGCCGATTCGAGTGCATATCCCCAGAAGGATATCAGCAAGCTAGCAAAAACCCATCATGGATCGGATCATATCTAACAAAGTCCGATTCCTCCTTTCAAACACACCATTATGCTGTGGTGTTCCTGGAGGAGTCCATTGGGAGAGAATCCCATTCTCTCCTAGATATGTGAGAAATTCACTAGAAAGGTATTCTCCTCCTCGATCAGATCGAAGAGTTTTAATACTCTTCCCAGTTTGTTTTTCTACTTCACTTCGGAATCGTTTGAACATTTCAAATGAATCCGACTTATGTTTCATCAGATAGATATATCCATATCGGGATAGGTCATCCGTGAAAGTTATGAAGTAGAAATATCCACCTCTAGCACTGGTGCTCATGGGTCCGCATACATCAGTATGTACTAGGCCCAAGAGCTCAGTAGCTCTCTCACCTTTTCCAGTAAAAGGTGACTTGGTCATTTTACCAAGAAGACAGGACTCACAGGTTGGAAGTGATTCACAATCACTGACTTCGAGGATTCCCTCTTGAGTCAACCTGTTTATTCTGTTCTTGTTTATATGACCTAGCCTACAGTGCCATAAGTAGATATCTGACACACTATCTAATCTAGGGTGTTTGCCAGTTAAATAGACTCTTATCAGGCTTGATCTTTTTGGTCTGGCTCTGCACTGATGTCCCAGTCTGAACTTGCACCTTCTTCACTTTCTTCTTCTTGTTCTTCTTTCTTTCTCAAAAGATCGAGAACCAGAAGATGAACCTCCCACTGAGTTCACCGACTCCTTGTAAAGTTGGTGATCCTTCTCAAAGTTCTGAAGCAACCCCAGTTTCCCGTGGTAGTTCTCTTCAGGCTTTGTCATTCTATAATGAGTGAGGAATGGGAGATAAGACTTGGGCAGCGAGTTCAGTATTGCATCTTTCCCAAGCTACTCATGCAAGGAAAAGCCGAGCTTGCTCAATCGTTCCATCAGCTCGATCATGTACAATACATGATCGGTGACAGAGGCACCATCCCGCATTTTGGCGTTGAAGGTGGCACAACTAGTCTTGTGCCTCTCGACGTCATCGGATGTGCCAAAGGCATCCTCCAACACTTGAAGCATGTCCTTTGACTGAGCCATCTCGAATCTGCGATTGAACTCATCGCTCATGGCAACCAGCATGATACAGCGCACCGTGGTCCAGTCACTGAGCCACTTCTGGTAAGTGTCTCTGACTGTTTCACGTACATTGATAGCTGGCTCCTCAGGTGCAGGATCCATTATCACATATAGGATCCGTTCATACTCCAGGACTATCTTCAACTTTTGGTACCAGCTACTGAAGTTGGGTCCCACCAACTTATCATTGTCCAACAATGATCGGGGCGATAGGGAAGTGGCCATATTTGCACAAAGGAGAACCATAACCTAATTAGTAATTGATTCATTAAACCTAAAGATTTAGACTTTAATCAAAAGGTTTCTCCCACTATTTTATTCGAATTGGTAGCCTCTACCTTCAATTCGAGGAATTACCCTAATTCCTTAGCGGGTACTAGAATCCACTTAGACTGCACACAAGCCCAACTTTGGTTGGCCAACCCATGTACATCTAAGGGTAGGTTCATAACCAATTGTTTCTCTAAACAATTTCTAGTAATTTTAATTTTGCCCCAGAAACCTAATCAGTAGGCTTTGGCCTCCACTGTAAGGATCCAGTTAGGTCCAACCATTAACATGATCATACTTGGTGTATCTAACCAACGAATGATTAAGCCCAACTTTGGTTGGCTCACCTAACCACCATTAGAGAGATACTTCCAAGTCGTCATATGATGAGTGATAATTCCATTAGTCAACAAGCACCAGGCCTTTGGGTCTGCAATGATTATTGAGTTCATGGACTCATTATCAAACACCTTAATGGGAGGCTATGACTCAGTTATCTCCATAACTTTGTCATTTTAAGGACCTAATAATTTTAGAGGATTTAAATAATATAGAGGATGAGGTCAGATGACCAGCTTATCATGATCCTCCCATTGGCTTCACCAAGTCAGCTTAAGGGAGACCATTAAAAGGGCTGGTCTAGGAGCACCTAAATCAGTCACACTGATTTACCTAGCTGACATGGGTCAGCTCGAATAGTCAAGTGATCCGATCAAAACATAATTTCACCAAGAGGCCAGGTAAGTTCGATCAGTGGGAGGGTCTGCCAAAGCTTGCCTTAGACACCATCAGAAATGGCCAGGTAAGCGGGCTCCCAATTAAAAACCACCGGTCTGGTTTACCTTAGACACTAACTGGTTTAATTAGTTTTGATTAGATCAACCTAACAGTTCATGCTAGACCGCTTAGCCAAGAATCAAGTCCATTTGGTTCTCGTTAAAGACATGGACCTGACCAACTACAACTATTGTAATTGATCTAGAGAATCCTTGACCTAATCTAAGACAACAATTGATTAGATTTAGTCAATTCTCTAATTAAGTCCATCTTTAATCTAACCATAGGTCTAACCCAATTAATGGACCTAATTCCCACTAACCCATTAACCCAATGTGTTATGATTTGTGTCTTAGGTTCTTCAATTCACAATCCTAGAACCTAATCAAACAACTTCTTAATTCATAATTAAGTTTTGGGCTGAGGGTTGGGTTTGACTTTTCATAAAATAATTTTTATATTTGTAAAACAATTTTACAATATGATTCTACCAACCATATTGCATGTTTGATTCATAATAAAGATGCAAGTGAAATAAACATGAAACTACTTTAGATCTAATCTAAACAGGTTCATGTAATTGAAACAATTTCAACTTTAAATAATTTTTTTGCATAAAAATTATTAACAAAGAGATTTTGTTTCAGATTTAAACATCTTTTAAATCTAATAAATCATAAATTTAATCTAGATCATATCTAACAAATTTATGATTAAAGATAGATCTACACAAACTAGGACAACCTTTGCACTATAAGGGGTAAACCTTACAGCAGGACAACCTTGCAGTTTGTGATTGATCTAAAATTTTAATTTTAGATTTAATAATCAGATTATAAATTAGATCTAATTTAAAAAATAATCTAAGCATGTATAAATAATCATGTAATAAAGAACCTAGGCTCTGATACCAATTGTAGGAACCAGATCTAGGGTTTCAGGGTTAGATCTTGAAAAAGAGGGTTAGATCTTGAAACTTTTTCAAGATCATGCAGTGGAAGACTAAAATAAATCAAAATTTATTTTCTAAGATTAAAAAATCTTTAGATCTAAGATCCTATTACATGATTATTACATGGCATTAAATCAAAAATTAAAATATATAAATATAGCATGAACTACATGTTGATCATATCAACATGTTTCTATACTACATCTAATGTATGTATTAAACAATAGATCAGATCTATTACCTTGCAAGTTAGACGTTCTAACCTTGTTGATCTGGGCTTGAGGATGATGTTGCATGCCGCACACGCATCCGGCCTCTAGGAGTCATCCACACGAGCCTACGAATCTCGATCAGAAGTCCTGCTTCAGGAAATCAGCACAGTATGCTAGTACTGCGCTGATCCTTCTTTGATGGTTGATCAGATGCCTCCTTCTTCTTGATTTGGACTCTTCCAAAGATGAAAAGTAGAAGGAGAAGTTTCAGATCTGAGACGCTCTTAGGAAACTCAAGATGGAAGGAGGAAAGATATGAAAATAAAAACCCTAGAAGAAGACCCTCTTCTTCTTCACGTTTTTCTCTCTAAATGCCCTAACTTTCATCTTTTATATCTCCACGATCCAAAGGTATTTCTCTCTAATTTTTGGATGGTAGAAATTTCTCTCAAATATCTATCTCCCCCTAAAATTTCATGAAGAAAATCATCTTATATAGAGAGATATGATAGAGTCCTTGTCTAGGTCAAACACCTAGTCAAGGCTTATCCAAACATGGCAAGTTAAGGGACGCCCAACTCTTGAGCACCTCCTCCATATTTTTATGCATGGATCACCAGAAAAGGGTTCACAATGTAAACCCTAAAGGCCATGAAAATTCTAAAAAAAATTTGGATAAATTCGGTGCAAAATTGAAAGAGTTTTGGATTTCTAAAACTCTATCTCATAGAATTCAAAATCCAAACTTATTCCTTTTAGATTTGATCCAAACCACCTTCCATGTAAGAAAGAAGAGAAGAGACCTTTTGTGAACGTGAGAGAGATCTGAGAGAGGGCTTTTTTCGCACAAAATAAGTGGAGATTGGCATTGAATAAGAGAGAGGGCGTGGAGAAGGCTTATGTGGCGCAAGGTGGAATCCTAGTCCTACTAGGATTCTGTCTCATGACTTGTTTTAATTTGGTTTTCCAAACCAAATCAAATCAAAATTAGATCAACCCAATTAAAATAGGTCTTAACCCAATTAAGAATCTAATTTAATCAGATTAAATTATATTTAAATCTGATTTAATTTTTTAATCAAATTAGAAATTAGATTGACCCAAGTCCTAGTTGAACTAGGACTAGTTTTTCCTTGCACTTGGCTTATCCAATAAACCAATTAGACTTGATCCAATCAAGCCCAAACCAAATCTAATTAAATCATATTTAATTAGACTTAATCTCAGTCCATTGGCTTAATCAAATTAAGCCAATTAGCAATCGAATTGCTAATCGATCCTCCTGCAACACTTGCACTGGGTTAAATATCAATCGTATTGATCATCTAACCCTAGAACGATTCTTAATCGTTGATCATCCATCTGATCGGATCATGAACTCTAATGTGTGTGACCTCATAGGTCCGAACCTAAGCCGGTAGCATAGGAATAAATTTTTATACCAATCGAAGTGATCATCTAGCAATGGTACCCGACGACCGGATAGGTCGAATGTGTAGAACAACATCCTTAGAACCCATGCGGATATAGTTTTCATATAATTCATCCCCTTGACCAAAATGATCATAGGACACCCCAGAGTTCAACTGTCAACTCTGATCAGGTTGTCCACATTGTATTTCAAAATATCAAATCCATCTGATGGATTACCCTGGCCAAGGTTTTGCTAAATTGAAATACAGCGACTCATTCTTCTCCAACTCTTGGAGTGGTCAATCCCATCTCGATCACACTCTGACTTCGCAAGTACTTGACTGTGCCCAGAAGCCTTCTGTCTCTGAATTAGAAATTCAGTTAGTCCAGTACCAAAGCACAGTGAGTTGCTTGCAAGTCACTGAGGCGATCTCAAGTCTAAGGGACACTTATACCTATATCCCATCAGAGACATTCTCGATAGCAGAATACTCTGGAGTTGGTCACGTTCAATAATGATGTACCCTTACATCTCACCTGTATGCCATACCAGTGTCTCCACACTCCTTGGTTAAGAGGACAACCAACCCATATGGCCTACAGCGACCTATGCTCGATAGAAGTTGTCGTCTTTATTAACAACCTATCATTTGGTAGTGAATAGTTTTAAGAACTAATCGATAAATCCTCTCTTTATCGAACCTAAATAGTCCTAAGGACTTCATCATAACAACGGAGTTCATTAGAAGATGAAAGCTTATGATGAAGATGCCAAATATATTTTATTTATTAACAAATCAATTACAATACTTGGTTGCTCAACCATCAACAGCTTGACGATTGGCTTTTTGGGATACATTTCCCAACACCCTGTCGCTCCGGTCATTATTAGAAAATGACAAGCTCATGGGACCCAATTTTGATAGCTGGTATCGAAAATTGAAAATCGTCCTTGAGCATGAGTGGATCCTTTATGTAGTAACAGATCCAGCACCTGAGGAGCCAGCTCCGAACGCTAGTAAGGCGATCCGAGATACTTACTTGAAGTGGCTCAATGACCGCACTACCGTTCGATGTATTATGCTGGCAGTAATGAATGACGAGTTCAGCCGAAGGTTTGAGAATGCCCAGCCACAGGAGATGCTTCAAATGTTGAACGACTCCTTTGGCACGCCTGACGACGTTGAAAGGCACAAAACTAGTTGTGCCATTTTCAATGCTCGGATGAGGGATGGGGCCTCAGTCACTGATCATGTACTATACATGATCGAGATGATTGAGCGCCTAAGCAAATTGGGCTTTCCTCTGCACGAGCAGCTCGGTAAGGATGCGATCCTTAATTCCTTGCCCAAGTCCTTCCTCCCATTCCTTACTCATTTTCGAATGACAAAGCCTGCAGTAAACTACCACGGATTGTTGGGGTTGCTGCAGAACTTTGAGAAGGATCACCAACTCCATAAGGAGTCGGTGAATGTAGTGGGAGGGTCTTCTTCTCGTCGTCAACCCTTTGGGAAGGGGAAGAAGAACAAGAAGAAGAAAAATAAGAAGGTGCAATCTTATGCTGGGACAGTAGCACGGGGTCAGACCAAGAAGCGCAAGCACGACCAGAGCCAGGCGGAGTGCTTCTTTTGCAAGAAGCACGGGCATTGGAAGAGAAACTGTCCTCAATACATTGCCTCCCTGGACCCGAACAGGCCAAAGAAGAAGCAAGGTAATTATATGATAACTCCTTGTAACTTTTTAATTTGTGATACTACTGCCTGGGTATTGGATACCGAAAGCCCTTATCATATTTGTAATTCGATGCAGGGTCTGCAGGTCAGTAGGAGATTTGATGAAGGCGAGAGGTTCTTGAATGTTGGAGATGGAAGCAAAGTTCCAGTTCTAGCTTTAGGAATCATGAGTCTTGTAATCAATTCTCGTAATGTAATTCTGAGTGAATGTCACTATTGTCCAAGTTTTTTATTAAATATTATTTCTGTAGGCCTTTTGGCCATGTACGGTTATGATTTTTTAATAAAAAGAAATATTTGCAATATCATTTTGAATGGTGTTACAATATTTATTGGACAATTAAATAATAGAATTTACTTACTATCACAGCCTATTAATGTGGTTCAAAAATTTGATAAACGCTCTAGAATAGATAATGTGTCAGAAGTCTACCTTTGGCACTGTAGGCTAGGTCATATCAATAAGAACAGGATAAACAGGTTGGCTCAAGAAGGAATTCTTGAAGTTAGTGATTGTGAATCACTTCCAACCTGTGAGTCCTGTCTTCTTGGAAAGATGACCAAGTCACCTTTTACTGGAAAAGGTGAGCGAGCCAGTGAACTCTTAGGTCTGCTACATTCTGATGTATGTGGACCCATGAGCTCAAGTGCAAGAGGTGGATTTTTCTACTTCATAACCTTCACAGACGACCTATCTAGGTATGGGTATGTCTATTTAATGAAGCATAAGTCAGAATCATTTGAAATGTTCAAACTATTTCGAAATGAGGTAGAAAAACAAACTGGAAAGTGTATTAAAACTCTTCGATCTGATCGAGGAGGTGAATACCTTTCCAATGAGTTTCTGACGTATCTAGGGGAGAATGGGATTCTCTCTCAGTGGACTCCTCTTGGAACACCACAGCATAATGATGTGTCTGAAAGGAGGAATCGGACCCTGTTAGACATGGTTCGATCCATGATGGGGTTTGCTGGTCTGCCGATCTCTCTTTGGGGATATGTGCTCGAATCGACTTGTTACCTTCTAAATAGAGTTCCAAGTAAGTCTGTAGCCAAAATGCCATATGAGATATGGATAGGACGTAAGCCAGTACTCTCGCACCTTAGGGGTTGGGGGTGTCCGGCTTATGTTAAACGTTTAATTACAGACAAGCTTGGACCTAGGTCTGACAAGTGTAATTTTATAGGGTATCCAAAAGAGACCAAAGGGTATTATTTCTACCTTGCTGATGAGCAAAAGGTGTTTGTCAGCCTTAAGGCAATCTTTTTAGAAAAGGAGTTCCTTAGTGAAGGAACTGTTGCCTCTAAAGTCGAACTTAACGAAGTTTGACAGGTGGAAAAACTGACACATATTACTGAACCTGAACCGGATTTGATTAGATCAGATTCGGAGCCCATTGATTATGCACCCTTAAGGCGGTCTGGCAGAGTACCACATCAACCAGACAGATACTATGATTTCTTGGTCCGGGATGGTGATCCTGTCGAACTTGATGAAAACGATGAGGATCCGATCACCTACATGGATGCAATGCAGAGACCTGACTCTGAGAAATGGCTAGAGGCCATGAAATCCGAAATGGAGTCCATGAAGGTCAATGATGTGTGGACATTGGTTGACCCACCCGAAGGAGTGAAACCCATAGGGTGTAAGTGGGTCTTCAAAAGGAAGAGGGGCGCAGACGGAAAGGTGGAGACCTATAAAGCCCGTTTGGTTGCCAAGGGATATCGTCAACGTTATGGTATAGACTATGATGAGATATTTTCTCCTGTGGCAATGCTCAAATCCATTCGGATTATGCTTGCGATAGCTGCCTATCTGGACTATGAAATCTGGCAGATGGATGTAAAGACAGCTTTCCTAAACGGAGAGCTGGACGAAGAGGTGTATATGATACAACCTGAAGGGTTCACATCCACAGATGAGTCTAAGGTGTGCAAGCTACAGAAGTCCATTTTTGGACTTAAGCAGGCATCTCGGAGTTGGAACATACGTTTTGATAGGACGATCAAAACATATGGCTTCGTTAAGAACGGAGAAGAGCCCTGCATTTATAAGTGGGCTAATGGTCCAGTAGTAGTATTTCTTGTATTGTATGTGGATGACATTCTCTTAATCGGGAATGATGTCCCTGCATTACAGGGAATAAAGATTTGGCTATCGTCACAGTTCTCCATGAAGGATCTGGGAGAAGCTTCCTACATCCTAGGGATGAGGATCTATAGGGATAGATCCAAAAAGTTGCTTGGCTTATCCCAGTCCACGTACATTGATACTATGTTGAAAAGGTTCAGCATGAAAAATTCCAAGAAAGGCTATCTATCGATAGGCCATGGAATTTCTCTCTCGAAGAGGGATTGTCCGACAACACCTCAAGAGAGAGAGCGTATGGGTAGGATTCCATATGCTTCGGCAGTGGGATCTATCATGTACGCCATGACATATACACGACCAGATGTGGCATACTCACTAGGGGTAGTGAGTAGATACCAATCTGATTCATGAGAGAATCACTGGAAGGTTGTTAAAACCATCCTGAAGTATTTAAGAAATACTAAGGACCAGTGGCTTATATATGGTGAATCGGACTTGAGACTTATAGGGTTTACAGACTCTAGTTTTCAGTCTGATCGCGATGATAGCAAGAGTGTGTCAGGATTTATTTTTACCCTTAATGGTGGGGCTGTCTGCTGGAAGAGTTCCAAGCAGCACACTGTGACTAATTCAGTATGCGAGGCGGAGTATATTGCTGCATCAGATGCTGCCAAAGAAGCGGTGTGGCTGAAGAAATTTATCACCGAGCTCGAAGTAGCACCCTCCCTTGTTGGTCCAGTTCTGCTCTACTGTGATAGCTCTGGAGCCATTGCTCAGGCGAAGGAACCAAAGGCACACCAGCAGACGAAGCATATTCTGCACCGCTACCATCTCATCCGGAAGATCGTGGATCGAGGTGACGTCGATCTTCAGAAGATCGATGGGAAGGAGAACCTGGCCGATCCATTCACTAAAGCCATTGCGGTGAAGGAGTTCAACGACTACAAGTCGAAGATGGGTATTAGATACTGCACCGATAGGCTTTAGGCCAAGTGGGAGATTATTGGGAATAGTGTCCCAAAGCCAATCATCAGCCTGTTGACGGTTGTGCTCCTTTTTGTATTAGTACATGAATTATAAATAAATAAAAGTTATTTTGATATTTTTTCATCACAAATATTTCATCTTCTAATGAACTCCTGTGTTGTGGTGAAGTCCTTAGGACTATTTAGACTCGACAAAGGAGGATTTGTCGCTTAGTCCTTAAACATGTTCGCGACCAAATGATACGTTGTTACCAAGGACGACAACATTTATCGAGCATAGGTCATTGTGTGCCATATGGGTTGGTTGTCCTCATAACCAAAGAGTGTGGAGACACTGGTATGGCATACAGGTGAGATGTAATGGTACATCTGCACTGAACGTGACCAACTCTGAAGCTATTTCTGCTGTCAAGATTTACTCTGATGGGATATGGGTATTAATGTCCCTCCGACCTGAGACCGCCACGGTGACTTGCAAGCAACTCACTGCACTTAGGCACTGGACTACCTGAATTTCTAATTCAGTGACGGAAGGCTGCTGGGTGTAGTCAAGTACTTGACTTGTCGGTGCGTGTGTCAAGATGGGATTGACCACTCCAGTTTAGGAGCTGTGTACAGTCATGTTTCAATTTAGCAAAACCTTGGCCAGGATAGTCCTAGTGAGGAGTCACAGGACTAATTGAGTTGAGCACGATTCGGATGATATCATCAGGGTTGACAGTTTAACCCTGAGTCGTCCTAAACACAGGGGTCAAAAGGGATGAATTATACGGTAACCATATTCACGTTGGTTCTGAATGTTGCGATTGCGATTATTCGACCTATCCGATCGTCGGGTACCATTGCTAGATGGTCACTTCGATTAGTACAGGAATTGGTTCCTGTGCTACTGGTTTAGGTTCGAACCTGCGGGGTCACACACATTAGAGGTTCCTTTCTGATCTGATGGCTGATTATGAGTCTTATCTATCTGGAACTCTATGATTGAGAATTAAGATTCTCTAATCATGAGTTCCACACATTTTGGGTACCGGGGTCAAAATTTTGAATTTCAAATTTCAAATTTGAAATTTGAACTCTTTGATCAGGGTTTCATATCGATGGTCTCTGATGCCTGATTGCCCATTGGATTTGAACTCAATATTTATGAGAGGTTTAATTAATGATTTAATCACTAATTAACTCAATTTGATTGAGTAATTATTTTTGGATCAAGTCCAAATTGAATTGGATTCAGTTTGGATTGACCCGATTAGGTTAAATGTTGACCTAATCGCTAAGGTGGTTTAGTTCCTGATTTGATCAGGGGTTAGGTTTAGTTAATTTCTGATTTGATTAGGATTTTATTGAGCCTAATTAAGCTTAATTATGTTGGGTTTAATCTGGTCTAATTGTGCTTAACCTATTTTAAACTAGGTTGGCTCAATTTGAATCAAACCACCTTGTTTTAAATTCCCTGCGACACCCAACTTCCTTGCACCCATTTGAATTCACGAGAAGAAACTTCTTGTGAAATTTTTCTCATGCAAAACCCTTCCCCACGCCCTCATTTGTGTGCCATATGGATGGATAAAATAATTAGTTAGCCATTCAAATTCAAAGCATGTTTGAATTTGAATGGATAACTTATCACTTGCCCTTTCATCCTTATCCATTTTGTGCGCCACATTACTTACACGAGAAAATATTTCTCATGAAACATTTTCCATGCACAAAGAGCCACGCCCCTTCTCTTCTCACGCCCAAAAGGATAGGGATAAGTTGGTTTTCCTTTGAATTCAAATTTGATTTGAATTCAAATGTGTAACCTCTTGTCTTTATCCTCTCACGCGGATAAGACACGTTCGACATTGTTTTAAAAAGAGGAGAAAGGTGGGACGTGTGTAGAAATTTTAAGAGAGAAACTTTGGGGCATGGGGAAGGCTTCTACACAAGGTGAAGGTCCAAAACCTTCCGAGAGAAAAAGAAAGGAAAGAGAGAAAATTGGGCGCAGGGTTTTTGGTGTGTACCCTAGGGTTTCTACCTAGGGTTCGGGAAGTGAGATTGGTGTGCCACGAGTGTCGTGAGTCCACCAAATTTTAGAAAGAGATCCATCAGCCTCTCAAGCAACTGTGCAGATAATCCAAAGTATCCAAGAAGTCGGCACACATCGATCGAAGGAGTTCGATCAACATCTGCCATCAAAAGGATGAAATCATGAACTAGCATTCGTGAGGAGCTGATCAGACGGGAGCTTCGTGTGGACGATCCGCAGAGGCCAGACATTTGTGTGGCTATGACATGATGATCAGAGCCCTCCGACGGTGATCAGATTGCGGTGATCGACTACCTGCAAAAGGTGATGTATCCTGAACACAGCACTGTAAAATATTTACTGATTCAAATTTAAATTTCAAATTTAAATGCATGCTGTTGTATCATATTTAGATCCTAGTGTAGGGTTAATTAGTATTAATTAATGAGATTAATTAATAATTCTGCTGTAAAATAGTAATTTTGAAAAAGTTTTAAAATTATCATTTTGCCCCTGCACTAAATTTTTGCTTCAATACGCTCTCTCTCTTCAGGAGTTGTCGGACAATCCTTCTTAGAGAGAGAAATTTCATGGCTTATCAGTGATAGCCTTTCTTGAAATTTTCCATGCTGAACCTCTTCAACACAGTGTCTATGTACGTGGACTGGGATAATCCAAGCATCCTTTTAGATCTATCTCTATAGATCTTCATCCCTAGAATGTAGGATGCTTCACCCAAGTCCTTCATGGAGAACTGTAATGACAACCAAACTTTTATTCCTGGTAGTGCGGGGATGTCATTCCCGATTTAAAGAATATCATCCACGTACAAGACAAGGAATACCACAACTAGACCATTTGCCCATTTATAGATGCAGGGCTCTTCTTCGTTCTTAATGAAGCTATACATTTTGATCACCTTATCAAAATACATGTTCCAACTCTGAGAAGCTTGCTTCGATCCATAAATGAATCTCTGAAGCTTGCACACCTTGGACTCATCTGTGGATATAAACCCCTCAGGTTGTATCATATACACCTCTTCAGTCAACTCTTCATTCAGAAAAAGCTGTCTTTACATTCATCTGCCAGATCTCATAATCCAGATGGGCAGCTATTGCAAGCATTATCCAAATAGATTTGAGCATTGCCACAGGGGAGAACATCTCATTATAGTCAATACCATAATGTTGACGATACCCCTTGGCAACCAAATGGGCTTTATAGGTCTCCACCTTTCCATTTGTGCCCCTCTTTCTTTTGAAGATCCATTTACACCCAATGGGTTTAACCCCTTTAGGTGGGTCAACCAATGTCCATACATCATTGACCTTCAAGGACTCCATTTCGAATTTTATGGCTTCAAGCCATTTCTCAAAATTAGGTCTCTACATTGCATCTATATAGGTGATCGGATCCTCATCGTTCTCATCGAGTTCGATGGGATCACTGTCCCAAACCAAGAAACCATAGTATCTGACTGGCTGATGCGGTACTCTATCGGATCGTCTTAATGACGTAGGTACATTGGGCTCTGGATCTGATCTAATCAAATCCGACTCTGGTTCAGCTATTGCTGTCAGTCCTTCTACCTATTGAACTTCATCAAGTTCAATCTTAGAGGCAACGGTTCCTTCATCAAGAAACTCTTTTTCTAAAAAGGTTGCCTTAAGGCTGACGAACACCTTTTGTTCATCAGTATGGTAGAAAAAATATCCATTGATCTCTTTGGGGTACCCTATGAATGTGCATTTGTAAGATCTAGATCCAAGTTTATCTGTAACTAACCATTTGACATAGGTCGGGCACCCTCAGACCCTAAGGTGTGAAAGTGCTGGCTTACGTCCTGTCCATATCTCATATAGAGTCTTAATTACAGACTTACTTAGAATCCTATTTAACAGATAACAGGCCGATTCGAGTGCATATCCCCAGAAGGATATCAATAAGCTAGCAAAACCCATCATGGATCGGATCATATCTAACAAAGTCCAATTTCTTCTATCAGACACACCATTATGCTGTGGTGTTCCTGGAGGAGTCCATTGGGAGAGAATCTCATTCTCTCCTAGATATGTGAGAAACTCACCACAAAGGTATTCCCCTCCTCGGTTAGATAGAAGAGTTTTAATACACTTTTCAGTTTATTTTTCTACTTCACTTCGAAATCATTTGAACATTTCAAATGAATCTAACTTATGTTTCATCAGATAGATATATCCATATCTAGACAGATCATCCGTGAAAGTGATAAAGTAGAAATATCAACCTCTAGCACTTGTGCTTATGGGCCCGCATACATCAGTATGTACTAGGCCCAAGAGCTCAGTAGCTCTCTCACCTTTTTCAGAAAAAGGTGACTTGGTCATTTTACCAAGAAGACAGGACTCACAGGTTGGAAGTGATTCACAATCACTGACTTCGAAGATTCTCTCTTGAGTCAATCTGTTTATCCTGTTCTTATTTATATGACCTAGCCTATAGTGCTATAAGTAGATATCTGATACACTATCTAACCTAAAGTACTTGCCAGTAGAATAGACTACGTTAACAGGTTGTGATAATATATACACACCATTGTTCAAATATCCATAAAAAATAGTAACACCATTCATAATGATATTACAAACTTGTTTCTTTATTGAAATTTCATAATCATTTTCGGCCAAAAGGCCTATAGAAATAATATTTAAAAAGAGACTGGGACAGAAATGACAATCATTAAGAATAATGGTATGGGACTCAAATACAAGTTTCAAGATTTCTAATGCTAGAACTGGAACTAGTCTTCCATCTCCAACATTTAAGAACCTCTCGTCTTGCTCGAATCTCCTACTGACCTGCAACCCCTGCAACGAATTACAAATATGGTAAGGGCTATCGGTATCCAATACCCAGTCAGTTATATCACAAATAGAGAAATTGCAAGGAGTTATCATATAAATACCTTGCCCAGCAACAGCTTGCTTCTTTCTCTGCCTATTCGGGTCCAGGGAGGCAATGTACTGAGGACAGTTCCTCTTCCAGTGCCCCCACTTCTTGCCAAAGAAGCATTCAGTTTGACTCTTATCGGGCTTGATTTTTCTGGTCTGGCCCTGCACTGATGTCCCAACCTGAACTTGCACCTTCTTCACTTTCTTCTTCTTGTTCTTCTTCCCTTTCTCAAAGGATCGAAAATCAGAAGATGAACCTTCCACTAAGTTCACTGACTCCTTGTGGAGTTGGTGATCCTTCTCAAAGTTCTGAAGCAACCCCAGTAACCCGTGGTAGTTTACTTCAAGCTTTGTCATTCTATAATGAGTGTGGAATGGGAGATAAGACTTGGACAGTGAGTTCAGTATTGCATCTTTCCCAAGCTGCTCATGCAAGAGAAAGCTGAGCTTGCTCAAATACTCCATCAGCTCAATCATGTACAATACATGATCAGTGACAGAGGCACCATCCCATATTTTGGCGTTGAAGATGGCACAACTAATCTTGAGCCACTCTACGTCATCGAGTGTGCCAAAGGCATCCTCCAACACTTGAAGCATGTCCTTTGGCTGAGCCATCTCAAATCTATGACTGAACTCATTGCTCATGGCAGCCAAGATGATGCAGCGCACCATGGTCCGATCACTGAGCCACTTCTGATAAGTGTCTCTGACTGTTCCACGTACATTGGCAGCTGGCTCCTGAGGTATAGGATCTGTTATCACATATAGGATCCGTTCATGCTCCAGGACTATCTTTAACTTTCGATACCAGCTACCAAAGTTGGATCTCTAATCATTTTCTTCGGGATAGATGGGTCTCTAATCTACTGTGTAGAGACACAGGACAATAAGTACGGGTGGTTGTTAGAGAATAACTAATACTGAGCATGACCATATGAGAGATCACTTGGATTTCTATTTAATCGTCAGTGATTGTCTCGATGCTGTAGTTGTGTGACTGATCCTTTGACTTGATATTGTACTACTGTAGTGAGGCTGCTGGAGTTTGATTGATACATAAACATGGGTCTCAATAAGTCCTTGTATTGGATATTGACGACAGTTGGTCCACTGTAGGAGTAGAGTGCGCATCAAGATAGGATCTATCAACCTTGATAGAGAGGAGTAGTTCTATGAGATTTGAAAAGCTAAGTCCATGAATCTGTGGCCACAATAAGTGATTGATGGAAAAGAGTTTTCATAGACATCACATCTGGACTTGAGCTAATCGAATCTATTATATGACTGATGTTGAGATTTGATGATTTATCCATGACCTACCATCTAGTCGGAACTCACGATAGAGGGATTGAATCACACATTAACTATATCTAGAGGTTCATTTCAGTTCTATTGGATTGCCACTACATACTATCAGGTGTCACTGGTGGATTGTGAGAGCTTACTAGGATTATTTCAGATTGACAATCTTTACTGAGTTAGAGTGGAATTATTCTGACCCATCGAAAAAAGTTTCAATGATATAATGATAGAGATCATTATATATCTCACTACTAGATAGAATTGAATCTATGGGGTCATACAACAAAGGAATTAGGCCTGAAATAAGAAATTGAGCTTATGAAGTATCAATTAGATTTAGAGAAATTCATTGGGTTGATGATAACCTTGCTAGCACATGGTTGGATCAAATTCTTCTTTTCATTGGGATTACTTATTTGATAAGTTAATTCTAACTTAATTACCTACTAACTATCTACATGAATAAAATTTATAAGACCCCAATTATTGGATGTCTAAGATTATGGATCACATAAATTAAGGGTGCAAGTCCCTTATGAATCTTTTTGATAGTTATTATGGGGCACCACTTTGAAATGTTCAATTTGGATGTGTCCATTGATTAGAGGGCCTTTAGTTCTCATATGCGGTGTCTCTTGGGTGTAAAATAGGGTATCTAATTATAGGTGCAAGGGCTCCAATAGTTGGCACCTAATGGGCTTTCTAATGTAAGTTGGATAACTTAAGTTAATAGAAATCCTAATGCAAGTAGGACTTGCATTATATGATTGAATAGGATTCAATCTTTGTACCTATAAAAGGAGACCTCCCCTAAGGTCCTAAGATCATCCAAGCCATCCCCTCTCCACACCAAGAGAACCTCCCACACCCTCTCTTCTTCTCCTTTTCTCTTCTCCTTAGGCATCCCCATGCCATACTACTTGGGATGCGCATCCCAAGTTTTGCACATGCCCAAGGCATTGGGTAGCCCTTCATCTACTGGTTGTTGGTCTCTTGTAACACTACAAGGCAAGGAGAAAGGCTAGAAAGAAAGAGAAGATAAGGATTAAAGAGAAAGATCAAACGTTGATCGCGATCCAGACTTCGTTCAGATTTAGCAAGCTGAATTTTGGAGAATCAAAATTTAGATCTTAGAGGGCTGTTCCAGACTGATCCTGAGTAGATACTCGTAGAGGCCGGATACTTGTGTAGCTTACAGAGAGTCTCGTCTCTTTCGGATCTAGAATTGAAGAGAGGGATTGCGAAAAATGTATGTGATTTGATCAAATTTAAATTTCAGCATATATTAATTTCAGCATATGAAATAGATTCATGTGGTTTTATATTTTTATGCATACAAAATTTAGATTAAAATTATTTTAATCTTATTCTCTACTATAGTGTTTAAAAAATTAAGTTTTTGAAATATATATGCATGCTTTAAACCTCAAATTCTAACAAGGGATGCCTATTCAGATTTTTGCTATTACCATACACCAACTAGAGAAGTTGTCTCTAGTGAGAGGGCAAATGCTTTTATGAATTCTAGTAGTTTATGAGGAGTGAGTACTTCTATTTTTGATGAGATAGTTAAAATATTTGACTTCATTAAATATAGATGAACCATTTGTATGTGCAAGAAGACAAGTGGGAGTTTCACTAACTTCTTGGTTATGTATGTGGGTGACATACAGCATAGTGGGAAAGTAGTCCCGATATTACATTCAGTCAATGGCTTGCTTATCACAGAAGTTTTCATGAAATAGATTTGGATTAAGCATCCAATATACTTGGCATCTATAGGGATAGGTGTAAGTGGATGCAGGGCTTGTCCAAATCTAGATACATAGAATTTAATGTTGAATGGGTTCAACATGAATGGGTATAAAGGAGTTTACTTACCCATATATTCAATGTACCAAGCCTGATATGAACTAGGCCTTGTGCATAATCATTGATTTCGGACGGATCCATGATAAGATCTATTGAAAACTGTGAAAAATATTCTCATAATACATGAGAAGTACTAGAGGAGTAGTGAATTGAAAGAGTTCCAAGCAGTAAAATGTGTTTGACCTAGTTAATTGTTGTTAGCAAAGATTGCTAAAGAAAGTTGTCTGATGAAGGGTTCATCATTAAGTTATTGGATGTATGCCCTAGAAACCTGTTGGAGAAGGTGCAGGGTTTCATGCATGAATTTCAAAATTTTTTTTGAAATATAACGCAGCGGAACATGTAAATTAAACAATTTAATCTACAAATGCATATAATCAAATTACTAAACCCTACAATTAGGATCTATAACATGTCATATTGTATTTATAAATCAAAAAATAAAAGATTTGGTATTGATCAAATCAATACCCTAGATCTAAAATATTTTTAGATCTAAAACCTAGATCACATCTAGATAAAAGAAGAGATCAGATCTCTTATCTTCACGCAGGTTGAGAACTCCATGATTGATTTTCTTTGTTGCTTTTGGAGCCGCACATGCATCTGGCCTCTACAGGTGATCCACACGAGGCTGTAATAAAATCGAAGGTTCGTCAAATGAAGATCCATTCGAAGTACTAGCTTCTTGTAGATCCCTCCGGATGGTTAATCTAAAAATATTCTTCGGATCTCTTGGACATTCCAAGAGATGAAGTGTCACGCCTCCGACCCGAGATTATGAATCGAGGGTCGCGGTAACCGCCGCATACTCATGAAGAACTCTCTCCATAAGCATGCAAGGCATCTCATCACGATATCAATGCATCGCAGCGGGATAAATTCAAATAATTATTATTCAACTTTAATTCAAGTAATTAAATCAAATGTCTTACATCCAATAAAATTTTTCACTAATAATAAATAATAGATCTAAGTTCAATGAAGTTGACAATGCTAAATCTCGCCTCTAAAAGCTCTGTCCCAATATTTCTTCCCACGCTCGAAATTAATTATCTGAATCTGAAAAATAGAAAGAAAGGTAATGAGCTAGACAGCCCAGTAAGTAACAAGTATCTCTACCAGATATTTCAGATATTATATAATTTTCAAGAATAATGCTGCAAATAAACATAAAAATATATTTCATGCTGATTTAATACAAATTCAATATTTTCAAATATTCATATATAATATAATCGTAAATCCGATTCGATTCAAAACACTCGTAACTCAACAGCCTTGACTATGACCAATGTTTAACCCCCATTGGCGGGGTCCACAGAATACCAGCGCACAACCCCCACTGGCAGGGTCCACAAATACCAGCGCACAACCCCCACTGGCAGGGTCCACACCCAGCGACATCCCACTGCGGTCCACAAATACCAGCGCACAACCCCCACTGGCAGGGTCCACAAACACCAGCGTACAACCCCCACTGGCAGGGTCCACTGAGTACCAACATATAATCCCCATTGGCGGGGCCCACTGAAACATAGTTAGGCTGAGAGCATAAATCCGATCTGTATCAAAACACATTGTACCATAATATATCGTAAATATTTTCACTGAACATGTGCATAAATCGACGTACCATAATATTTCAAAGCACTTTTCTTACAAAACATAATTTCATAAATCATGCATAATTTCAGAGAATAATTATTTATTTTAGAATAAATATAGAATATCTCGAGAAGATGATTCATTACTTACCTTTCACGGAGCACTGAATGAACAGATCGACTAACTTCTAGGAGATTCTTCCGTGCCTATTATCCAAAATTATATTTTTTTTACATTAATTTTAATTCAAAATTAAATCTAACAAATCCCAAAATCAAAACCTCGCTTAAAATCAGACTCGTCTCCAAACTCGATCAGAATCATCAAATGAAGCCTTCCACTTCGCTAATCCTAGAGGAATAACTTTAGAGAGAGAGAAATCCATCAAGAGAGAGAGAAATAAGCTAGAGAGAGAAAATTCTAGAGAGAGAAAGTAGAAAGAGAAAGTCCAATTCTAGAGAGAAAAAGTCAGGGTTCAGACTGAAAGAAGAGAGAGGAGAGAGAGAAACTCTCTCTCTTATCATTTTTTTTATTATTATTTTCTTATTCATTTATTTATTTACATATATATAAATATATATATATATATATTTATTTTTATTTTTATTTTTTTCTTTTCTTTTCTTTTCTTTTCTTTTTCTCTTTTTCTTCTTTTTCTTTTCTTTCTTTTTCTTCTTTTTTCTTTTTCTTCTTTTTCTTCTTTTTCTTTTCTTTTCTTTTTTTTTCTTTTTTTTTTTCTTCTTCTTTCTTTCTTTTTCTTCTTTTTCTTTTTCTTTCTTTCTTTTTCTTCTTTTTCTTGGTTCCTTCCAAGCCAAACAGAGGACGGTAGTCCTCCGACCTTGACCGACCGTTCGGCCACGACAGCCGCGGTGGAGGCCAACGGCCGACGGGGGCCACTTCCCCGATCACGGAGGAGTATGGCCGACGATCGATTCCGATCGCCAGCATCGAAAAATTCAAGGAAAAGAGACCCAAAAATAGAGTCTCTTTCCCGACTGTAGATCGGCGACACTCATCGCCGGCAGCCTCAATCAAAAATACGAAAAGAAAGGGAAGGAAGAGAGGAAGGAAAGGAAAGCTCACCCCCGGCCTCCGGTGAGCTCACCGATGAGAAATCACGGTGAGAAACCAACAGTGCCCGCGGCTCTACTTCGGAAAAATCGAAGAGAAAGAGAGGGAGACGAGGCCGATGATCGATCTCAAGAGAGAGGGGAGACCTTCTTATAGAGGGTCCTAAGATTTGAGAGATCCTAGGACTCCTAATAGGCTTGGGTCTCGCCGGAGAAGAAGACTCCTACCGGGAGTCTTCTTCCCGATTTTTACTCTATTTTTTTTTTTCATTTTGGGCTTTGGTCTGCTGGGCTGGGCTTGGTTGGGCTGGGTTTTGGGCTATCACATGAAGAACATGAGGAGGAATAAGGAAGAAGTCAAACCTTTTGACCTCCCTAAAATCAAAATTAATATTTAATAGAAAATGGTCCTAAGAGAAGATAGATCTTCTCCTTCAGTACATCAACAATTGATATCCTGAAAATATCTCTATGCTAGGACTTGAGAAGACCTTTTTCTCTTGATATTTTTTTAGTTTCTAGATCTTATGATATTTGATTTTTCTCATAGAAAAATCTCATGATTTATGGAGAAGAAGGGTTCTAAAAGAAACCTTAAGAAAAGATCTTCTCTTAATTTAATTTAAGAAAAGACCTTCCCTTAATTCTAAAAGAAACCTTAAGAAAAAATCCATGTGCATCTACAAGTAGGTTCATTAACTAATTATTTCTCCAAACAACTTCTAGTAATTTAATTTTTTCCCAAAAACCTAATCATTAGGCTTTGGCCTCCACTGTAAGGATCCAGTTAGGTCCAACCATTAACATGACCATACTTGGTGCATCTAACCAATGAATGATTAAGCCCAACTTTGGTTGGCTCACCTAACCACCATTAGAGAGACACTTCCAAGTCATCATATGATGAGTGATAATTCCATTAGTCAACAAGTACCAGACCTTTGGGTCTGCAATGATTATTGAGTTAATGGACTCATTATCAAATACCTTAATGGGAGGCTATGACTCAGTTATCTCCATAACTTTGTCATTTTAAAGACCTAATAATTTTAGAGAATTTAAAATTATCAATGATTTAATGATAGAAAAGACATGGACTAATTCGCTCCCACTGACTTCATCAAGTCAAGTCCTCCCACTGACTTCTCAAGTCATTAACAAGGACTAGGATCAAATTTGATCCATAGGCACCTAGATCAGTCTCACTGAATGAAATCAGACTCTCTGATTTTCTATGTGACATGGGTTAGCACGAATCAATGAGCAACCTAATCAAGACTTGATTAACCACATTGGCCAGATAAGTATGATCGATGGGAGGGTCTGCCAATGCTTGCCTTAGACACCATAAGAAATGGTCAGGTAAGCAGGCTCCCAATTAAAAACCACCAGTCAAGTTTACGTTAGACACCAATTGGTTTATCAGTTTTGATTTGGTCTGCCTAAAGACTCGGGCTCAGCCGCTGAGCCACGATCAGTGTCCATTTATTAGATATATGGACTTTGATCAACTACAACTATTGAAGTGATCTATAGAAATGACCTAATCCTAATTAATTTTTAATTAGGTTTGATCAATTTCTTAACTTAGTCCATATTTAATCTAACTCTAGGTCTAACCTAGTTAATGATCTGATCAAAGCTAACCCATTACCCTTTAACCCATGTTTTATGAAATTATCTTAGGATCTTTAAATCACAAACCTAGATCCTAAACAATCACTTAATTCTTTTAATTAAGTTCATGGCTGAGGGTTGGGGTTTGGTATTTTGAAAAATATTTTCAATTTTTGAAAGGTTTAATACAATCTAGTGTTGCTTCACTAAATAGGTCGACTCATTTCGAAAATGGGTCGGCTTATTTCACTAACAAACACTAACAATTAAAATCAGTCAGAAATATAATTCAGCCAACTTTTCAGTCGAGCTGGCATGCTGGTCGAGCTGGCTTGCTGGTCGAGCCGGCCCGATCAGCAAATAGAACCTTCGTAAGATCCTATTCTAGGCTGATGATTTTAATCTATATACATTACATAAAAATTCATGAAATAAAATAGACTTAATCTAAAACATTCATGACATGATTTATTTAAACTCTTTTAAATTTTTTAGATCGCAACATACCAGGATAACCTTTGCACTGTAAGGGATAAACATTACAGCAGGACAACCTACAGTCTGTGCGATCATTATTTTATTTTTTAAATTTATTTTAATATAATTATGAATATATTATAAAAGAACCTGGATGCTCTGATACCACTATTCGAGAAGGTGCAGGGTTTCATGTATGAATTTCAATTTTTTTTTTGAAATATAACACAGCAAAACATGTAAATTAAATAATTTAATCTATAAATTCATGTAATCAAATTACTAAATCCTACAATTAGGATCTATAACATGTCATATTATATTTATAAATTAAAAAATAAAAGATTTGGTATTGATCAAATCAATACCCAAGATCTAAAATATTTTTAGATCTAAAACCTAGATCACATCTAGATAAAAGAAGAGATCAGATCTCTTACTTTCACATGGGTTGAGAACTCTATGATTGATTTTTTTTATTGTCTTTGGAGCCACACATGCGTCCGACCTCTACAGGTGATCCACATGAGGCTGCAACAAAATCGGAGGTTCATCGAACGAAGATCCGCTCAAAGTGCTAGCTTCTTGCAGATCCCTCCGGATGGTTAATCTAAAAATATTCTTCAGATCTCTTGGATATTTTAAAAGATGAAGAATATGAGGATAAATAAGGGAGAAGCTAAATCTTTTGACCTCCATAAAATCAAAATTAATATTTAATAGAAAAGAGTCCTAAGAGAAGATAGATCTTCTCCTTTAGTACATCAACAATTGATATCCTGAAAATATCTCTATGCTAGGACTTGAGAAGACCTTCTTCTCTTGATATTTTTTTAGTTTCCAGATCTTATGATATCTGATTTTTTTCATAGAAAAATTTTATGATTTATGGAGAAGAAGGGTTCTAAAAGAAACCTTAAGAAAAGACTTTCTTTTCTTCTTCTTCTTCCATCAAAACATGATCATATCATGTCCAAAATAAGATCACCATGCTCCAACTCTTTGGAGCATGAATTCACCATGCCATCCCTTTTTCTCTTTCAAATTTTTTACCATATAAAAAAATATAAAACAAAGCTTTTCTTAATATGAAAGGAAAAATAATAAGAGAAGACAATCTTCTCTCTTACCTTTCTCTCTACAAGACATCAACCTTTGATCTCTTGATTGAAGAATTTTCTCCAAGGATTTTGGCACCTCAAACCACCCATATAATCCTTCTTTCTCTCTCATATTTTTATCACATAAAAACACAAAAATAAAGAGAAAAAAATAAGAAAGAAAACTAATAAGAGAAGACAATCTTCTCTCTTACCTTTCTTTTCTGCAAGATATCAACTTTGATCTCTTGTTAGAGGACTCTCCTCCATGGATTTTGGTTCCTCAAACCTCTTAGGTCTTCCTCATTCTACTCTGGTATTTCTCTCAATTTTTCATGAATTTTTTACTCCTATATCATGGCATATGGGGCCGTCTCCTTTTTTATGGCAGACTAGGTCATAAGACCTAGTCTAACAAGGAGTCCTTGGGGCGTCCAACTCTTGGACGCCCCCAATCTCATTTATTTCATGGATATCATGAAAATAACCACAAAATAGGCAATAAAAAAGAGGATAAATATGGGAGAAGTTGGCGCAAGAGAGGGAGGGAAGAGTCCTTGTGAAGAGGGACTCTTTCAAAAAGAGAAATAGGCTAAACCACTTCCCACAATGAACCAAATTAATTTTTATATTGAACCAAATCAAATATAATTCAAATCTTTAAAATAAGTAGTATGAGATTACTTTCTTTATATATAAAAATCATAAAAAAATTATCTGGAATTAATTAGTGGGTATGGGCTTTGATTTTCTTAGGTGGCGCAAGAGAAGATGGAATCCTAGTCTAACTAGGATTCTTATTTAGATTAGGTCAAATACTTTGAATCTAATTTAAATTAATTTCAACTTAATTAATGATGATCCTAGTCTAACTAAGAGTCCAATTAAATTAGATTAAATAATATTTAATTTAAATTCTAACTTAATTAGGAATTAGGTGCTACAAGTCTTACTCAAACAGGGACTTATTCTCCCTTGCAACTGGCTTATCCAATAAACCAATTAGACTTAATCTAATTAAATCCAAACTAATTCTAATTGAATCATATTTAATTATACTTGATCTCAGCCCAACTGCTTAATCAGATTGAGCCAATTAGCAATCCAATTGCTAATGATCCTCCTGTAACACTTGCATTAGGTCAAACATCAATCACATTGATTGTTTAATCTTAGAATGATTTTTAATCATCGATTAACCATCTGATTAGGTTACAACCTCTTATGTGTGTGACTCTATAAGTTTGAATCTAAACTGATAGCACAGAAATTAATTTCTATACCAGTCGAAGTAACCATCTAGCAATGGTTCCTGACGTCCAGATAGGTCGAATGTATGCAAAGCAACATTCTAAGAACCCTGACCTATGGTTACCGTATAATTCATCCTTTTGATCAATAATGCTCAAGACAACTTTGAGTATGCTGTCAATCACTCATACAAGTCATCTCTATTGTGTCTCAAAATTTTGCAAATCTCGTGACTCCTCACGAGGATTACCCAGACCTAGGTTTTGCTAAATTGAAACACAGCGAGACATTCTCTTTCTGAAGTTAATCAGGAGTGGTCAATCCCATCTTGACTCACATACCGATTTCATAAGTACTTGACTATACCTAGAAACTTTTCGAACCTATATTAAAAATACAGGCAGTTCAGCATTAAAGCACAGTGAGTTGTTTACAAGTCACCGTGGTGATCTCAGGTCGGAGGAACATTTATACCCATTGGTCTTAGCTAACTACTCTTGATAGTAGAGTGTTACATTGGTCATGTTCAATACAGATGTACTCCTACATCTCACCTGGATGCCATACCAGTGTCTCCACACCACTTGGTTATGACAACCAACGCATATGGCATACAGCGACCTACACTTGATAAGTTATCGTCCTTGTTAATAACTTATCATTTGGTCATGAATAATTTAAGAACCATCCGATAAATCCTCCTTCATCGATTGATTATGGTTCTAAGGACTGCATCATAATTTAAGAGTTCATTTAAGGAAGATAAAATTTTTATGATGAATCTGCCAAATAACTATTATCATTAAATAATTCATATACTAATTCTAATCATCTACTGAAAGGAATATGCCCTACAAGCCAATCAAAATTTATATTTTGATAGGTTTTTCTTGTAATCTTTCAGACTTATGTATTGACTCTTTAAATAATAAAAGATATTTTTCATCATATGCTGTATTTACTTTAGTAATGATTATGATGAACTCCATAAATCAGAAAAATAGGTTTAGGGTTATGATGAGATCATACCTATGAGACCTAAAATCTTAAAAATTCTGATTTAAAATATTCCTAGTCATAGGAGCATTGAGTAGGGGATCAATGTTCCGGATAGTTTAGCACTTTCTATGTATGCTCGATGGAGAGGGTGGCAGATCTCATATGCCACTTGTGTGAAACACTAATATAAGAAAGTGGATGCTCATTGAAGAATGAGTTCACTGAATTGATCTGACTTAAGAAACTTCTTATAGAATTTACTTACCTGTCAAGAGATGTTTTCTTATAGTGGGAGTTGTGCATGTAATCCTTTGACCTGAGACTACCATAGAACCTTGTATACATGAATCCATATTTTTTGGTTCATACTCATTCATGACTTAGTCATGTATGGAGTATTCTAGATATGGTAGAATGTATATGGAGGTTGTGAGTAGGTCAACATAGAATCGATCATTCATGGTAAAAGAAAATCGCATCCTACTTGTTCTGATCGATTGATGATTCAGAAAGCCTTTGATCAAAGTAGAATAAAAATTAGAAAAGTTTTTAATATTTTATTAATTATATTATCATATAAGATTGAGAGAAATATAAGTATGATATTGGATTTGATATCATTCCATATCCAGTCATATTCGGGGTGTAGGGAGATCGCAAGATCAAATTGCACGGTAACTTTCCACTGAAGGGTATTTTTGGTATTTCTATCAAAAATTTTATATCTTTTAGGTAGACATGATACGTTGCAAGACATCAATCTTATCTTATGGGTTTGAGCGAATTAAAGTGTGTAATTCAATCACCAATTAGAAAGAGTTGTAATTGCTGAAATCAGGTTAGTTCGATTGGATCTAGATCGGTTAGATTAAATTCTAATCAAATCAAATCGACTTAAACTCAGACCTATTACTAGCTAGATGTGGAACCCAATGGGTCACACACAAAGAGTATTGATCAGGGGTCTAATTGGATTAGATCATGTTTGCAAAATTGACATGCTAGCACATGTTGCAAAAAACTAGCTCCTTATTTCAAATTGGGTTTAAAATTGATTTTAGATTGGGCTAATTAAAGCAAAATTAATTTAAATAAATTCTTGATTTGAGTTGGTTCAGCCCTTGGCTATATGTACCAAAAATTTAGAGCCAGGAAACCAAGTCTCCATGAGTCAAGAATTTTTCTTGTGCGTGGGTGCAGTTTTTGTGTGCAGAAATAGCTTTCACATCCCATGAGATGGGATGCCTCATCCTTAAGCTTAATTTATGTTCCATGATGAAATAATTTTTCTAATAATTCCTAGCTTTATTTTGAGCATGAGGAATTTTTTTGAAGTTAAAATTCCTTCTGGTTTAATTGTGGAAATTTGTTGAATTTGAAAATCCTGTCAACCTGATCCATGCGCCTGACCAAGAGTCCAACTTGTGAAGGACTCTAACCCATTTGTCACGCCACTTCTTAATCTAAATTTTTTTTCATGACATTCTCATATTAGTGCCTTGATTTTTGACTATTGGATGGACAAAATTACATTGATACATGGTGGAAAAAAATTATGCCATGGGAAGCTACGTGATGCATCAAGAATCATCGAGAAAAATATTTTGAAGATTCCTTCTGCCTGAAGCATCTCTTGGATTTTTTTTCGATGATTTCCATATGTCAAAAATATTTAGATGGGCATAAAAATTCATCAGGAGGTATGAAATTTTTTGATGGATGCGAGATGGCATATGGAAGGGGTGCGAAAAATTCCCGAAGGCAACCCATCGCTAAGTATTTAAAGGGGGGTGCGCCGGGGGATTGCATTCATTTAGATTTTCAATTCCTCCTTTCTTTCTAATGTCCTCTCTCTATTATCCAATTAGTCTCTTCTTTCTCTTGTTAGGACAAGTCCAAAATAAAGAGGACAAGTTCGAGTTTAGGACAAGAGTCTAGGAAGAGAATTAAGGAAGACAAGGAGAGAAGAAAGGTAGGGATAGGAAGGCTAGGAGAAGAGGAAGAGGGTCTTGAGGTCTTGATGTTCAAAAAAATTCTCAGAGTGAGAATTTTGGAGAAAAAATCATCTCAAAGAGTTGGTGTCCTGATCATAGTCCTGTGTGGATCACCGTTGGAGGGCGAACACTTGGGCGCCTAGTGGAGGTTCTGTCGAAATTTGGATTAAGCGCTGCAGGTATTCTTCTATAACTTAAATTTAATCTTGAATTTATGTTATATATGATTGTTAATCATCAAGAAGATACTGGTTTAAGGGTTTATTATTTAAAATTTTTTTTATTAAAATTTTGAAATCCATTATGTTTCCACTGTGCATGCCTACCCTGAAACCCTATAGTGGTATCAGAGCCGGCCTTGTTTGGTTCAATCATATATATATAATATTTATGTGATCCATAGTATGATTTATACTATAAAATAATTTATGCTTTCATATGATGATATGAAATAATGCATATATCATTCACCACTTCATCATCTTGACATAAGGTTGTCCTAGCATAATGGGGTTATGCTGTAAGGTTGTTCTAGGATGATGAATGTTCATATGTTACACTTGCACATGTAGAAAGTTTTAATATTGATACATAAATAGGTATTATGTAGTTAGAATGTGCATGAGACCAAATAAAAGTCCTCATTAGAAAATTATATTAAGTGGTAGTCATATGCAACTATGGGTTAACTAATTCTTGATCAATTGATCAATTTGTGTCTAGGAAAGTGCTATAGGTGGTTCTTTAATTGATTCTGTTGTCTGATCTGATCAATTTATTGGTGTCTAAGGAAAGCAACGGGGGGACCCCCACCTTACTTACCTGGCCAACTTGATTAAGCAATCTTGATATTGAAAAATCCTAATGTTGAAAACACTATTAAGGACCTTCCTTCATGCTAGGTTAATGTTACATCATGAACTATGGCTAGTTTGTTGTGTTAACATGAGGCTTATCATAAGGATTGATATAACATAATCCTGGTGCATAGAAGATGCTTATGGTAATTTTGAATATACTGCTTTGTTGTGTTAACACAAGGACAGTTATATTAGAATTTGACTGTATTGAAATGAAGAGTCTAACTTAACTAAAATATTATAGCTTGTTGTGTTAACACAAGGCTAATAATATTTTAGAGGTCAAGATATAATATTGAAAATTACATGAGATGCAATTGAAAAGAGTTTCCTACCTATGAACTCATAAGGATTTGTTGTGTTAACACAAGACCATTATGAGAAATTAAGGTCTCAATCCCACTAAGATAAATATTAAATATGTCTCGTTCATCATAGTAGAGGGTTATGATGTTCGATTAAATAGTGGGAGGGACAATTAAATCTAAAGACCTTATTTAATTGTATAGTCAATATGAGTTATTTGCTTATGTAATATTTTTTAATTATTGTAGATTAAATTCTATAAATGGCATCTTCACTATCATTGCGAGGAATTTTAGATTCTAACAAGTTGATCAGTCTCAATTATGTGGACTGGTTGAGAAATTTAAAGATCATACTCACTCAGGAGAAGCTCTCCTATATTCTTGACATCCCTGAACCACAAGAGGTTGGGGAAGATGCCACAGAAGAGGAGGTATCCACATACAAGATATGGAAGAATGACAGTTTGACTATCAAGTGCATCATACTGGCCTCTATGAGCAATGAGTTGCAGAGGCAGCATGAGAGCATGGATACTCAATCCATACTCCTCAATCTTAAAGAGTTG